>NC_058132.1:641343706-641394892 GCF_016433145.1 Gracilinanus agilis | reverse complement strand
TTCTTTCTTTCTTTCTTTCTTTCTTTCTTTCTTTCTTTCTTTCTTTCTTTCTTTTTCCTTCCTTCCTTCCCTCCCTCCCTCCCTTCCTCCATCCCTCTCTTTCTTTCTTTCTTTCATTCTTCCTTCCTTCCTTCCTTCTTTCCTTCCTTTCTTTCTTCCTTTCACCCCTATAATATACAGGAGGTCATGCAAAACATTTCCACATTAGCCATGTTGGAAAAAAAAAAATATATATATATATACATGCTCCAATTCACGTGCAGAGTACATCCATTTTCTCTCTGGAGGTTAACAGCATTTTCCATCCTGGCTCCTTTGGCATTTCCATGGATCATTGTATTGATAAGAGTATTAGGTAGGTCATTCAGAGTTGATCAGTGTTCCACTCTTGCTGTTACCATGTACAATGTTCTCCTGGTTCTGCTCACTTCGCTTCGCATTAGTTCTCTAAGTCTTCCCAGGTTTTTCTGAAGTCCTCCTATTTGTCATTTTCTATGGTCCAAGAGTATTCCCTCACACAGTGTATACCAGCACTCATTCATGCCATTTCCTAATCGACGGGCATCCGCTCAATTTCGCATTCTTTGCTCCCACAAAAAGAGCTATAATAAATATTCTGGGGCATAGAGGTCCTTTCTCCTAATCTTTGAACTCTTTGGGATGAAGACCTAGAGTCAAAGGCTATGCATAGTTTTAGAACTCTTTGGATCTTGTTCCAAATTGTTCTCCAGAATGGTTGGATCAGTTCCTGGTTCCCCTAACAGTACATTAGTATCCCTGCTTTTCCACATCCCCTCCAGTATCTGTCATTTTCCTTTTTTGCCATAATTGCCAAGCTAATCCACATGAAGTGGTTCCTCAGAGCTGTTGCACGTGCCTTTCTCTGGTTATTAGTGATGTTGGGTGCTTTTCCATGTGACCCTTGGTAGCTTTGATTTCTTCTTCTGAAAACTAGAAGCAGTGCAGCTGATCTAGAACCACACAGAACATGTACTTGAACTCTCAAATAGCAATAAGTAATGAGAAATCCATAAATATTTCCCTTGTGATCCTCAGAAGACGGGCAGTGTGGCATAATGCCTAGAGAATGGATCTCTGAAAGATCTGAGTCCAGGTGTTGCCTGCTCCAGACCAGCTGGGACTGGGATCTCTCAGTGACCGAGCAGCTTCCAGTGGACACTGGATGAAGGAGAAGCCTCCCTGGCATTCCCCTAGAAGGTCTCAGCCGATGTGGCTGGCATTTGCCCTGCTGATCTCAGGAGGGACCTATAGAGACCCCACCCAGCCACCGGGGCTGAATAGCATTAGACAAAGTAGATCGGAGGGCAGAGAGCCGCTGCCATCCCTACCACAGCCACAAGGAAAGCTCTGCCAGCCTTCGCCCAATGACTCTCCAGAAGTGGAGGAAGTTTTCTCTCCAAGGTACTTGTGTCCATCCACTCACCACCCACCCCAGGTACCTCCCATGGACAAGGGCTGGGCAGATGGTCAGGCAGAGACAGAAACAGGACAGACAGAGATATAGAGAGACAGAGATTGACAGAGATATAGAGATAAAGAGAAGCAGAATCCAGAGACATAGAGAAAGTGAGAGACATAAAGAGACTGTGAGACAGAGATGTAACCATGAGGGAGAGGCAGAGCCACAGAGCTAGAGACGGAGAGACAGAAACAGCAATACAGAGAGATAAAGAGAGGCAGAAACAGAGACATCGAGATAAACAGAGAAACTGAGAGACAGACACAGAGATGCAGCCATAGAGACAGAGACCATCAGAGACGTGACTAGAGACAGAGAGACTAAGAGACAGACAGGCGGACAGCGAGAGAGACAGAACCGACAGACGGGCAGCACTTCGCCTCGTCCCAGCCCTGGCACTATGCATAGGATGAATAATCATAATAATGGCCACGGCTGGTGCTTACAGCATGGATGAAGCTGTGCCAAGGCCAGGGCATCATTACTCTTCACAACAGCCCTGTAAGGCAGCTTCATTCTCTATTACAAACTCCATTTTACAGGTGAGGATCCCGCAGAATCTGTGTCTGAGGCTTTCCTGACTCGACACCCAGCATCCTTCCTAGCTAACTAGGGAAATGACCAGGCCAGGGTCACTAGAGCTAGCAAAGGTCAGAGGTGGGGTCTGACCCAAGGCCCACTAGTCAAGTCAGTTAGTGTCTCTCCTGAAAACAGGGCCCACGAAGAGAAGCAAAGTCAGCCCCTGCCCTCGGGGAACAGCCATTCCAGTGGGGAGACCACGAACAAGTGACCAGCAGAGCCAGGTAAAGGGCAGTTAGTGTGAGAGGGGGCGACATCAGCGGTGAGGGCACCCGAAAGGGCCCCTTGCAGCAGGAGGGATCGGAGCAGAGACTGCCGGATGAACAGACAGACAGACAGATGGGCAGATGGGCAGAGAGGGCTGCCTCGGCTCTCTCTGCCGACTCCGGGGTGGCAGCGCCTCCTGGGCAGCCGGCTGCTGGCGAGGGACAGGACGGCCGCCCTTGGTGCTCGTCCCAGAACTCGTCGGGGGACCGTCTGGGCCTGGTTCCAAGCGTTCCGGAAGAGAAAGCATGCCGGTCAATTCTAAGCTCTCCCTGATTGGCTCAGAGTCCCTGCCGGCACCCAGAGGCCAAGCAAGCCAGGAGCTGAGGGGTGGGAGCCGGGGGTGTAGGAAGAGGCCCCCGAGCTGTGCTTCCTGGCCCAGGAAGCTGAAGCAGCTCCATCCCCACCATCCTGAGGGCGACAGCTGTGGCCCCGGAGCCCTGCCAGAGGACTCCAGGTGCCGCCTGCCTCCCCTTCCTCCTTCTGGCACCAGAGAAAGGAACCTTTCCACCAGCTCCCCAGCCTCCAAGCCAGGCCCGCAGGGGAGGCCCTGCCAGCCCAGCGGCTAAGGGCAGGCGGCTGGGCTGGGCCTGGATGGAGGAAGGAACAGAGGGAGGAGTCCTGCTTGGTCGTTCCCTCCCACCAGCAGCCAGTCCACCAGCTGTGCCAGGCTTTGGGGCACTTGGCACAGCTCACTTCAGACCGTGAGAGGCAGGCTGGCCCCGAGGACTGACTCATCCTTTCCAAGCCTCGTTGGACTCATCTGTAAAATGGAGACGGCTCCCAGGAGAGAGGAGCTTCGTAGACCTCACAGAGGGCCGAGGGGTCCGGGGCATGCCCGTGCCAGCTCCATGCCACTCTCCCTCCTTCTGCCCCTTCCAGCAGCCCGGCAGGCCCAATCTCTGGCCACGAGAATACAGGCTTTTCCTTGAGGGCAGGGAGAGTCTCCCGTCTTCTCTAGGTCTCTGGAAGGACTCTGGACCATGGTGCAGGGTAGTTCCTTTCTCCTCTTAGAGGGAGGAAAATGCTGAGGGCAGAGAGGATGAGGCCTGGGACAAGGGCCCGGAGCTCCTGACCTCTCAGGGTGGGGAAGGCCCTGCCCACAGCGGCCCTCCAACGGCTGGCCCACTGGCTTCCCAGCAAGAAAGCCTCTCCGGGGTGCCCTGTGGGCCAGGCTGCCACCAGCCTCTTTTCCAACTAGAGTGTGGCCAGCCTGGAGTGATGGCTAGAGGGAGTTAGTGCAGGAGTCGCCGCAAAGGCGAGAGGGACCCCAGGAGGATGAGCAGCCTCTCTCGGGGCCCTGCAGGCCCAGGAAGCCATTTCCATAGGTCATGGCAGGGGAGGGAGGCTGGCAGCTGTGCGGTGCCATAGATGAGTGTCACCATCTCTGCCTCCAGAAGCCTGTCTGGACTTTCACCCGGATCTTCCCAGCCTGGATTATTTGTTTTCCTCTTATCTCCCTGGCCTGAGGGGGAGGAATGAGGAAACAGAGGATGGCCTCAGGGCACCCGGGCTTCCCTGGGGTTCCCAGAGTAAAGGAAGGGGTGCTGCCCCCCCCAGACTCAAATAAGCAGAAGAGGGAGATTCCACTCCTTGACAACAGGAGAGTGAGCCAGTGATTTCCCAGCCTGCCCGTACTCCTGATCCCCACAACCATGGAACCCCAAAGGCCTAACTGAGGCTCCATAACCCAGGCTGTGGCCAAGTGCCCCTGGCATCATGAGGGCAGCCCAGGAGAGGGCGACTGAGAGGAATAATCCTGGGTGCCACAGGAAGAGGGGACAAAGGCTCGGAGGTGTGGGGGGGGGCAGGGGGGAATGACTAGGGAAGAAAGGAGGGCCAGAGCAGGGAAAAGAGGCAGACTGGGAGAGCTCTGGACAGGCAAGAGGGGAGGGGAGCGGGGAGGCAAGGAGGGCCCCCCAGGACAAGGAATATCTGGATTGCAGACAGAGGCTGGAGCAGGAGCCTTGTGTGTGGCTGAGGCCGAGGAGGCTGAGCCGGGGTGCTGGCAGAGCTATCCCTGTGTCCACCTAAGTGTCCACCCAAGTGCTCAGGTGTGAGGAGGAGGTTAAGGAGAAAAGCAAGACCAGGGGCTGAAAATGCAACTAGCTGGCTGTTCTTCCAGGCTCGCCTGGCCTCTCCCATAGAGTAAGGAGGTGGTCATCCTGACCAAAGGTGTGCGCTTCATGGGAACTCCATAAGTGCCCAAACGGAGGTAGAGTGGACAAGACCCAGTACCTGACTGGAGATGGGGCATGAGGGAGAGAGGAAACAGCAGCCGAGAATTAGCCTTAGCACACAGACTTGGGGGGGAGGGATAGCTTGGTTGCTCAGTGGAGAGAGCTCCAGACCTGAAAATTGGAAGCCCTGAGATCAAATGTGACCTGGAACACTTCCTACCTGTATGATCTTGGGCAAGTCACTTAACCTCCATTGCCTAGCCCTTATCTGATTAATTCTAAGACAAGAAGGAAGAGGAGAAAGGATGCTGGGGGACCTGCAGCAGAAAGAAGGTCCTTTGTTCCAAGACCAGGGAAGGGATGGTGAAGGGAGACTTCCAAAGAGAGGCCTCCTCTCCCTGGAATCTTAACTCCTGGAGGGCAGGGGGCAATGGGAGCTTTTGTATTCCCCAGAGAAGGCTCTGGGTCAGTCCTCAAAGCAGGACCTAACAGAAAGGTCTGGAGCCAGCACTCTCGGGAGACCCAGACCATGCCAGAGGGCCTCCTTACAGATGGGCAGCAAAACAAGTCGTGGGAGCCAGCCTTTTCAGAGCTCCTGGGCTTGGCCAGGCACTTTTCAAAGGTTCTGTCAGTGGATCCTCAAAAGGATCATTGGAAGAGAGGTGAGCGCATTCTTACAGATGAAGAAACTGAGGCTGGCAGAGGACCAAGTGACTTGTCCAGAGACATCCAAGTCCAACCCTCTCTCCTCTGAGCCATCTCGTGACCTCAGGAGAAGGTTTAGAAACTTGGTAAGTTAATTCTCTGTGGCCCCTATTACCCTCAGGGATAAGGCTGCCCATTCCCCAGATGTGGCCCACCATTCTCTCCAGCACTAAGAGATTCCAATGAATCCTCCCTCAACGATTAACAGCACAATCGCTTTTCTTTTCCTTTTTTTTAAAACTCTACCTTTTGTCTTGGAATCAGTACTAAGTGTTGGTTCCAAGGCAGAAGGTTAGGGCTAGGCCATGGGGGTTAGATGACTTGCTCAGGATCACACAGCTAGGAAGTGTCAGGCCAGATGGGAACCCTGGACCTCCCCTCTCCAGGCCTGACTTTCCATCCAGTGAACCACCCAGTTGCCCTAATTGCTTTCCTTATAGAATCCTTCTCTTTCTTCAAGACTCATCTCCAGGGCAGCTTCCTCCATGTGGTCTGCCTTGATTTTTCCCCTCACTCTGCAGATGTCCCTAAAGCCTTCCAGCCAGACCCACACCCTGTCTCAGTCTTCTGGGTATTCTTGCCCTGTCTTTAAGGGTATGGACAGACAACTGTCTCTGTAGAGAAGTCCCTGGCATGAGCTCTTGCACACAAATTGTCCGTGGTCTGCTGGAATTAGAACCCAGAGGAAGTTGTTGAGTTTCTTTCTGGCTATCCCAGTGTGAAAGGGAATTTTGGAAAGAAGAAACAGGTTGCAGCAAAGGGGAATGGATTTCTGATGGAAATGCAGAGACCAGGGTAAATCTAGTTAGAATGTAGCAGGAGAAGAGCTGGAGATTCTGATGGCCAGTCTGGGGAGTTGGTTGGAAGCTGTGAAGCTGAAACCAGCTCAGAGACCCAACTCTGACCCACTGCCTGGATCTCTGTCCTTTTCCAAACCATTCCTGTTCCTGTGATTATCATCATCTGAAAGCTGCTGCTGATTTATCTCTACTCCCTGTAGATGAAGCTCTACAGAAGAGAAGCTGATAAACTTTTCAAGGTTGCCTTGGAGGGGTTTTTCCTCTCTGAGGTGAACCAAATCCCTTCAACTTCAGTTACCTGAGCCACAAGTCTATTATTCTAAAGACTCAGGAACCTGTGTGGGTTTTAGTTAGGAATAGATAGTTAGCAAAGGGATTACTAGGCTCAGTGCTGAATACTGCCCAGCAACTATCAGAAGATTCCATCACTTCTGAGGGGGACTGAACTCTTAAAGGGCCGGTTTTAAAACATATATTTGACTGTGCAGAGGTTTTTCCAACAACAGTGGCATGCAAACTATTTGTAGCCATGGGAGTGATGGCGATCGTTTGCCAATTCATTTATATGTGCTATATTTTTGTTTTCATTATAATTCCAGATTACATTTATTTTATGTTGAATCTATACGATAGCTTCCAATGGCCAAAGATAGGAATGACTAGGATTTTGTTATATGTGCCTGTTTTTGCAGAGGTAGTTTTTCACTTCTATAATTATATTATACTCTAAGAAAAAGTATTAGGATACTGATTGGGAAAAAAGCTAAGACAATAGACAATGAATTGAAACTTATGACTGTGGCAATGAGAGAGGAAACAACACATCTAGGAACAATGTTAAAGGAATTAACAGGAGAGTTAAGAGAACCTAAAGAACAACAAGAATAAACAACCACATACCTCAAATCAGGACAGTGCAGCTAAAGAGGTTAAAGAAGAAGCTAATGGGGCAATATCACTGTTTCCATAAAGCGATATGACTAATTTACAATCAGACCAGGGCATCTTTCATATAAAAACACCCAAGCCTTTTACAACTGGGATCTTGGAACATCTTAGAAAATGCATGCCTAAGTTTTTCAAAGAGCCCATGCGGTGTATTAAGGAGTTCCACCGTGCTATATACTGTTTGATCCTACCTTTGAGGATACAGAAATTTTACTATCAGAGCTGTTTTCAAAAAGGGAAAAGGATCAATGTATTGAAGAAACTAGAAACAATCCAAAATTAGTGTCATGGCCAGATAAGGGGCATGATCTAAAACAGTCCAAAAACCAAAACCTGAGATTCCTGGTTAGGGCTAGACATGCATTGATCAAAGCAATGAAGAACTTTGCTAAGTGTCCTGATATATGGGGAAAATTCAAGAGATTAAAACAAGAAAATGGGGAACATCCTTCCACATTTCTTGACCAGGTGGTGGAAATGAGAGAAAACCTTCTGGGATTCACAGTTTTTTCTGAACCTAATCTTCAACATATTAGGAGACAATTCATAAAGAACAGTTGTCTACTTGTTAGGACATATTTCTGTCTCCATTGTCCAGACTGGGAGTCTCTAGGTCTACAAGAGTTGAGAAAGACAGCCACATCTATATTTACAGGGGGGAAAGAGCATAAATATGAACAAAGAGATGAGTTAGTACAGGAACTCAAGTCACAGCTCAAAGAGACAAATGATAAACTTAGGCAGAAGGAGTTTGATAAAGTAAAGAATCTGGCAACGTTACAAGCTTATAGACCAAAGAGAGACTTTGGGTAAAAGCAACAAAGAAGCAATCAACCCCGGTGTTTTCTTTATGGGAAGATGGGACATGTTGTTAAAACCTGCAGACTAAAAACACAAATTGATACAGGGAATGACAGAAGGGCAACATTGAAGAACAATGCTAATTATAACAATAGCAACAACAGGCAAACACATGGACAATGCTGTTCCCATATCTGTGGTAGTAATTCAGGAATCCAATGATATGGGAACAGCATTGTCCATGTGTTTGCCTATTGTTGCTATTGTTATAATTAGCATTGTTCTTCAATGTTGCCCTTCTGTCATTCCCTGCATCAATTTGTGTTTCTACCCATCAGCTGGAAGCAATATTAAAAAGATGCAATTTGCAAGCCTTTCCTCAGCAAAGACTGCCACAATATGAAATCATCTTGATGAGTAACGAGAATATCACACTAAAGAGATGCAATGTGTTAAATCAAGCAACCATTTTCCCAGATTTACCACTCCAGGGAGACCCAACCCATAACTGTGAAGAAGTCATCTCATTGGCAGAAAAATCTAGGATGGATTTGAAAGATACTCCATTAAGGAATCCAGATCTAGAAATTTTTACCAATGGTTCCAGTTATATGATTGGGGGCAAAAGATTTATGGGGGCAGTGGTGGTGACACAGACAGACATGCTGTGGTTTGGATCACTGCCCAGTGACATCAATGCTCAAGGAGCCGAGCTTGTTGCACTGGTGCAAGCCGGTAAGATAGGTCAGGGCAAAAGAATCAACCTCTATACAAACTCCAGATATGCTTTCTCAGTCATACACGCAACTGAAGAAATATGGAAGAATCGAGGATTTTTCACCAGTGCATGCAAGGAGATAGCCTATACCAAAATCATTGCTGAACTTCTTGAAGCCATACAATTGCCTAAAGAAGTTGCAGTGATCCACTGTCGAGCTCATAGCTTTGGAAAAGACTTTATGTCTCAGGAAAACCATAGAGTAGATGTGACAGCCAAGTTCACAGCTAGAAAAAGTCCAATACATGTTCTGAGTCTTTCAATCATTGAAGAGCCAGATCTAACTAGTGCCTATGATGATTTGGAAGTTCAGACATGGGAAAAGAACTTTGGAGTCAAGGACATTGGAGGGATATAGTTTTCAGACTTGGGCAAACTCATCTTGCCTAAGAAGCTGTTCTACCATATATGCAATATAATACATGAGAAAGGATGTTTTGGGACACAAGCTGTGATGGATACAGTCTGGAGATTTTGGCTAGCTCTTGGAATATCAGCCATTGCAATAAAAGTCTGGAGCAGATATAAAATTTTTATGAAGTACAATCAAGGAGTATTAAAAAAGAAAGGTCTTGGAGGTTGACCACTAGCTTTCACTCCATTTGAAAGCATACAAATAGATTACATCACAATGCCTAAGGATAAAGAATTTGATTATTGTTTAGTAATAGTGGACAAATTGACAAGGTGGCCAGAAGTGTTTCCAGCTAGAAAGAAAAATGCAGCCTTTGTGGTGAAAGTGCTATTGAAAGAGATCATTCCTAGGTATGGAATTCTATCTTGTGTAGATTCTGATCAGGGATCTCATTTCTCAGAATCCATTCTCAAGCTAGTCTATGAAAATTTGAGGCTCAAACCCAGTTTTCATACACTATACCATCTGGAGAGCACTGGAAAAGTGGAAAGATTAAACAGAGAAGTAGGGGCAGCTGGGTAGCTCAATGGATTGAGAGCCAGGCCTAGAGACAGGAGGTCCTAGGTTCAAATCCGGCCTCAGACACTTCCCAGCTGTGTGACCCTGGGCAAGTCACTTGACCCCCATTGCCTACCCTTACCAATCTTCCACCCATAAGTCAATACACAGAAGTTAAGGGTTTTAAATTAAAAAAAAAAACAGAGAAGTAAAAACTAATTGGGAAGCTATGTTCAGAGACTCACTCAAAGCGGACTGAGATAATAACTTTAGATCTTTTTTACTTACAAACTCGGACAAGTGGAGACTTACATCTTTCTCCATTCAAGATGTTGTATGGACATCCTCCATGGCAAGCCAAAATGTGCAAGCCCAGTTTTGTGTCAATGTTAGAAGGAGATTGCCAATTGTCAACTTACATAAAATCATTGCAAACCAGAATTAGAGAGCTCCGTGAAATGGGTATGATCCAACAAACAACACCTTTGGATTATTCCTTGCACAAGATAACACCTGGTGAAGAATTCTATGTTAAAAACTTTAACAGAGGGGGCAGCTGGGTAGCTCAGTGGATCAAGAGCCAGGCCTAGAGACGGGAGGTCCTGGGTTCAAGTCTGGCCTCAGACACTTTCCAGCTATGTGACCCTGGGCAAGTCACTTGACCCCCATTGCTTACCCTGACCACTCTTCTGCCTTGGAGTCAATACACAGTATTGACTCCAAGATGGAAGGTGAGGATTTGAAAAAAAAACTTTAACAGAAAATCATCTCCTGAGGAAAAATGGGTTGGTCCTTTCGAAGTTTTGCTCATAACTCCAAGTGCAATAAAAGTCTTAGGGAAAGATTTGTGGATACATTGTTCAAATGTCAAAATCCAGAAAGCTCACATGTACGATACAGATCAATGTGCAAATAGACAAGAGGAAGATAAAAATGAGAACACAAATCCAACAGAAACAATAGAATTAGATCAAAGAGAGATAGAAGTTCATGAAACTATTCCAGAAGAAGATGAAGGTGTAGATGACCAGCAAGTGTAGACTACTGTCAGAAAGTACATGAGGGGACAAATGCAGCAGAAGAGAAAGGATAGAGGAAAAGACAAGACAAAGATCTATCAGCCTAGAGGGAAAGCGTGAAGAAAGGCTGCAAGAACACAAAGGAGACAGAACCTTTTGGGGAGCTGACATGGACAGCAAAGACACTGAACACTGTGAATATTTGTACATAGCAAGAGGACAGACGGTACCTGGGACATATGTAAGAATAAAGTGTGCTGAAAATCAAACATACATATTCATATGTTAGGACATGCAACACGAACATAACACGGAATAAAGAAGGGATAGCATCAGTCAAGATGAGAAGTGGATTTCTGAAGAGGATTTGTAAGTATCACATCCAACACCGACATAAAATAGACTATACAAATCACAAAGTGGAAAAAATACTTTGGAATACCACATGTACGTAAATGGGTGTCTGTTTTCGATGGAAAACATAATGATTAATATGTAAATAGTTAATTAGATCCATGAGGTGTTAATCGAATAGGAAGACTGATCAATTTTTCTGTTTGGTTACTATTAGAGCATAGGTAAAATTGAAAAAACTGTTGAAATATATTGCACATAAGACCTATATCCGTACTTGTAACATGAGTTTCTTGTAATTGTATCTAAACAGCTTGTACATATGTATCCTAAATTGAAGCCAGACCATGTATAAAATAGGATAAGGAAGCTAGTTATTACGTTATTATAACATTTTAGTCATAGGGTTAAGGTTTAGCATAGGCAGTCTATAAGGCTGTTAGATGTGTTAAGAATAGAATTGAAACTGTATTTGCAGAAAAGTTTTTCTTTGATGAAGTTTCTTGCGATGGCTTTGGTTGAAATTGTGTTTAATGGAAGATTTTATAGTTAAAGGTTATTCTAGCATGTGGATAGCCACAGATAGAAACATTTCTGTATTAGGTTGGCGTTATAACAATAGTTAACGATAGCATTAAGAATAGTGGTTTAGGAAGTTGCAACTTGTTTTACTGAAACTTTGTAATTGTTATATAAACCCTATCCTTACCCTACATCTTTCCTGGGGAAAATCTGAGATAGGGATAGTGAGATAGTAATAGCATAACACAGGATAGGGAGATTTCTTATTTGGGGAGTATTCACGAATAGCAGAGATTTATACAGGTTAAGTACCAAAAGCTCACAACATCGAACTTGGGGAGTTTGGAAAGTCGTCAAATGAGACAAGCGTGAAAGGGAATTTTGGGAAGAAGAAACAGGTTGCAGCAAAGGGGAATGGATTTCTGATGGAAATGCAGACACCAGGGTAAATCTAGTTAGAATGTAGCAGGAGAGGAGCTGGAGATTCTGATGGCCAGTCTGGGGAGTTGGTTGGAAGCTGTGAAGCTGAAACCAGCTCAGAGACCCAACTCTGACCCACTGCCTGGATCTCTGACCTTTTCCAAACCATTCCTGTTCCTGTGATTATCATCATCTGAAAGCTGCTGCTGATTTATCTCTACTCCCTGTAGATGAAGCTCTACAGAAGAGAAGCTGATAAACTTTTCAAGGTTGCCTTGGAGGGGTTTTTCCTCTCTGAGGTGAACCAAATCCCTTCAACTTCAGTTACCTGAGCCACAAGTCTATTATTCTAAAGACTCAGGAACCTGTGTGGGTTTTAGTTAGGAATAGATAGTTAGCAAAGGGATTATTAGATAGAGAGAGTAGAAGAGAGTAGGCCTGGCTGGCCCAGGCAAAGAAGAGACTTTCAATCAAAGTCAGTTTGGGGATCTTAAGGTAGACAATATCCAAGATAGAGATTTACCCTCAAGCCACTTGTCTAAACCCCCTTCTGGGTATCTTTCCAGAATAAAACCCTCTTTTTTTATGACACAGTCAGATAGATCTATATTGGCCCAGGCTAAGGGTGGCGCCATCTTTGCTCTCAGCCCTTGAAGAGAACAGCCTTGTTGGCCACCCATTACAAACTTTAGGACAGGATCTCTCTTCCACCTAATACCAGTAAACCAGAGAGGAAACTTCCATTCTATCCTGCAGGGGTCTTTAGACCACGGAGGGTTCCAGGCCCATTGGCAGCTACTATGCGACCCTCCCTCTCCCCAGTCCTCCCCACATACCGAGCCACCCTGGACCGCCCAGAGGAGAAGCGGAGAGATGGCCCAACTCACCTATTAGTTCCTGAGCAGACTCAGAGCTGGGCAGCCTTCCCAGAAGATGTCCGGTTCTTCCTCTGAGAATTAGACAGAGGAACTGGCAATATGAAGCCTGGGGAAGGGAAGCCTCTCTGGGATCCTGGAGAGCTCCCCTCTGGGACCCAAAAGGCACAGTCCAGGGGCTCTGAGCTCAGATTTGTTCTGTTGGGCCACAGAGATCAGACCTTGAGCTCCTGTCAGAATGCTGCAGAGAGGCAGGCTGCCTTGGGCTTGAGGTTAGGAGAAACTTCCCAGTGACCCGCTGGCCTCTGAGGTCTCTCTTGGGAATGGAGCAAAGGGCCAAGTTCAAAGTCAGCCTCGGCTTTCTTCCTTTTCAGTCAGACAGTTGGGGAAGGGAGTCCAGGATAGGACCAGGATCCACAGCCAGCCTGGGTTGGGTCCTGAGGGAATGGGCTGACCTGCTTATCTCTGGGAATGGCCCTATCTGCAGCCCTGGGGCCCAAGGCTCGGACAGAGGGTGAGAATTCCTGGTGGCTGCCAGGGGAAAGAGAGCAAGGTTCTCCTCAGGGGGAGCCCCCTGGGGCTCCCACAATTTGCTACCTAACTCCAGAAAGGAAGGGAAGAAGCGACTCTAGAGCACCTGCCTACCAGGGGTTCCCCAGATGCTCATTTCCAGCAGCTATTCTAGCATTATAACATGATTGTAAAACTGAGGGGACGTTCCATTACAATTTCCCTTGTTTCAAAGTGTATAATCTATCTCATGATGATAAAGCCCCAACGTGGGAGTGGGCTTTACTTGATTTCATTTGGGCCGGCATTGTGGCCAAAGGAGGTAGGCGGCAGTGGCCATTCTCCTCATTTACAGTTGAGAAAAAGGAGGCAAATGCTGCCAAAGGGAGCTGCCCAGGGTACATAGATGGTAAGTACCTGAGGTCAGATTTGAATTCAGGTCTTCCTGATGCGGGGCCCAGGGCTCTATGTCATGGGATAGCTGCCTCCTATCCAGACAGGTAGAATATTGGTAGGAAAAAAGTATTCTCTCCGGGTTGGCTCCTTTTGCAGCTTTTTCCTTTTCCGTTCTTTGTTCGGAGGGATGCTCATTGGGAGGGGAGGGGGGAAAAGAGAGATCCAGAAATCAGTGTTAAAAAACACACAAAGAGGAAATCAAGGCGCTGGAATATAGTGGATTGGGACCAGGCCACGCAGACTGGTCTGGTGATGTGCTCAGTGTCTGGAACTCACCCTTCCTTGGGCCATTTCTCATCTTCACACCAACCTGGAAGAGAGTGTGGAGAATGGATTTCTCTGCATGAGTGACTGAGGGGCGGCCTGGGGGGACGTGATGAAGAGTCTCTTAAGTGTTCTTTCAGAAGGATTCAAAGGTTGCTCCCTCAGGCTTCTTGGAAGGAAGGCAAGAATTGCTGAGAGGTGCAGAATGGGAGAGGGCCCAACCTCTGTGTTTCCGTTTTTATTTGTTCCTTTCTTGTCTTGGGCAAATGAGTGTCCTAAGAGAGAAGTGTCCAGGTGACCAGTGAGCCTGAGAGACCCATCCAAGCGGTCAGAGGGTCTAATAGCCCATAGAGACAGTAGCAGTAGTAACTAAGGCTGCAGAGGGGTCAGCAAGGAAGGCAGGAGATCTACCTGACCGCCTAGTGGTAGATTTACCCATCTGCCAAGATAGCCTGCCCAGCAAGAACTCAAACCAGGTAAGCAAGTGAAGATTTTCTCCAGTGTCAAAGCTGCACCCCCAGACATTCTGGGGGGACTCCTGGAAGAGAAAAAAGAACATCCATGGCCAGAAATCACAAGATAGCCCCTCGGTCCTACGTGGTCCCTACATGCGTGCCTCACTATTTTTGGTTCAATTTATCTAGTTCTGAGAGGATACCATTGAGGTCCCCTATGATCATTGTTTTGCTATCTAGAACCATCTGTAACTCGTTTTGTTTTTCCTTTAAAAATCTGAATGCTCTAACATTTGGTGAATGTGGGTTTGATGTTGAGAATGCTTTATGATGGGGAGTTACCCTGTTTATCTCTTTTATTGATTTTCATTTCCTTGAGCTTTAACTTTGTCAGAGATCCAGAGATTATGCTTGCTAACAGCCCCTGCTTTCTTTGTGTCAGCTGAGGCGCAGCATTCTCTGCTCGAGCCCTCTGTTTTCACTGGGCGTCTCTCATTTTTAGTGTATTTCTTGTAAACAACATATTGTCGGGATTGGGTTTTTGATCCATTCTGCTATGCACTTCCATGTTATGGGAGGATTCATGCTCCCATTCACATCAAAGGTATAATGACTAGTCAGGTAGTTCCCTCCAGTCTCTTTTTCCTCACTGGTTGTCCTGCGCTCCCTTTCCTTTTGCCCCATCCCTCCGCAGAAGTCCAGTCTCTTGGGACAGAGCACCGCCTCTCCTCCCCCATCCACAGCCCTTCTGAGAGCCCCTCCCTTATCCCCTGAGCTCCCTTCTAGGAAGCTTGCCCTTAGCTTACCTCCTGGCTCTCTTTCCTCTAACTCTCTACCACCTTCTCTCAGTCCCGTGAGGGTACTCTTACCCCTTCCTCATGCCAGCCCCTCAGCCCTCCCCTTCCCACGTGCTGGCTGCCTCTCCTTGGCCCAGACGGCTTGTGAAGATGCGGCCCCGGCCAGACAAAGGGAATTCCTGGCACCCACAAAAGCCCCAGGAAGTGTTTCTGTCTGGCTACGGCGCCTGTCCAGTTCTTCCAAACACAAGGAAGGAGCTGGGCCTCCAGGGACTACCCCTTCCTTCTAGTGCTGCTGCTGCTGCTGCTGCTGACCCAGGGCAGGCGCTGGCCCTGGATGGGAGAATATGTTGGCGCATCCCCAGTGTGACCCCTGGGGCTTGGATTCACACATAAGAAAGGGCCCAGAAAGAAGCTGCTGGTCAAGGACTGTTTTGGGAGCCCCCAAAGTGCTCTGGGCCAGGTCTGGGATATGTGGCTAGCACTGAGGAGAGTGACCAGGAAGCCAGGCAGGGTAGGAGAGGGAGCCCCGGGCCAGGAGTCAGGAGGATGTAAACTCACACGCACTCTGATGGGCTGTGTGCCTCTGAGCAAGTCACTTCACCTTGCTTAGCCTCAGTCTCCTCTTATGAAAAATGGGTATGGTAAGAGCACCTGCTTCCCAGACAAAGCATCCAGGTGGAGGGAAAACATGTCAGGGGCGGGAGAGGAGGAGGACTGAGCAGGCACTGATTATCTCAAGAGAGTGACCAGGCTGGAAACTGGATTCAGTGGGGTGAGAGGGGAGAGCCGGGCAGACAGCCAAGAAGGGTCTGCCTTGGCCCCAAAGGACACAAGGAGGGGGATTCTGCACGTGACTGTTTCTCCTGCCCCCACCTTATTTCTACACACACCTACCGATGGAGCTGCCCCAAGAGCTGCCCTTTGCCTCTTTTTGAAGGCTCCCCATCCTTCTGGCCCCCATGGGTGCCAGGGCTATTGAGGAGATGCCACGAGCCGAGCCTCGGTGCCTGCCTCTAGCGTCTTCTCAGAGAAGCCAGGGGCCGTGTGGACAGACTCTGCCTGGACGCCACGTCTGAAGGCCCCGAGGCATTGCCAGAGAAGTCAGAAGGGGGAAAAGAACAACCAAAGTTGCCCACATAGAGGTTCTACAATATGAAAAGCCTTGGAAGGAGGTCTCCATATGTATTTAAGCCCTCCATCTTAAAATCAATCCTATGATAGGTTCTAAGGCAGAAAAGCAGTAAGGACTAGACCCTGGGGGTTAAGTGACTCACCCAGGGTCACACGGTGAGGAATGTCTGAGGCCAAATTTGAACCCAGGACTCTTGTCTCCAGGTCTGGTCTTTGTCCACTGAGCCACCTGGCTGCCTCCAGGAGAGAATATTTATAGAGTGCTTTGTCCAGTTAGGGCCCAGCATGCATGATGTGGAGAGGCATTATTATTGATCAGAGGCAACTCAGTCCTCCATCCTGAAGCTGTCTCCATCAATGTGCATCACCTGATTGGTCTTATTCCATTCTCTGTCTGTTTCTAAGAGAAAGTTCCTGGGCAGAGCATCACACCTTCATGGGGCTTCTCCAGGTCCGGTCCGGTCCGGTCCGGTCCAGTCCGGTCCAGTCCGGTCCGAAGGAGGGTCTTCTTTCTTCTGTCTTGGCCGTCATCTCTCTTTGGAATTTCTTCACTTCGGCATCTTTTGCCAAATTGGCCTTTAGAAGGGGCCCGCCTGGTCTGACTGTTGACTCCGTTGTTTATTTCATTTAGGTCACGTTTGTCTCTCTTTTTCGGGTGTCTCTTTGGATGCCGGCCCCTCTGGGAGCCTCTCCTCTCCTTCATCCCCATCTCTTCGCTCACAGCCTCCCATCGGGCACTCGCAGCAGGGCCTCGGTTGTCCTCTAATGGCTATTTGGCCCCAGCCTCTGATCTGGTGAAGTGCCAAGCCCAGCCGTGCCTCCTGGACCTCTTGGACACCCATCTATGTGTTTCCTCCCATAAATCCCCTTCACGAAGGACCAAGGATGGGGAGGGAGGAAGGTGCCTGCTTGCGCTTCCCTCTGGGCTGCCTCCAACATTTGAATGTTACACGCCTCAGAGGGTCAGAGTGCTGACCTCTCCATGGAAATGGGCCCCGCATGGATGGCTCAGGCAGGGGAAGGGGTGCAGGGCCCTTGTCCATGCCCTGGAGGCCTGAGCCACCTTTTTTTAGGGCCTTTACCTTCCATCTAAGAAGCAATACCAAGTAGGGGTTCCAAGGCAGAAGAGACAGAGACGTAAGGCATAAGCAACTGGGGTTAAGTGACTCACCCAAGGTCATACAGTTAAAAATTATCTGAGGCCAGATTTGAGCCCAATACCTCCCATCTCCAGGCCTGGCTCTCTATCCACTGAGCCTTCTAGCTGCCCCTAGAGCTTGAGCCCCTTTAAAGGACCTGGGGAGACTCTTGGCCCCCCAGCTGTGGCAGGAGCAGTCGTGGCCTCTTCAGCAGTGGGAGAGCTTCGTTTGTTCTGCTTTTCCTGGACGATAGACTCTTTCTTTTTTAAGATAAGAGGGGAAGGAGACGTGTGTGTGTGTGTGTGTGTGTGTGTGTGTGTGTGTGTGTGTGTGTGTGTGTGTGTTGTTGCCAGAGCCCGAGTCCGGCCTGGTCCTTTCATCTTTTAATCCCCCGTGATCCCGGATGTTCCAAACCCACAGAGGCTTCCATGAGTGAGATAGGCGAGGCGCTCCAGTTTCCTCATTGCTGTTGTGGTAAATGATAAACTCTCAGAGCAGCGACGGCTCCGCCAGGGCCCCCGGGGGCCTGAAGGGCCCTTGGTGGGGTCACAGCGGGTCCAATGTCCAGCCCTCCCCTGTGCTGGCCAGAGCTCGCTCCTGTCCTTCTCCTGGGGACTCACAGAACCTGTTTGACATTCCAGAGCGCCGCCCTTTGCCCTTTTAGGGTGGGATAGAAAGCTTTCCCATGCCAGGGACCCAGGCGTTCAGGCCCCTGGCGCTGAGTGGAGGTAACCATAACCACCTGGGGGGCTGCCCGAGGAGTGGCCTTCTTGGCAATGTCCTCCAAGGACACGGCCGCCGTGCCGCTCGCAGACCCACCGGAGGCTTCCAGGTCAGGGTTCTAAGGAGGATGGAGGCTGAGCCCAGAATCAGATAGTCATCTCTTTACTGTCCTGAGCAGAAAGAGGAGGAGGAGGAAGAGCGGCCTTCCTCGAGGCGCCAGCCCGCTAGAAGAACAGGTTAGAGGTGGACCAGCTCGTCCCACCGCTTCTCTTACAGCTGAAGGACCTGAACTGAAGCCACGGGCTCCCCCCAGGCCCCCCCCCTCCCCCCAGCAAAGGCAGGAACTGGCCTAAGGCCAGCAGCCAGGCCCCCTCCAGGCCCCTCCATCCCGGGCTCAGCCCTAGGGGGTCAGAGGCAGGATGTGGGCCCTCTTGGCTTAGAAGCTGACTCTCTTCCCACCATACCATGTTCTTTCTTGCCATTCAAATATTGAGGCTCATGAACTTGGAGCTGGAAATGACTCGAGGACCCCTACCACGCCGCCCCCCACTCTCCATTGTCCCCAGCCACACTGCCCTGACCGGATGTCCAGGCAGCCTGGTCTTCCCTGAACTAGACATCTCCAGGAACTTCAGCCCATCCTTGTCAACCGTTTTGTGAGTGTTCTTTCTTAAACTCCACTGGGACCAATGCCAAGGATTCCCCTCCGCACACCTCACCCTCCCTCCCCAAAGAGGACGAAGAAGCCTGCCTGGGGCCTGCCCTTGACAGCCTTGGTCCTCTTGGCAGTGGGCGCTCCAGCTGATCTAAGCCTCTCCCAATGAATCACCAGGAGGGACCACGTGATGAGGGCCTCCTACCTCTGGGGGTGTCCCACAGCTCCCTGCCCCCTCCCATGCCCATCTCTGTTACTGTGAAGCAATCAAGGGAGGGACTGGGGAAGTTCTAAATATAAACAAGACCATTCAGACTGTGGTCTCTTTCTGAAGCCTTTCTGAACCTCCTGGGACAAGAAGGGAAGAACACATTGGGCAACCGAGCCCCCAAGGCTTGTCTGTGGCAGAGAGTCAGTTCCCCAGGCACCAATCAAGTGGCAAATCTAGGATCTGGAGCAAAGTCCCTGAGAGGGGATCATCTTTGGCCATGAGTGGTGAGGAGGAGAGAGGGAAGACATCTTACATCACGTCCCACTATGTGGACTGGGTCCCCGGAAAGACTGAACCAGTAGGAAGAAGTTTCAAAGAATGCACAACCCCAGAAAAGAACATCAGCTCTAGACTGAAGAAAGAGCCTTTAGGTCACATGGAGCTCCAAAAGTTACCTGCAGTTACAGCCTTTCCACCTGGGAGCCCTATGGGTGTGCCTTGGTACCATTATAATCTAAGCGGGAGCCCACTCTTACCATAGAGCTCTGGGCGTATTTGTGGGAGGGGAGCCCAGGCTTTCAGAGGAAGCATTTCAAGCTAACTGTCCTCACTATGCCATCTTAGTGAATCCTTTTTCTAAAAACAAATAGTATTCGCTGTATTGGAAATGGGGAGTAAGCTGGTGAGGGCTCATGAACAATAGAATTAGAATCTGTAGCCCCTCAGAACTATTTGATGGAAGCCCGAGGAGGGTGAGCTCACTGCTCTCTGGGGACCTGGCCCTCTAATGTAAATGGGAATTGAGAAAGAAGCCCCCAAGGAGATGCTAGAAATTTCTTCTCAGTCCCCTCACCATGGGGCAGCCAAAATTGTCCCAAAGAACCCTGCTGATGCAGTAAAGTAATCCAAATGGAGTTCCTCATTCTCCTCTCCCTAGAATGTAGACATTATCTTAAACAAAAAGCAAATTCAGAGGCAGTCAGGTGGCTCAGTAGATTGAGAGCCAGGTCTAAAAATGATAGTTCAAATGAAACTTCAGATAACTCCCTAGCTGTGTGACCCTGGGCAAGTCATTTAACTCTCATTGCCTAGCCCTTAACTCTCTTTTGCCTTGGAACCAATACTTAATATTGATTCTAAGATGGAAGGAATTAAAAAGAGATATAGTTTCTTCTTTTTTTTTTTAATTCAGTGCCCCCAATTCTCTTGAAAAAAGCATTAGAGATATAAAAGGTAAGTGTTTTAAAAAGCAAAGCAAATTCAGAAAAGCCCCAAAGGGGCATCCAGCTTCCAAAAGGGCGTTAAACACTGGAGGTGAATGATGAGGGTTTCTGGGCCAAGGGCAAACCTTTCCTCCTAGACCTATAGAAAGAACCCTAGAGTCAACCAAAAATGATGAAGTCTTTGTTATGTGAGGGCACTGTAGGGCTGGAGACTAGAGAGAGGGAGAAATACAGCCTGCCCTTAGGAAGCTCACAGCCTAATGGAGAGACCACACACAAAGCACTGAGCAGAAGTGGTGAGTGTAGGTTGAGTGGAAGGTGGGCATTCCAAGAATCAGTCAAGAAGATAGGAGGTAGACAGGATGAACCAGTGCTGGCCAAGGAGCCTAGAAGAGGGCTTCCCACCTTGGAGCCTCCCAACAACAATGGCCACCCACCCCAGGTACCAACAGGCTCCAGTCATCCCCCAGGCAGCTCAATTAAATTTCTCACACATTCTGAATCACATTAATAGAGGGATTTTTTAAAATTAAATAATATTTATTTAATTAATTAATTTAGAATATTTTTCCATGGTTACATGATTCGTGTTTGCTCCTTCCCTTCCACCTTCCCCTCGTAGCCAATGAGCAATTCCACTGGGTTTTATATATGTCAGATCAAGACCTATTTCCATATTATTAATATTTGTACTAGGGTGCTTGCTTACAGTCTACATCCCCAATCATATCTCCATCAATCCATGTGATCAAGCAGTTGTTTTTCTTCTTTGTTTCTACTCCCACAGTTCTTTCTCTGGATGTGGATAGTGTTCTTTCTCAGAAGTCCCTCAGAATTCTCCTGGGTCATTGCATGCTGCTAGTAGCAAAGTCAGTTACATCTGATTGTGCTACAATGTATCCTTCTCTGTGTACAATGTTCTCCTGGTTCTGCTCCTTTCACTCTGCATCAAATCCTCGAGGTCTTTTCAGTTCACATGGAATTCCTCCAGTTCATCATTCCTTTCAGCACAATAGTATTCCATCCCAATCAGATACCACAATTTGTTCAGGTATTCCCCAGTTGAAGGGCATTCCCTCATTTTCCAATTTTTTGCCACCACAAAGAGTGTGGCTATGAATATTTTTGTACAAGTCTTTTTCCTTATTACCTCTTTGGAGTACAAACCCAGCAGTGGTATGGCTGGATCAAAGGGCAGGCAGTCTTTTAAAGCCCTTTGGGCACAGTTCCAAATTGCCTTCCAGAATGGTTGGATCAATTCACAACTCCACCAACAGTGTATTAGTGCCCCAATTTTGCCACATCCCCTCCAACATTTATTATTTTCCTTTGCTGTCATGTTAACCAATATGCTAGGTGTGAGGTGGTACCTCATAGTTGTTTTGATGAGCATTTCTCTAATTATAAGAGATTTAGAACACTTTTTCATGTGCTTATTGATAGTTTTGGTTTCTTTATCTGAGAATTGCCTGTTCATGTCCCTTGCCTATTTATCGATTGGGGAATGGCTTGATTTTTTGTACAATTGATTTAGCTCTTTGTATATTTGAGTAATTAGATCCTTGTCAGAGTTTTTTATTATAAAGATTTTTTTCCCAGTTTGTTGTTTCCCTTCTGATTTTGGTTGCATTGTTTTTGTTTGTACAAAACCTTTTTAATTTAATGTAATCAAAATGATTTATTTTACATATTGTAATTTTTTCTAACTCTTGCTTGGTTTTAAAATCTTTCCTTTCCCGGAGATCTGCCAAGTAAACTATTCTATGTTCACCTAATTTACTTATAGTTTCCTTCTTTATATTCAAGTCACTCACCCATCCTGAATTTATCTTGGTGTAGGGTGTGAGATGTTGATCTAAACCTAATCTCTCCCCTACTGTTGTCCAATTTTCCCAGCAGTTTTTGTCAAATAGTGTATTTCTGTCCCAAAAGCTGGGCTTTTTGGGTTTATCGTCATTAGTAGAGCTCTTGAGATGGTGAGAAGAGTAGAATTCTAAGGTCAGAAAAATAGTCTTCAGTCTACTAGGAGTAGTCACAACCTTCATCTGTTCCAGCCTAGATTTTTTTGCCCTGATTTCCTTGTGCGAAATCCTGAGCTTGAAATCCATAGAAAATTTTGGCTTTTTCTCAGACAAACTTGTGGTTAGCCCTCCTCCGCCCTGCCCTCATTTTGTAATCTCATTTTGTGATGAAGTTAATTTTGTTAGCTCAGGATAAGATGATTACATTCACCCTGATCCAATTCTATCCTTGGTCTCTATTATTGGCCTTCAACTGTCAGGTAACAGAAGGTGCCAGCTCACACTGGTAGAGCAACTCTCCTCACCCAGGAGTTCCTGGCCTTCCCGATCCTTAATTTTCATCTTAGAGAGGCAGGGTAAAGTAAAGGATAGAGCTAACCTTGGCCTCACGGGCAGGACAAGCTGGCTGATGTTGATGTCTCTACCATAGTCTGGCCAGGGAACCCCAGAGAGGTCACAGAACCTCCCAATGCTCTGGGAGCTCTTTCCCAAGGAACTCATTGGAATCCCAGGTCCAGACACCCACTTCCCCATCCAATTTCATCTTTTCAAGTTGACCCCCATTCCAGTCCATTTAGATCCTTTTGAGGCCTGGCTCTATCATCTAGTGAGTGATGGAGCATTAGTAATAATGCTGTGAGAAACTAGGGAGAGAATGAAGTAAGGGAAAATGGAAGTGATGGAATGTGAAGTCTATTTAGCGAAGAAAACAATAGCATCCTGCCCAGAGAGGTCCCCCATCCCCCCAGGCACCCAGCAGCTGTAACTGTGTGCAGTGACATGAGCCTCCAAGCTTGGCCTCTAAGAAGCCCCCTAGCCTCTTCTGGGCCCAGGTGGCACAGACTCTGGGACAGAACATTGCATATCCCACCCAGACTTTTTCAGGGGGCTCTTTTTCTTGGCAGAAGTGATCTTTTCCTTCCCCTCTTCCTGATTCTCCTCTAAGTGGAATGGCTTTCCAGGAGGTGGAGAAGGAATATCTAGAGTCTGGCACTAGAGGTAGCATCAAAGTTCTTTTTAAAAACCACACCCAGAGCAGAACCAGGAGAACATTCATTGTACATAGGACCAGTGGTATGGTACGAGGAACAGCTGGGAATGGTCCAGACCTTCTCAGTGCCTCACAGATCCAAGACAACCCCAAAGACCCATGATGGAAAACCCCAGAGGAAGATGGCAGACTCTGAGTGCAGATGGAGAGTCGTAACCAATTTCCCTTTCTTTCTGCATTTTTTCCTTTGAGATTTCTCCCCAAAATGCCCAATACGGAAAAATATTGTATGTGATGGCACATGTAGAATCTATAGCCGACTCAGGGAGGGGGCAGGGAACGAGGAAGAGAATTTGGAATTCAAACACTTTTTAAAATTAAATGTTAAAAATTGTGTTTACATGAGGGGGAAAATATTGTTCAAAACAAAGCACACACCTAACTTAGATCTTGCTTTCCACCTGAGGCCCTTCCTACTGTCTCTTTTCCTGAGCTCTCTGCCCTGCCCCCCACTGGCTTACTCATTATTCGTCATCTGTATGGGTTGTTTTCCTGCACTAGAATGGAAGCTCCTGGAAGGCAGGCTGTGTGTGTGTGTGTGTGTGTGTGTGTGTGTGTGTGTGTGTGTGTGTGTGTGTGTGTGTGTGAATTCTGCTGGGCACCATCCCACAGCTCCTCTAAGGCAGGCCATTCACTCTGCCAATGACCAAGTAGTAGCCTCTTCTTCCTCCTCAGTGGGGCTGCAAAGAGAATCTGGAAATGAAGTTATTCAAAGGAACTCCCCCAATAACTGTCATGGAAGCTCCCAAAAGGGATACCTTTTTTTCTTATTTAAAAAAAAATGTTTTTTTACCAATTACATGTAATAACAAATTTCCACATAAGTTTTCCAAGGTTATACCTTGGAAATTGTTCCCCTCCCTTCTTCCCTCTACCCTCCAGGATCTGGCAAGCAATTCAATCTGATTTGATTTTTTATTTGTTATTATCATACAAAACATTTGTATATTGTTGATTTTTGTAAGTGAATAATGATATGAAACCAACCCACCCACCCAAATCCATATAAACAAGTGAAAAATTATCTGCTTTCATCTCAATTCTGGCTCTTAAGAGGTCTTTCTCTGGCGGTGGACAGCATTCTTTTTCATAGTCCCTCAGATTGTCTTGGATCATTGTGTTGCTGAGAGTAGTGAAGTCTATCAGAGTCAATCATGGTACAATATTGCAGTTACTGTGTACGATGTTCTCCTGGTTCTGCTTATTTCATTCTGCATCAGTTCATGTGAGTCTTTCCAGTTGTCTCTGAAATCATCCAGTTCTTCATGTCTTACAGCACAATAGTATTCCATCACCATCAGATACCACAATTTGTTCAGTCATTCTCCAATGGAGGGATGTCCCTTTAGTTTCCAATTCTTCACCACCACAAAAAGAGCAGCAAAAAAAAAAAAAAAAAAAAAAGGACAAGCAGGTCCTTTCCTTTTTTTTTTTTTTTAAACCCTTAACTTCTGTGTATTGGCTCCCAGGTGGAAGATTGGTAAGGGTGGGCCGTGGGGGTCAAGTGACTTGCCCAGGGTCACACAGCTGGGAAGTGTCTCAGGTTGGATTTGAACCCAGGACCTCCCATCTCTAGGCCTGACTCTCAATCCACTGAGCTACCCAGCTGCCTCCTTTCCCATTTTATAAAAATCTCCTTGGGGTACATACTTAGTAGTGGTATTACTGAATCAAAGGGTACATGTTGTTTTATAGCCCTTCCTGCATAATTCCAATTGCCCTCCAGATGTGTAAATGGAATTAACTCTAGCCCATTCATAGTCAAAACTCTACTTACCCATGGCATCTAGATTATATTATCCCCACCTCCCTAGTGGGAGGGGAGAAGAGTTACCCACACTTGACAATAAGTAACAAATCAAGAACAAGGGACTGCCCAATAGAGGCTGCCATTGGTCCACTTGAATTAGAGGTGGACCCCCAGGAAGGGATGAGAGACAGGATCTCTTCAAGTATGTTGGTTACTTCCTGGGGAGGCAGTTCCGGCTTTGAACTTGGTGCTGAAGGATCTCGGAGGAGACCTCAGGCAGCTTCTACTCTGAATTGTCACGTGGGTAAGTTAGGCTGACTTCCTGGGCCTACCTTGGCGTTTCCAAACTCTGCCTTAAGTAGGCTTCTAGCCTCTCTGATTACTAAGGTCTTGTGGCTTGAAGCCTAGTTTAATTAGCCTTTTAACCTTCTCTCTCTGTCCAGGCCTGGACTAGCCTCTCCCTCTCTCTATTTCCCTACCTTTTACCTTCCTAATTGTAAATAAACTACCTTAAACCGGATCATGACTTGGGTCTATTTTAATTATGGAATCAATCTGAATTATTGATTCCTGGCGGCCACACTTTAAATATATATCTATAAAATACCTAAAATCTCCCTCTTACACAGAATGGCCTAACCCTTCACAACTCCACCAACAATGCACTAGTGTTGCAATTTTGCCACATCCCTCCAACACTTATCATTTTCCTTAACTGTCATGTTGGCCAATCTGATAGGTGTAAGGTGGTACCTCAGAGCTGTTTTAATTTGCATTTCTCTAGTCAAGAGGGATTTAGAACATTTTTTCATATGATTATTGATAGCTTTGATTTCTGCATTTGAAAATTGCCTGTTCATTTCCTTTGACCATTTGTCAATTGGGGAATGACTTGGATTCTTATAAATTGGACTTAGTTCTTTATATATTTGAGAAATTAGGCTTTTATCAGAGAAATTTGTTATATAAAATTCCCCCAGTATGTTGCTTCCCTTCTAATCTTGGCTACATTGGTTTTGTTTGCACAAAACCTTTTTGATTTAACATAAAAATTATTCATTTTACATCTCATAAGGTTTTCTGTTTTTTGTTTGGTCATAAATTCTTCCCTTCTCCATAGATTTGACAGGTAAACTATTCTATGTTCCCCTGACTTGTAACATTACTCCTTTATGTCTAAATCATATACCCATTTTGATCTTATCTTAGTATAGAGTGAGAGATATTGATTGAAACCTAATTTTTGCCAAACTGTTTTCCGTTTTTTCCGAGCAGTTTTTTTCAAATAGTGAGTTCTCATCTCAAAAGCTGGGCTCTTTGGGTTTGTCAGACACCAGCTTGCTGAGGTCATTTACCCCAAGTCTATTCCATTGATCCACCATTCGATTTCTTGGCCAGTACCAGACTGTTTCGATGATTGCTGTTTTAGAATAGAGTTTAAGATTTTGTACTGAGAGGCCACCTTCCTTCACATTTTTTTTCATTCGTTCCCTTGATAGTCTTGATTTTCAGAAGAATTTTGTTATTATTTTTCCTAGTTCTATAAAATAGGTTTTTGGTAGTTTGATAGGTATGGACTGAATAAGTAGATTAATCTAGGGAGGATCATCATTTTCATTCTATTAGCTCTGCCTATCCATGAAGTCTGAATTCTGGAGTTCATTAAGTCATTAAAGGGTTGAAACCACATTTTGTTCCAGAAAATTGATAATTCTGCCTATAGCTTATTCTTGTCAGTAGATGCCACTAATGAGTAGGTACTTCCTTCTAAAGGTTGGGCTAAAGTTCTATTGTTTTTGGATTAAGACTTCTTTTTATTCCTGTCTGGCAGAAAACAAAAGACTATAGCCTGAGGCTAAATTCTAAAGATTAGGTTCTGGGGTAGACAGAGTTTCTAGCCTGGGGCAATCAGGAGTGACTTTCAAAAGCTATGTGCCTTTTGCTTTTTTTTTTTTTTTCAAAAGGACTGCTTAATTCTATCTGTCCCCACCAGGCTTAGTTTCTACCTAAGACTTTTAAGATTAGAACCACATGTAGTTTTGAAATAAAACAGAAAACAAGGCTAAGGCCTAATTGTAGCCTAAAAATTTTACTCTCCCTAAAAAAAAAAAAACCTACTAATATGCTGAGTCTAGTACCTTCTGCTTTGGTGAGGAACAGGGCTTCTTTTAAACCTTATTCAGGTGTGTCCCAGGTGAAACTAAAGGTCAGCTAATTGGGTTATTTTCGGGGCCCCTGTTTGGTCTCACCTGTCTTGCAGCTTTATATCAATCGCAGTTCCAAAGTGAGCTGTGAGAAGGCTGATTTAGGGGATAGTTATAAAGTAAAGAAGAATTCAAGAAAATTTAAGAAGATTGAGGGTATCTCAGACTGACGTGGTCGCCAAATTGTAAGAGGGAGATTTTAGGTATTTCCAGATATGTATTTAAAATGTGGCCGCCAGGAATCAACAATTCAGATTGATTCCATAATTAAAATAGACCCAAGTCATGATCCGGGTTAAGGTAGTTTATTTATAATTAGGAAGGTAAAAGGTAGAGAAATAGAGAGAGGGAGAGGCTAGTCCAGGCCTGGACAGAGAGAGAAGGTTAAAAGGCTAATTAAACTAGGCTTCAAGCCACAAGACCTTAGAAATCAGAGAGGCTAGAAGCCTACTTAAGGCAGAGTTTGGAAACACCAAGGTAGGCCCAGGAAGTCAGCCTAACTTACCCAGGTGACCATTCAGAGTAGAAGCAGTCTGAGGTCTCAGCCGAGCACCTTCAGCACCAAGTCCAAAGCCGGAACTCCCTCACCAGCTTGTAACCCACGTATTTTAAGAGACAGTGTCTCTAGTCATTTCCTGTGGGCCACCTCTAATTCAAGGGGACAAATGGCAGCCTCTACACTGATTTGGACTGCCCTTTGGGCAGTCCCTTGCTAGATGCCATGGGTAAGTATAGGGGGCCAGCCCCCTATATGGTTTTGTGGTCCGTGTTGGTGGCATAGGATGGTTAAAGCAGGAGAAAGAAAATGAGAACAACTAGACTAGTGGTTAGCCCATGCTGTTCCGAATTCTGTGGGCTTGGGAGTTTATTATATAGTGATTTCAAGCAAAGAACACAAAAAGAGTCACAGTTGTGAGGGGGTAATAAATCACCCATAACCCATTGAAGTCTAAAGAGTAAAGGTGCAAAGACAAATGGTCAAATGCCAACCACCAACTTAGTAGGGGATAATTCTGGGAGAGGAAATACCCCATGGAGATGCTCACCAGTCAAATCCTGCATTTGGCCAAATGAAGTCCAGACTAAAGACGCCAGTTCTAATCTAAATATGCAATCTTATCTAAGTAACATTTGTTAGGATTCAGGCTTCTCAATTATCAAGGAAAGGAATCCTCAACTCAGTAGATGCTGGTCTGCCACTTCAAAGCTCTCCAATAAGAATTCTAAGAAAGGTGGGGATCAAAGACTGAGTCAAAAGAGGAGCCTCAGATTTTTATCTTAGATGGCCCATTCTGTCTGTCCTGACATGCAGTGCAGAAAATCATACACAGTTTTACTTGCCGATGATTTTGTAATGGGATCCAGATAAAATATCTGTTACAGACTCTGTTTCTCTAAATGACTCCTAATAGCCTCTTGGAGGGATCAAGTTGTTTTTGGATTAACCTACCTGCTGGTACCAGAGCCTTTTGGGGCTCAGGTGACCAGGACCAAACACAGACTGCCTCAGCCTGGATTGGTCACGTAGGGAATCCAGATAACAGGCCCTAAATTTGATCCTATTTCTCCAATGGCTTTCTACATCCAACGGCTCTCAACAGGTAAGTAGAGTTTTGACTATGAATGGGCTAGAGTTAATTCCATTTACACACCTGCCAGGGAGAATCATGGAATGCCAGGGTTGAGAAAAGGGCCTTAGGAAGCTCTATCCAGGCTGTTTTCATCCCCCAAATGAAAAATCAAGGCCCAACACCTGCTTAAAAGTTGTTCCGGGGCAGCTGGGTGGCTCAGTGGATGGAGAGCCAGGCCTAGAGACGGGAGGTCCTGGGTTCAAATCTGGCCTCAGACACTTCCCAGCTGTGTGACCCTGGGCAGGTCACTTGACCCCCATGGCCCACCCTTACCACTCTTCTGCCTTGGAGCCAATACACAGAAGTTAAGGGTTAAAAAAAAAAATAAAGTTGTTCCAGTGCGCAGGGATCTTTCTTGTCTGTAAAGCAAAGAGAGCTCGTTCTAGAGCCAGCCAGGTCAGGTCTTTGGCCGGAGAGGTCTTGCCAAGGGAGCGTGTGGGAGAGTCAGACGGCTTGGCAGAGGCTCAGGAATTTCTCCTGAAGTTACCTTCTGTCACGCCCGCCGTGGCGGACGGTATTTTCTGTCTCCCCTTTTCCTGCTCCCCAGGGAGACCGAAGCCAGCTGGATGGACGAAGGGCTTAGCTTCAGCTGACCCGCACATGGACAGCTCTGCCAGGCGGCTGCGTTTCTGAATCTTCCTGGACCTCTGGGAGAGCATCCTTTTAGAGCCAAGCCTCGTGCTCCATGTCGTCAAACCCAGAAGGTCTCCCAAAGGTTCTTGGATGGGTGCTCGCCCCGGAAGGCGCCTGCTGGGGAGGGTGAGCAGCAGGCAGGAAATCATCGCAGTCTTGGGAGAAAGGAAGGACGCCGTCCCCAAGTGAAGCCCTTCCTCCAGCTCTCTGGAGCACCTTTGGCCAAAAGGATAAAGGAACACAGGCCTGGGCAGGGCAGGCTCCGGGTTAAGAGAGTCACAGAAAAGGACGAGTCCTTTCTGGAAACCTGGCGAAGCCTCACCGGTCCTTGGGCTCTTTAAAAGACACACACGCACACGTGTGCACACGCACATACACGCACACGCACACGCACACACACACTTATTGATCACTCTTGTTTTCACACCATCTAACTTTCCCATCTCCTCCTCCTCCTCCCCCCCAGAGCCATCCCTTATAACAAAGATTTTTTTTAAGAGGAAGAAAAGCAAAAAACAGTCAGCAAAAGTGCTGGACAGAGACAAGCCGTAGTGCCGGCGCTGCTGGCCGTGCCTGTTCTCTGCCCTTTGCGCGGCTCCAACCCGCTGGAAGGCCCATTCGTTCAGCCGAGCATGGAGCCGTCGGGGATGAGCCAAGGCCGCAGAGCAGAGCTGGTCATGCGGCCTGAATGGTGCCGGCCGGCCTCCCACGCGTGTGGCTCGACGTCCTTCCCAGAGCCCCGTGTTCAGCCTTCAGGAGAAGTCTTGGGTGCAAAACGCGAGCGGCCGCCCCTGGATGGGCAGAGGAGCCGGAGGCCCGGGCGGGAGCCCTGCCACCTTCAGGAAGAGGCCGGGTAGGGTCCGAGCAGGGCTCCCCAGCCCAAGCCTTCTTTCCCGGGTCCTCCTCTCTTAAGTCACCTTCTTGTCCCCCCCGAAGGCAGCTGGCTCTCGGGAGCATTTTTGCGGAGCTGAACGGGGCGGCCATGAGCCGGGCTACAGAGAACGACGGGGGGCCCAAAGGGGCAGCCTGGCCACGAGGCGACGTTCAAAGGCTCCCGTCACCTTCTCGTGGCGGGACGCAGGACGCCCTGGGACGGCGCCCCCACTTAGACAGACCCCCAGGGGGATGGCCCTGGGATGGAGGCTTGAGCAGGCAGTCCCTGCCCCCGGGGTGGAGGGCCAGAGCAGGGCCAGCAGTGGATGGCTGTGAGAAGGAAGAAGCCGCCCGCCAGGGGCCATCCTTAAGGGAACGGACTCTTGCCCGGGTCACCCCCCACCGAAGGAAGGACCATTGTCTGCTTCAGCCACTGCCGTGAGCGGCCCAGATTTAGGGTTCGAAGAACCACTTGGGTGGCTCCCCCAGATTCCTCTCTCCTCGGGTGCTCGGAGGCAGCAGGAAAGCCGAAGTGGGCGCCACCCCCACGGCCCCCTCCCTGCTCTCCTCTCCCAGTCCTGCTACAGAGGAAAAGCAGGGCCCTGCAGGCCTGACCCAGGCTGGGAAGAAAGCCGACGCCCTGGGTCTCTGCAGCCGGCCCAGAGCTGACCAGGAGGCTGTGGCCAGCGCCGTGCCCACCCTCAGGGCCTCGAGAGGACCTTCCTCCCCTGCTCCTGGGCCAGAGCCAGGCCGATCTCTGGGCACTAGGCAGCACCCAGAACTTTTCTTTCCTGGGAAGACCCACCGGGTGCAGGAAGTGCCCCCCTCCAAGGGGGTCTCCAGGGGAGGGCATCAGGGGCTGCGAAAAGCCCCCGAGGAAAAGGATAGGCCCAGCGGCTTTCCTGGAGGCCAACCAGGAAAAAAAAAAGTTGTCCTTGGTTGGGGCTGGGGGAGGAGGATGCTCTCCTTGTCGGGGCCACCTTTGGAGGGCCCCACTGGCCCTCCACTTCTTACCCATCATGCTCTCTGCTTTTTGGGGGGCCTCGCCTGGCTCCCCATCCCAGCCAGCCCTCATCAATCCCCACTTTGTGCTGGCCTCAGGGTGGCACATTCCAGGGGCGGCGAGGAGGGACACAGCCGACTTTGTGGGGCACCCACAGCATTCTGTAAGAGTGCCATTGTCTGCACCAACTCTCCCACGCAGTGGGGGCGGCTCGTGGGAGAAGAAGTGGGGAGGGGAGAGCTGGGATGCCTGAGCCCGAGAATGTGCGGGCTGCCAGGCGTGGGGAGCCCCGGGCAAGCGCTCCTGACCTACGGGTGGCCCTGCTGTCCGCCCAGGAAAGCCCCCTCTCACGGCAAAATGAGTCACAGGCCCAAGGGGCAGGGAAGGATGGGAGAAGCAACAAAGCAGCCTCGTTCCCTGCAAAGAGAGCGTGAGGCCCCGCCGCCATCCTGCCCGGCCCCTTCGCCTCTGCGCCATCTCGCCAGTGCGAGGAGGGATAGGAAGAAGTTATAAAATGAGGCCTGGCACGGACACCAGAGTCCGGGGAAATGCCCCAAGTTGTGAATGCAGGCTGCCTCCAAGGGCATGCTCCCTCCTTTTACAGATGAGTAAACTGAGGCCCAGACAGGAACTGGTGCCTCGAGTCCACAGATAAGAAGTGCAAAGTCAGGATTCAAACCCAGGTCCTGAGACTTCTTCTTACTTGGCTGATGCCTCTTGGGTCAGATCTGATGAGAAGGAAGGCAGGCAGTCATCTGCCAGAAGCCGGTCCCCAAAGAGTCCCCCGAGAATCCCAGGCAGCCCCCAGCCTGCTCCCAGCTCACCGGGAGGATGCCAGAGGTTGTGGGTGGGTAGAAAGTCTTCCTTCCTCCCTGCCTCCCTCTCCCCACTCTGGCCTGGGGAGGCCCCACTATCTGCCTTAGTTCCTCCCAAGGGAGAGCTATTTACATGCTGAATAGCCATAATAATAACAAATGATAACCTTGCCTTTCCCCCTGGAGACCCTTCCCAGGGCCATTATTCCCCAGTGCAACTAGGATGTGTCTATCTAATCTCCATCACCCTGGTGGGCTGCCCCAGCCTGGGGCCCCATAGACTATCCCCACCCAGAGGAAGGGCCCACTGGGAGTGCCCAGGAAACGGCCTGGGAGGGTTCCAGACTGGCGGGGGCCAGCGGGGACCCTGTGGGGAGCAGAGGAGGAGGAGCGCCCGGCTGGGCTGCCCCCTCTCAGGCCTGCCTTCCCGCCTGCTGCCCCTTCCCCCTCGGCCCCTGGGGGATCCTGGAGGGCCCAGAGCAGGTATTCCAGCAGTGATGAACGGAGGGCCTGGCAAGGCCTAACCTGCTCCCCGGCACGGCCTAACCTGCTCCCCGGCACGTTAGGGAAAATGGTGACTCGCGGCTGGGGCAGGAGGAGGAGAAGCTGTCCTTGCTCCGAGGGTCCTCCTGTGCACTAAACATCAGTTGAGCCCCCATCATGGGCGAGGCCTGGCGGCACAATCTGGGCACACAAAGGCCAAGCCCTATCCTGGCTCTGGGGAGGGAGAAGCCTCTAAGAAGGGGGCGAGTGGCTGCCTCTCCATCGATGCTCGTCTCTCTGGCAGGGGATGCTGAAGGGTGACGAGCCAGGCTGGACCCTCTAACGTGCCCCCCCAGCCCCTGCCCCTTCGCTACTGACCATTCCCAGGATCCCTCCGGAGCCTCCTTGGCTTGGGGATGAAGCCAGACCCCAGAGCTGGGCTTCATGGAGGAGGCGGACGGGGGCTCCAGATCTGTTCCCATCATTGTGCGTATCCCACTCCCAGCCGACCTGGAATCCGAGAATGTCCAGGAGGGCCCCTCCGGCCGCTGGCTCACCTCCCGGGCACGCTGGCGAGGCCCTGGACTGGACTCTGTGAGCCCTGCCAGGATGCCTGCTTGGGCTGCTAACCATGACTCTCTAGCCCCGCGGACCAGCCCAGGTTCCGGTATTGGTCGGTGCTGATTTTACCTGTCCGGGCAGGGGGGGCCCACGAGACACCCCCATACTCTGGGCTCTGCCCAGCCTCAAGGGAGACCCGGCGAGTGCTCTGGCCTTGGGCATGCTTTCCCTGGGTGTGGCCAGCCTGTGCTGGGTCCGAGGTAGCCAGCGGACTGGCCTAGGCTGGCCGGGCTCCAGGACGCCTTTCCCAGCCACAACAAACTAACTGATCTCTGGAGGCAGCCTTCTAGCCTGGCCAGGGCACGGGGAGAGCTAGAAAGGGCGCCGAGAGGCGGGATCACCATGGAGAGAAGAAACTGGCTCAGAAAGGCGAAGCCACCCGTCTCAGGTTGCCCAGCGAGGAGACCTTTCCGTGGCCCATCCATCCATCACTGGGCTGCCTCTTCTTGGAGGCTCGCCCCTTCGCCCACATCACACTCAATGTTTCTGCCCTCTGCCCTGCCTTCCTCCTCACTCTACAGCCATCTCTGTCCCCCACCTTCCTCCTCATTATCCCCCGCTGGCATTTCAGGCCCGGCTCTGGGCTCTGTTCCTCCCTCCCTGGTCCGGGGCCGATCCCTTCTCTCTGGCCTTCCCTGCGCCTCACCTGCCTCCACACTGTGAAGTTGGGTTTGCCCAGAGGGAAGGTGACTGCTCCGCTCTCCACCCTCGAGGTCTGAGGGTTAACCTTAGGGGCGACCCTCCTACGGACACTGTAGCTCAGGAGCCCCCACTAGCGTATTCCCCACTAACAAACCAGCCATTCATCTTCCAGTGGCATCCACCCAAATGCAAAGCAATTAGGTGAGCACATTCTCTCCCAGAAGCACCCAGAGTCCATGTGCAGAATGGCTCCATACCAGAAGTCCCGGGGTAACAGGGCCCATGTTCCACTTATTTCATCATTTATCTGTTTGCTCACCCATTTATTTATTTAATTGTTTGGTTGTTTGTTTGTTTGCCTACATTTTAGGACTACATATGGTCAGGGCAACCAGCAGTCCAAGAACTGGAGGCTTCCATAGCCTCTTTCTAGTTCCGGAATTGTCCCCTGAAGTTCCTTGCTGAGCTTTGAATCTGGGGGAACAAATGTGTCCCCTGCTCAGACTGAGCTGCTCAGAGCTGTCCTGGAGCCACACCTCACTGGCAATGGACACTTAGCTGGATGAGTTGGTCTTCTGGGACACTTTTTTTTTTTTAAACCCTTTTACTACTTCGGTGTATTGTCTCATAGGTGGAAGAGTGGTCAGGGTGGGCAATGGGGGTCAAGTGACTTGCCCAGGGTCACACAGCTGGGAAGTGTCTGAGGCCGGATTTAGAACTAGGACCTCCTGTCTCTAGGCCTGACTCTCACTCCACTGAGCTACCCAGCTGCCCCCCCACTTTTTTTTTTTAATACATTTTTCCCGCATCACCAGAAGTTTGCCCAGTGTCTTTCCCTCCACCGCATAGTCTCTCCACATAACTGGGCATTTTTTCACATCACCCAGTCCTCTGCCCAGCAGCCCAATGGGAGCACGTCCTCCCTCCCCATCTGGGATAAGGTGGGGGGCCACAGGGCACAGCACTCAGTCTTTGGGGAGAGTGGGGTATGGGGGGGGCAGAACACTCAATCTCGAAAACATTTGCCACCATTGGTGCAGGGGCAGAGAGTATTTCTGAAATGTGAGTTCCAGAGCTAAAGGCATCGTATGGAATGAAGAGCCCTTTGCCAACAATGCCCTAGTGTGTCTGTCTTTCTAAAAGCCCTCCAACAAGAACTGTGGGAGTAGAAACGCAGAAGAAAAGCATATGATTTGCTTGTTTATATGGGCATATGACTTGGCATTTTAGTTTTAAAAGATTATTCTATTATTAAAATGACTAACATGGAACTAGATACTGAATGATAATACATGCACAATCCAGGGGAATTGCTTCTTAGCTCTGGGAGTGGGGAGGGAGGAGGGGAAGGAGACAGCATGAATCATGGAACCGTGGAAAACGATTTTTAAATTAAAATAAATAAATTAGAATTAAAAAACCCACCAACACTGAGGATTCACACTTTTTGTCATCTTTGCAAATATATAGGCTAGAAGGTAAAAGCTCAGGGTTTTGATGTGTGTTTCTCTTATTATTAATCACTTGGGGGATCTCCTCATATGGTTGTTAATAATTTACAGTTCTTTTGGGAGCAGTTTATTTACATCTTTTGAAGATGTATCTGTTGAGTAATGGCTTTTGCATGTACCTATTAGGTTTTGTTTGTTTGTTTTTTAAACCCTCACCTTCCGTCTTGGAGTCAATACTGTGTATGGGCTCCTAGGCAGAAGATGGTAAGGATGGGCAATGGGGGTCAAGTGACTTGCCCAGGGTCACACAGCCTATTAGGATTTAAATATCTTGACTATCAAACTCTTATTTGATAAATTTGAAACAAAGATTTTTTTCTCATCCAATCGCTTCCCTTTCTATATAGGGCACATCCAGTGCACTATTTCTAAAGCTACTCCTCTGCTCATTTGAGCTTGCTTCTTGACAGCAGTTATAGTATCCATCACTTTCAGCTTCAGGTTTAGATGATGCCTCCCACTGAAGTGGTGTTAGACTCTTTTAGGAAAAGGCAATGGCATCTGTTCTTAAATTGGCCAAAGTCTCTCCAACTTGTCTCCTGTGTCGAAAAGCTTCATCTTCTCCATCTGCCAACAACAGATCCAGTTCAGAGAACTGTCTCCAATATCTCTTCTTCCTCTCTGTAGCAGCACTTGGCAATAAAGAGCCAGCTAGATCCCTCTTGGGTTTTTTTTTTCTTCATGAGTGGCAACTGAGGGCAAAGACTATTCTCTGCACTCCTCTTCTCAGCAACTCATCTATAAATAACTGCACAGTAATACGTATTAGCCTCTATTGCCTCAGATCACTCAGCACCTGTTTTTCTCAAAACAAGAAATAGGCTGCTGCCCCAGACAAGTTAACTGTCAAAGTCCAAGTTCTTTACACCCAGAACTTGAGTTGGCGAGCTCAGAGCCATTCCCGCCTGTCATGGCACAAACAAGATCATCCTATGATTAGAAGACAAGTTGCTCAAAGAGCATTTCTCACAGCTGAGCAGCTAAGGAATTCAGGGAAGAGCCAAAGGTGGCAATGGCCACTCCAGCTATATTTATACAATCCAGAAACCCAGGGGCCTGTGGCATGAATGGGGAAAGGCTGGCACGTGAGATTAGAATCAGGGAGAGGAGAAGAGTCTGGAATTTAATGATCTTTTCAGAGTATACAATCCTGGGAGACTGAGGAAGCACTGTTACACTTCACTCGAGAACGCTGGTGAGACTCAGAAAGAGGGAGACAGTTATTTGTATTTGAGAAACAGGATCCCATCTCTCTTTTTTTTTAAACCTTTAGATTCTGTGTATTGGCTCCTAGGTGGAAGAGTGGTAAGGGTGGGCCATGGAGGTCAAGTGACCTGCCCAGGGTCACCCAGCTGGGAAGTGTCTGAGGCCAGATTTGAACCCAGGACCTCCTGTCTCTAGGCCTGACTCTCACTCCACTGAGCTACCCAGCTGTCCCCAGGATCCCATCTCTTGAAAAGCATTACCTACAGGTATCCAAGGAAGAGACAGAGACCTCCGGTATCAGAAAACCCAAGGACAGATAAATGGATCCTCTCTTGTTTCTAAGAAGACATCTTCGTAGGTTGAGTTAGACTGTGATCACCTCATATGGCATGAAACAGTAAAGGAAATGGGAAAGTATTACTGGTAGATGGAGAGATAGATGGATAGATAGATGATAGACAGATGAATGGATGCATGGATATAGATAGAGATGGATGGATAGATGGATATGGATATAGATAGGTAGAAAGATAGAAAGACAGATAGATGGATAGATGGATGGATGGATAGACAGACAGATACATGATAGATAGACAGATGGATGGATGGATAGATATAGAGATGGATGGATAGATGGATATGGATATAGATAGGTAGAAAGATAGACAGACAGACAAATGGATAGATGGATGGATGGATGGATAGATGGATAGGTAGACAGACAGACAGACAGACAGACAAATAGATAGATGAATGGATAGATGGATGGATAGTTAGACAGACAGACAGACAGATAGATACATTGATAGATACATAGATACAAAGAGCACTTATTAAGCAATTCAGTGGGACACTGAGCATAGGAGAAAAGGAAAACAAGGCAGTCCTTTCTCTCAGGGAGCTGATAGCTTGAAAGAGGAAGCCAAAACATAAAGGAGAGTTGGGAAGGGGAAGGTGGGTGAGGAAGTGGAGCAGACCAGAGTGCAAGTTAAGCTGGGCATGAAGGGGACCCTCAAGAAATGGCGGCAGTAGACGGATACTCACCTGTCAGGCAAGGGTCCCAGGGCCAGAAATAGGTAAAATACTTTTTTTCTACAAGCCCAACCCACAGTGGAGCAGGAATCTCTCTGCAACATGCACTTCACATGGTCAATATTCTTTTTCAAACCCTTCTCTTCTATCTATTGACTCTAAGGCAGAAGAACATTAAGGCTAGGCAACTGGGATCAAGTGACTTGCCTACTCACAGCTAGGAAATAGAAGCCAGGTCCCTTCCACTCTGGCCTGGTGCTCTACCCCTTGTGCTACTTAGCTGCCCCCCATTCCACTCTCACACAGCTCTGATCGTTAGGAAGTTTTCCTTTCCATTAAGCCTAAGGTGGTCTCTTGGTAACTTCCTGAGCTGAGAGATGGCCATGGAGGGCCTTTTTCATTCTGTGATGCCAAGTTTCTGATATGCAGATTCTTCTTTCAGGGAGATTAAACTCCAACTAGGGAAAAGAAATAGTCACTGACCTCCCTCCAGGAATCCAGGGAGAATGAAATCACTGCAGAAGAGATGTGGGCAAAGGGCAAGGAGAAATGGGCAGATGAGCTATCTCTGTCCCTGGGAGTTGGAGGGAGGACAGAAAAGTCGTCAAGGAAGATGGTACTTGAAGGAAGTTCTCACCTCCACATGGACGTGGTAGAGCACGGCAAGATGCACTCCAGGCACGAGGGGTGATGTGGTCAGAGGCATTGAGACAGGAACAGTACAGTGTGCAAATTAGGGAAAGAGGACCTGAAGGAAAGCATCTGAGGTTCAGTTTCCAAAGAAAGAAACCACTGAAGGCAGAGATTTCTCATCCAGTGAAAACTACTGGGAACACTAGACAGCAGCTTGGCAGAAACTGGGTTTAGACTGACATCTTCTACCATACACCACAATACGCTCCAAAGGAACCTACAATCCAAGAAGAAAAAAGCATTCATGGCTGGAAGGAGCTTTCTCCCACAATCAAGCCAATAGAGATAATCATAAATGACAAGACGGAGAGTTCTGGTGACAGAAAATCAATAGGTTTCTGGATAAAGAAGATCAGTGCCCCGAGGAAAATAAGATGAGTTATAGAGTGGGGAACCAGATAGAGAGGGGTCAGATATCCAAGGCATAGAGGGAAATGTGAGCTCAAGAGCCACCCCCAAGGAGCAAGGGGTCAAAGGCCATGAACAGGTCATCTTCAAAGGGAGAAATGAAAATGGGAGAAGGCTCCATATCACAAATAAAAAGGAAAATGCAGAGTGGAACGAGCAGAACCAGGAGAACATTGTACACAGAAAGGGAAGTGTTGTGGAAGGATCAAATATAATCGATTCTGCTGCTAGCAGCAAGGCAATGATCAAAAACAATCCCGTGGGGCTTACGAGAAAGAATGCCATCCACAGCTAGAGAAAGAACTGTGGGAGCAGAAACGCAGAAGGAAAACACAGGATTTCTCTCTCAGGAAAGTGGGTTTAGGATGTGGGGTCGTGGTTTTTCAAAGATTACAAATATGAATAATACAGAAATAGGTTTTGAGTAATAAGACATGTATAAACCAGTGGAATTGCTTGCCAGCTCTGGGAGGGAGGAGGGAGAGAACATGAATCATGGAACCCTGGGAAAATACTCTAAAAAAAAGTACTTAAAAATTTAAAAAGTAAAATGAAGATTTAAAGACTCTCTATCTACTGAAAGATGACAACTGATGATGAGAAGATAGGATCATTTATATACTGTTGGTGGAGCTGTGTTGCTCAGCAGGTAGCCAGGGGACTGCTAGAGGCTTGGCCATGTTTATTTTTCCATCTTGTTCAGGTCCTTCCCTTCTACCTGCCTCTGATGTCCCAGGGTGCTCTGGCTTCTCTCTGGGAGAAGGAAGACAGAGGAAGTTCCTGGAGGCTCCGGACTCCAGCAGGGGTTTGGGCCCTCTGTGAATGTTTGATGGGGCATTTATGTCCATGTTGGGTCTCTAGTCTTTGTGTCCTGCCAAGTCCCAGTCTTGGCACACAGTAGGTCCTGAATACAATTTTTTTTAGTGTCTGGGTCTCCCGATTTGGATCAGGCTCTATGTGCAGCAGCCCTTTATGGGTCTGAGTCTTCTGCTGCTCTGGCTCCAGCCTGAGCCAGTTTGCTGCCCCTCGGGCAGCTGGGTGGCCCTCTGCTCCCTGGGTTCATCCGATTGATGCCAGGCTTAGCACGGACACCTAACTCATTTTAGCCCAATCTGTCTCCTACTGCTCAGAACTCCAGAGCTCAAGCAATCCACCAGCCTCCGCCTCCCAGGGAGCAGAGATTATAGGCAAATCCCAGTAGGGATGGCTGCTTAATCAATGACTTAAAAGATTAAACTGAATTAACCTCCTCCCCCATGCCAGCCAGTAGCCCAAATGCCACTCTCCAGACGTTGCCCCCATGGAGCTAGATCACCCCGGGTGGGCCCATCTGAGCCCATTAGTGTGATTTCCCTAGGATACCTGCTTAGATATTGCTTTGGGGACTCCAGGCTTGAGGGTCCTTAACAGGACCCAGAATCCATCCTTACAGAGTCAGAGATAGAAGGGCCTTTTTTTCACCAAGGGGCTCTCCCTCCCTACTCACTCATTTTACAGACCAGGGTCTAGAGAAGGAAAAGGACTTGTCCAAGGTGACAGTTGCTAAGTGCCACATCTGGGACTCAGATAGGTCAACCCCCAACTCCTGTGGTCTTCCTGCCCTCAGCAGAGCTCTCCTCCTCGTCTTCCTTGGGTTCTGTCCCCTTGGATGTGGATCACCATCCTGTGGCTCCTGCTAGGTCCTAAGGAAGGGGACTCTTGGGCACAGTACGGACTTTGGGGAAAAGGCAGCTCTTACACCTGGTTCTTCCTCCAGGGCGCTGAGCAGTAGGGAAAAAACAAGGGAGAGGCCGTGCTAATCCTATTGCCTCTCACTGTGGGCCCCAGTGGGTGCTGGAGTTGGAAAAGTGCTTGGGGCTTGGTTCGTGAAGGCCTGTGAGCTGGGCTCCTTCTTGGGCAGGCCAAGGCACAATGGCCATCCTTTTCTGCTTTTCTCAGAAGCATCAGATTATATCTCAGGAAAGGGTTATTGTGCTCCGGGGACTCTATCTTATCAGTTGGGGCTGGGCACACAAAGGAAAATGGCCTTTCACTGATTGGTTTGACCTGGGTGGAGGCACACCCAGGATTTCAGTCCTTACTCCCGGCTGGCCTTCCCAGGCTATTGTCTGAGTTCCCAAATATCCAGCCAAGCCTGGTCCGGAGGTTAGGGAGCATGAGAATGTGGGAAAGGCTGCCTCTTAGGCCCCACTGCTCCAAGGAGCTGGGCAGCCTAGCTGGGGACGGAGGGCAGAGGACAACCTAGCCAGGGACAGTTAGCCTGGGGAGCCGAGGCACTGGGGGAGGCAGCCTGGCCCTAAGCCCAGGCCTTCCAGGCGCAGGCAGCCAGCCAGCTTTTCCTCACACTCTGAGAAGCTGCCAGAGTGTCCAGTTACCTTACCCAGAGGACAGCCTGGAGAGGGAGGGCTCCAGCCTGTCAGCCACAGCCCTGCTGGGAAAGAGGATTAGGGGGAATGAATGGCCCACAAAGCCCTTTGTTCCGGCATGGACAAGGGAATGTGACTCTCTCCCTGAGCCCAGGTCCTGGTCCCAGGGGTGGTGGGTGGTGGGTGGTGGGTGGGGGAGTCCCTGCTATCATCCCCAGAATGCTTCTCCCTTGAGTTCATGCAGTCATCTGTCTGGTATGTTGGTAAGGGAGGGAGTGTCCGGTCAGTACAGAAAGGATCAGCATGGATGAGGTCACCCTCTGGCCCCCTGGCCCCTTCCCCCATTGTCCTTCCAGGCACTCCCAGGTGCCTTGGCTCCATCCGCCATGGGTGACTCAGCCATTTGGCCTCCTAATGCTTCCTTTGGGAAATCTTTCTCATGGCCTATGTGAGGGGTGGAGGGAGCACCAGCCCAGGAGTCCCTGGAGAAAGGCTCAGAAGGGAGTCCCAGCTGCTCTGGCCTCAGTTTCCTCATCTTCCCAATGAGAAGCTGGATCAGGCGATCCCAAAGGGCCCTCCTATCATCACAGTGCCGTGCCCTCTCTCTAGTGTGGCATTATGGGCACTGGCAGGCCGAGCAGCCTTTTGGAAGGCTTCTTGGCTGTCCTCACACAGCTCATGCCCCGTCCCTTCAGGCTTCCCTAGAAGCTCGCTCACCCTCCTTCTGGCCCGGCCAGTGAGCGAAACGCAGCCAAGTCTTACTTTGGCTCCCGCGCCCCTGGCCACCCTTTTCCGGGCTCCTGGCTCCCGACGGGAGGGATCGGTTGTCTCTAGAGTGGGGAACGCATCCCCCTCTCCTGTCTTGCAGCCTGTCTCAACTTTGGGCCGCAGCTGGACGGGTAAGCCCTGGGGAGGCTTCCCTGGGTTAGCTCAGGCCAAAGGCTGAAACTCCAGCGTCTGTGCCCAGGCCTTGCTCCCCTACTTGCGGGTGTTCTCCCGGAGCCCCGGGCCAGCAGGGTCGCTAGGGCACACTCGGCTCCAGGGGATCTGGACGGGTCGGGGAACCCAGCTGGAAGGCCTACTTTTCCCTAGGTCTGCCCTCTCCCATTTCAGGTGGAGTCGCAGTGTTTGGGGGCCCCCTTGTTCCTGCAGCCCAGCTCCCTTCGGGACAGAAGCCTAGGGGTGCCCCCCGGTAAGGAATGGGGTATGTTGGAGGAGGATCCAGCAGTCAGAGAGGGAAGAGAACCAGGAGGGAGCTGGGGGAGGCCCCCAGGCCAAAGAGAAGAGCAGAGAAGAGGGTGACCCACCAGGCCCACAGCTGCCCAGAGGCCAGGGAGACGCCATCGGAAGCTGGAGTCACACTGGAAGGGGTTAGAGGAGAGCAGGAGGAGGCATCCACTGGAGTCACCTTCTAGAGGAATTTAGGTACAAAGGGCATAAGCAGCAGGGAAGGAAGGCTCAGGATCACGGAAACCCACCCGGGCATGTTGGTGGGCGGTAGGGCAGGAGCCCAAACCAGGGACGAAACTAAGGAAGAACCATGGCTAACGTTCCTAGAGCGTTTGGCATTCATCTCCTTTGATACTTAAAATGAACCAGGTGCTGTTATTAGCCCTATTTAACAGATCAAGAAACTGAGGCTGAGAGACAACAAGCGTCAAAGCGCTCAGGGTCACATAGAGAATTAGTATCGAAGTAGAGATTCGAACCCAAGTCTCGGTGTCTCCAAGGCCAGCTGCCTATCCACTGGACCCAGAGAGGTGGAAGAGAAGGGCCGAGGTTATGCAAGGAACAGTCAGCTGCTGGGGTCCAGGCCTCCTGGGGTGCCCTGACGGTGTCCTCTGCAGGGCAGGTGGGTGGCAGGAAGGGCTCAACCCTGGCCCAGTGAGCTGGAGTCCCAGGACCCGTCTACACAGCTGCCATCCCTGGTGTGTGTGTAAAGGGCTTTACGATGTGCCAAGACCTCGGCTCGTGGGGCGTTCACGACAGCCCTGAGAGGTAGGTCCTGCGGTTATCGTCCCCATTTCACAGATGAGGGAGCCGAGGGCCAGCACTCATCTAGCGGGAGGCTCTCGGCCCTGCATGTCCTGTGCTGCCCGGCACGTGGTAGGGGCTGATAAATGGCAGGTGCCTCGGGGAGGTCAGCTCCTGGAGGCTGGACCTGCCCTGTGGGGAAGTGTCCCCACAGGGACTCCGGCCTCAGGCTTGGGTAAAGGTAGCTCTAGGCTCTGGGGAGCGACACCCCATTTCATGGCCATCTCTCCAGTCAGGGGGGGGGCACCGAGTCCAACAGTCCCATTTTACAGAGAAGGAAACAGAGGCCCGGGAACGTTATGTTATACTTGACCAGGGTGGGACAGTCTCATAGAGGGACACCATGTAAATGGCCAAGAGGAGACATAGAGCTGGAGCCTAGAGTCAGGCACACTGAAAGGGGAAATGCGCTCTCAACCTATTAAGGTGCTCGGATTTGAACCCCAGGCCGGAGTGCCTGCACAGCCTGGAAAGCTCTCCCTGGAGAGCTTCATCTAGGCGGCCCCAGCAATTCAGAGGAAGGAGTTGGAGGGGGGGCTGGCTCCTTCCTTGCCCTGTGGGTGGTCGCCAAAGGCTTTTTATTGCACCCCCACCCGATCCCTCGGGAGGCTTTCTGGGGCCCCCCACGTGGGGGAGGGGATCTGTGCTTCTTTCTAGATTCTAGACCCTGTCTTGGTACCAGGGTGACCTGGAGCCTGCGGATGAAGATGAAGCGCTCCAGCACAACAGGATTTATTCACGGCAGGCACAGAGGCATTTGGGCTCTCCCTAAAATGGCCCCAACCGAAAGGATCCCTCACGGCATTTGGGGGGGACCACGCAGGACGCCTGGGTTGGACCTTGCTGAGATCCGCTGGCTCGGACAGATTCTGTTGTTTTCTGGGGCTGCTGGAGCCCAGCAAAGGGAAGTCTCCTGCTGAGCTCCGCAGCCAGGAGGCGCCTTTCTTCATCCAGTCCACCAACTATGCAAGAGTCTTGGGTGCAAATGCAGCCGCCGAGCCCCTGGTGGTCTCCCTCGGAGCGTTTTTAGGAATGAAGCTGCTTTCCCGCTGAGCTCAAAGTCCGCCGACACTTTCCAGAACATTTTAGAGTGAGTTAGAAGACGAGTACAAGGACCACTGCCTGGACAAGGACATTCTCCCTGCCAGGCCAGGCCAGGCCAGGCCAGGCCGGCATCTTTGCCAAGAGCAGCCCGAGGAGGCCAGGAGGCGCCAGTGTGAGGATGCCTTCGGAGGCCAGCTCTGTCCCACCTCCCAAGCCGGCCGCCAGAGAGGAGGGAAGGAGATGGACAGTGGAAGGCTGCTGAGGAGCCAGGAAGGGGGGAGAGCACCGGATCTGGCCAGGAAGGGATCGCCGGGGACCAGGACAGCAGGACAAAGCGAGGCAGCTTCTGCCCTCCCCGCTTGGAGGCTGCTGGAATGGGGAGGTCCAGGAAGGCTGAGCTGGGGGGAGAGAACGTGCCAAGCCCCTCCGTGCAGCCCCTCCTCGATGACACGCTCTTTCCCCCTCAAACGTGGAGGTGGGACAGGAAGTGAGGGGGACCCTCAGCCCGAAGGGTAAGCCCAGAAGCCTGCGCTGCGTCTGGGCAGGAAGAGGGGGGCTGCGGAGGCGGCCGGACGCAGGAGCAGAGCCCGCCTTAGCGTGGCAGGACTTGGGCAGGATCTCTCGTCCACGCTTCAGTCGTGTCCCTCAGAAAGTCACCAAGAGCTGCTTTGGTGGCACGGATCGTTCGGGGCCTCGGTTTACCCCGGGGCACCCCTGGAAGTCTCCAAGAGGAAGGCTGCCCTTGTGCTTACTCAAAGGGGCCTTTAAAGGGGCTCAGGGTGGCACCGTGTGCAGAAAGGGACGCAAAGGCAGGCAGGGCCTCCTTCCCTGCTCGGACACCGGCACCAGCCTGGAGGCTGGACCACGGAGGAAGGCCGGCGGCCACTCCCAGAGCGACAGCCGTGAAAAGCGGCCTCTGACCATCTGCTCCGCCGCGAGGACCCAGCACTGGAGGCCGGCAAGCTCCCTCCTCCTGCTTTGGTTTCCCCGCGCCGGCGGCTGGACGGACGAAGGGAACTGAGCAGACGGGGGTCTGGGGAGAGCCGGGCAGGACCAGGCTGTCGGGCTTTTTTCTCACCCTCCCCTCGGAGGCAGAAGTGGGGTGAAGGGACTGGCCCAGGGTTACTGCCCAGGGAGTGTCCGAGGCACGCTGGAACCCAGGACCTCCCCACAACGAATGAAGACAGGAAAGGGTGAGCCAGAGCCTGAGAGGGGGCCGGAGCTGCCCAGGACCACAGGCCGGGCCAGAGGCTGGGTCGGAGGCCGTCCTGGGCTCCGCAGGGCCAGCGTTCTCCATTGGGGAGCTTCGGGCCGGCCTCTCAGGCCTCTGGGCAGCGAGAAGGCCAACGACGTCACTGAGGCCCGGCCGGGGGGGCTCTGCTCCGGCCCAGAGGGGCGTCTTCTGGGTCCCACTGCGAACAGAAGATGGGCTCATGGGGCGCGTCCTCCCCCGCGACACTGGAACCCAGGCCTCGGCCCTCCTCTGGCCCAGGAGGGAGAGACTAAGAGAGAACTCGGGGAGGGTCTTTCACACTCCGGAGCCGGTGCTGCAGGCTCCTCTCCTCTCCTCTGGAACAAGGATCTGGGAGGATCTGGGAAGACCTGGGTTCAAATCTGACCATATGTCTGTGCCGTCTGACCCTGCTCTCTGGTGGAGCCTCCTGCGGCCGCCTCCTAAGGACCTTCCCTAGGGGCAGGGTGGGAGGGGGACCGGGAGCCCCCCGCCTGCCCCAACATCTCCTGGGAGCCCCCCGCCCTCCCCCCAGCTTCCAGGAGGGAAACAGCCGTACCTGCTCGGCGTTCAGGGCCTCCCAGTACTTCTGCTGAAAGAGAAAAGAGACGGATGGGAGTCGGACCCTGACTGGGCAGCGAACCCCCCTCCCCGGTCTGGGCCAGCCGCCACCCCAAGGAGACATCTGAGAAAGGGGCCCAGCAAAGGCCTCTGCCGAGGGGCCTCCATCCTATAGAGGCCAGGCTGTGTGGAGGCCCAGGCGGGAGCCCTGCCAGGGAAGGGACAGCCAGAGGACGGAGGAACCACTGGGCTCCGGCCGCCTCCACGCTGTGCCAAGGCTGCCCACTAGTGGCCAAAGGCTGCCCTGCCCGGCCTCCAGGGCTGCCCAGGCTGGGCCATCCTCTGGACAGGGGCGCGTGGAAGGCCACCCGGCTGGTCGGTGGCGAGGTCCGGCCCTCTAGGACATCAGCCCCCTGCGAGGGGGGGGGGGGGTCGAGGCCGCCTCCCTCCTTTTGGGGCCTCCATGGAGGTCCGCAGCCCCAGATCTCAGGCTGGTCAGCAGGCCTGCTCTGGGTCCGGCCCCAGCTCAGCCGGCCTTGGGGCGACTCGCCTGGTGACTGGTCGCTCCAGGAGGAAGGGGATCCGGGGGCCTGGCCTTCTCTGGCAGGACTGGAACTCGGGCTCCCGGCTCAGCACGCCCCACGGCAGGGTGACGAGACGGCAGGCCCAACCTCCCAGGAGAACCTCCCCCCTCGCACCAGGACTGGCTGGACCCCTTGAATCTAAGGCCAAGGATGGGAGGCGGCGCCTTCCCTGCCCACCTCTGGGGGACCCCCAGGAGGCCGGAGAAGCCCGGGAGAGCCCAGGATGGTCCCCCAAAGCCGAGCGGCTTCTCTGGCCACCCCAGGCTCTACAGACTGACCAGGCCGGCCCCTCCCGGCCCCCCAGCCATGGCTCGGACATGCGCCTACCTCCAGCTCCGAGTCAATGGAAGAGACCTCGGAGGAGCTGCTCGGGGACAGCTCGGCATGGATGACCCGGATGGGGGGGTAGGCCGGGGGCTCCAGCAGGGACGGGGGGTCTCCAGCGCTGGGCTGGCCGGCCACCAGGCCTCGCGTGCTGCTGCAGCCTACCTGGGGGAAGTGTGCAGAGGGAAGCCGGTGAGACAGCTGGGAGGCACGAGAGCCCTACGGTCGGGGCTGGCTGCAGGGATCAGAGGATGGGCCAGGATTGGAACCCAGAGCCCCTGCGCCTCCCTGGGGCCAGGGCAGCCGAGGGCAGCAGGAAGGAGCTGTGCCAAGCCCCTGCGCTGCCTGGGAAACCTGAGCCAGTACTGCGGGGAGGGAGGAAGGAAGCACTGGCTGGGCCACAGATCCTGCCCCGGGCCCGCGTCCGACCCCGTCCTCTGCCAATCCTGCGGCAGACACAGAGAGCTGGGCCCTGGCCGCAAAGCCCGCTCGCCTGCTTCCTCGGTTTCCCTTCCCGCTCTGCCTCGGCCGCCTCGATCCGCCGGCATGCCAGGCCTTCAAGCTCTTCGGGCCTGCCTCAGTCTCCCCCTCTGTACACGGAGGGCTGAGCCCAGCCGGCCTGTGAGGACCCTCCTGGCCCCTCAGACGTCTGCCTCCAGGACACGTCCGCCCGTCGGGCTCAGGGTCGGGGCCCCCTCTGGGCCTGGTGAGGCCGGCCGGGCTGGGCACGATCATCCCCTTGCTGTGAAGGGGGTCCTACGGGCATGCCGGGACCGGCAGACCCGCGGCAGGGCGGGAGGCCTCAGAGATCCCCCCTCACCCCCCCCCCCCCCCCCCCCCCCCCCCCCCCCCCGGCTCAGCCCATCTTCCAGAGGAGGAAACAGAGGCTGCCCCAGGACGAAGCGCCCACCGCGGGCCAGCCGACGGCCGAGCCGGGAAGGAAATAAACATTTATTACAAAACACCTCCTGGGTGCCCCCCGCGAAGCACTTTACATGTCCAGTTCTCAGGACAACTCTGGGAAGGAGGGGCTCATCTTACCTTCATCTTACAGCTGGGGAAACTGAGGTAAATGGGCTCTGTGACATGACCAGGGTCACACGGCTAGTTCGTGTGTGAGGCAGGATTTGAACTCAGGTCTGACTCCAGGCCTAGCAAACTGTCTCCTGAGCCACCAGGTGGCCACCGACAGGGAACCCCCCTGCCCCCCTCCCGCGCGGGTGCCAGGATCCAGGCCTCGCAGAGGGAAGGCCAGGATTCCTTCCCCAAGAAGGACTTCATGTTCCTGGGCCCCTGCTCGGCCCCATCCTGCCCTCAGGTGCACCTCCCCCAAAGAGCGGGGGCAGCGAGGGGGTACAATGGAGAGAGCACCAGGCCGGCCATGGGGAGGACCCGGGTTCAAATCCAGCCTCAGAGACTTTCCAGCTGTGTGATCCTGGGCAAGTCACTTCACCTCATTTGCCTACCCTGAGCCTTCTGTCTTAGAGCTGTGCAGAGGAAGTAAAAGAGAGATGGAGGGAGGGAGGGAGACAGAGACAGACAGAGAGACAGAGAGACAGAGACAGAGAGAGAGGGAGGGAGGGAGCAGAGAGGCCTCAAGGTCGCCCCTTTAGCTGACTTTGCCCAAAGCCCAGCACCTTGGACAGCCCCAGGGGAGCCCCTCCGGATCCCTCCTGCTTCTGTGCTGAGGGTGGCTCACCGGGCAGTGGCCGAATGTGCTCCAAGCTCCTTGCCTGGGGCTGACCACGGTCTGGGGGGTCACTGCCAGCCGTGCCGCCCTGGCTCCGGGCCCCCCAGGGGCCCCACCGGCCCCCCACTGTCCAGGAGGCTCCGGCCACAGGCAGGTTGGGCATCCCCCACCTCAGGAGCCTCCCACCTAGCGTGGACTCAGCCCTCTTCTCCCTGTCACGGTCCCGGGCGCTCCTTCTCCGTCCTCTCCTGTGGACCCCTCGGAATGGCCGTCCTGGTGCCGGGGGGCCCTGGGTCCCCTCAAGGCCTCTCCTTGTCCTTCCTTCCCGGCTCTGCCTCCCCCCCCCCCAGTGCCGCCCTCTTCTTCTTCTTCTTCTAAAACTGCGCCTCAGAATCAGTTCTGTCAGGTCCGGGCAGAAGAGGGCTCGGGGCTACACCGGGGTTAGGTGACTTGCCCAAGGTCACACAGCCCGGACGGCCCGGCTCTCCATCCCCGGAGCCCCCGTTCTTGAGCCCTCCCTGGCCCTGCGGCCCCTCGGCCCGCTCTTACCTCCTGGACGTGCTCGATGGTCAGCTCCATGTAGCGGCCGATGGCCGCCATCTTCCGCAGGTACTTGGTGTGAGGGAGCATATGCAGCGGGACCCAGGAGGAGTTCTTGGAAGGGAGAAGGAGGGGAGCGAGAGGGGGTCACGTGCCAGCCCTGCCCGGCTCCTGGGCCCTCCTCAGGCCTTTCCTCCAGCCGCATCGCCCAGCCCCCCCCCCAACCTCAGTCTGTCCCGCCTCCCACAGCCCCCCCCACGATGCCTGTCCCGAAGGTCAGCCGCGCCTGGTCCAGCAGAGCCCTTCCCAGGCCATCTCCCAGGCGCCTCCCCGGGGGGCTCCTCCAGCACAGCCTCGTCTTTGTCCCGCTCTGTCCGCCTCCTAGCCTAGCCGCCTGCCTCCACTCTCTCCCAGCTCCGGGAAGGCGGTCCCTCTCCCACTCAATAAACTCCGCTGGCTCCCCGTCACCTCTCACACCCAATCTGGCCTGGAAAGCCCTCCCGCTTCACCGGCGGCCGGTGGTGCAGGGGACAGAGTGCTGGGCCTGGGGTCTGGGAGACCCGAGCTCAAATCCAGCCTGAGCTACTTGCTGCGTGACCCTGGGTGAGTCACTTTGCCTCCGTTTCCTCAACTGTAAAATGGGGATGACAACAGCATCTCCCTCATGAGAGGCTCCAATGAGATAGCAGCCGGAAGTGCCGGGCACACAGCAGGCGCCACATCGAAGCCACGGCATCCTCTCTTCCCCTGCCACCCGCAGGCCCCCTCCTCCATTTCAGGCCCCTCACACTCTCCCCCCCCATGATGAAGCCTCTCTGCTTCTGGCTCGCACTGCTCAGTTCGTCTCCGGACCCCGGAAAGCTCAGGCCCCTCACGGGCAGCTTCCTTTGGGCCTCGGCCCAGATCTCGCCCTGCCGGGAGCCCGAGCCTGGCCCTCCTCTGCCAGAGCATCTTCCTGTGCCCGGCCTGTCTCCCTCCCGGCCGTGCCCACTCCTCGAGGGCAGGGATGACGTTTAGGCCTCTCTCTGCGTCCCCAGGGCTGACTCGGCACAGTGCCTGGCACAGACTGAGGGCAAAGGCCCGCCGGACCTGCCAGGGCCCCGGGCTCACTTGGGAGCCACGAGCTCCTCCCGGATCCGGATGGGCTTCAGGGAAGATGGCGGCAGCCTGTCCAAGAGCCGTACCGTGTCAGAGTGCCTAGTTTCCTCCTCTGTCGTTGATGCCGAGTGCCCACCGCTCAGGAGGGATGTGCCCCCCGAGAGCGCCGAGGTCTATAAAGTGCTCAGGGCACCTGGGAGCCATGAGGGGCACTAGCTCTGCTCTCTGTTCTCTCCCCAGCAGCCCTGAGGACAGCCGCAGAGTTCCAAGATGAGGCTCCGAGAGGCCCCCAGCCCGGCCCCCGGCTCCCCCGCGCCCTACGTGAAGGCAGAGACCTTTTCCTCCTCTTCCTCCTCCTCTTCCTGTCTATCGTGGTCGTGGGTGCGGGTCAGGAGGGCCTGTGTGTCAGGGGGCTCCGTGGCTTCAAGGGAAAATCCCAGCACTCGCCTCATTTTGCTTCGCATCACACACGACAGGAAAATCAGCTGAGATTTCACAAGTTAAGGCGGCCAAAGCGACTCCTACAGAACTCGGAGGCAAAGAATCTGGACGGCCCCATCGGTCAGGTCTCGGACTTCAGGCCTTCCTTCTAGGAGGCTCGCCAAAGCTCCGACGCGAGATTGAGGGCCAGCATGGACCAAGAGGGTGAATCCTAGTGACTGACGGCAAATGTTAAGAGTGGGGGGGAGGGGGGAGAGACAGAGACAAGAAGGGAGGGACAGACAGCCGGAGAGGAGACAGAAGAGAGAGAAGGGAGAGAAGGGAGAAGTGGCGGGGAAGAGACACAAATAGAAGGCAGAGGGGGAGGTGGGGGGAGAGACAGAAAGGGAGAAGGAGAAAGAGAGAGGGAGGGAGGGACAGAGGGAGGGGAGGAGAGAGGGCGGGAGGCAGGGAAGGGGTGCCCGGGAGGGAGCCAGAGCTGGCAGGGGAGA
>NC_058132.1:641310245-641328779 GCF_016433145.1 Gracilinanus agilis | reverse complement strand
GGCCCCGGCCCCCTCCCGCCAGACTCACTGCCGTAGGCGCTCAGCAGCTCCTCCGAGGTGGGCGGCCGGGCCGGGTCCTCGTCCTCGCGGGGCCGGATCAGCCGGATCCCGTACGTGGCCTCCAGGACGTGGCGGGGGATGTGCTGGCACACGTGAGACCGTGAAGGAAGCGAGCGTGCCCGGAGGAGCCCCCCGCTGCTCACCGGCCGGGGTGACCCCTGACCCCCGTACTACAGGTGACCCCTGAGACCCCTGCACCTCGGGTGACCCCTGACCCCCCTGCACCACGGGTGACCCCTGAGCCCCCCCTGCACCTCAGGTGACCCCTGACCCCTCCTGCACCTCGGGTGACCCCTGACCCCCTGCACCACGGGTGACCCCTGACCCCCTGTACCACGGGTGACCCCTCAGGCCCCCCCATGGGGGCCCCCCAGGAAGGATATGAGGGAGACGGGCGGGACGTGGTCCCTCATCTGGTCGATGGGGAGGATCCCGGAGCAGACCATGTCGGCCTTGGTGGAGACGAAGGAGGGCATCACCAGGCCGGGGCAGTCGCACAGGCACAGGTCGGGCTCCACGTAGAGGGTCTGCGAGGGAAGGCCGAGGCTCGCCTGGCTCTGCCCGGGAGGGGGCAGGCAGGGCGCCCTGCAGATGTGGGACCCCCTCCCCCCCCCCGTACCTGGAAGTGCTTGGTGTGGCCGGGGGTGGCCGACACGGACACCTTCTTGTTCCCAAAGATGGTGTTGATCGTCGAGCTCTTTCCCACGTTGGGGTAACCCACCTGGGGGAGCAGGGAGCCAAGATGGGTGACGCCCCCTGCCCGCCTCGGGGTGCCCCAGGGACTCCCACTCCCTGGGTGGGCCGATTCCCAAGAACCCACGAGGCAGACACGCCGCCCCCTCCCCAGTTCTCCCCCCACCCCGGCCCTAAGAATCCCTCGACAAAAGAGGACAACCGAGGCACAGAGGTCTGGGAACCTGCCCAGGGTCACACAGCAGTGTCACAGGAGAGATTCCAGCCTGGGTCTCTGCATCATTCCTGCCTGTGGCCCCCTCCAGGGGGTCCCCAATTCCCCCCCAGAGCTGGGGAAGGGCTCGGCCTCCCCCTGAGGTGCCATTTCAAGGGGACGTGCTGGTCACCACCTCCAGGCCCGGACAAGACCCTCCTCTCCCTGGGCTGCTCCCTCGGCCCCAGGGTCAAGGGGGGGAGTGGGAGGAAGGCCCAGCCGGTCCGAGGGGCGCTTTCCCTCCAATTCCCTGGAGCAGAGCCCCCCCTGCTCTCCTCAGACCCCGGGGGGGGCTCTAGGAGACGGGCTGCTCCCCGAAGCCGGCGGCCACTCACCAGCCCCACAGTGAGCTGCCCCTCCTTGACCTTCTTCCCAGAATGCATCTCTCTGAAGAGGTCCAGCAGCTCCTGCCTTCCCACCAAGTGGCTGTCATTGCGCACCGGGTGGCCCCCAGCCCCGTCTCCCAGGGGGTCCGGGTTCGAGCACTCCTCCTCACGTCCACTACCACCATCGTCCTCAGAGCACGTCTGCCAGGCGTCCTCCTCCTCCAGGCAGTCCTCGTACTCGCTGTCCCCCTCCTCACTCAGCCAGTTGTAGTCATCCTCGTCCGGGTCCTGACCCTCTGGCCGCTGACCAGCCCCGCGGCCCCTGCTCTGGCCATCTCCCTCCTCCTCCTCCTCCTCTTCCTCCTCCTCGCTCTCAGAACCTCCGTCCTGGCCAGAGGAGAAAAGGGTCAGTGAGCAGAAGCCGTCCTGGGCACGGACAGAACCGAGCACCAGACCCGATGGGCTGGGCGGGTCAGGGAGGGCGAGAAGGTGGGCAGTCAGGGGGCCCTGGAGCCTGTCCCGGCCCCCCCACAGGGACGGGAGGTTCAGGCCGGGGAAGGCCGAGGGGGCAGGGACGGAGGCCGGCCGGCGGCTCTGGTCCTTGGCACCACCTTCCCTGACCAGCCTCCTCGAGGCCACTTCCTGACGTCCTGCACCCCCTCGGGGCCCCCCGAAAGCTACCTCCGCCGTGCCGTGGAGCCGCTCGCCCTCGGCCAGGGCCGACCAGAAGATCACTTTCACGGCTTCCCGCTCGAAGAAGGCGGCCCAGGCGGCCCTCTGGCCGGCCGTCAGCAGGTCGGCCTTGTTGATCAGAATCACGTTTTCCTTGTCTTGGTCGATCTCTTTCACGTAACGCTCCTGGGAGGGGTTTGGGGGGTGCTGAGCCTCCCCTGCTCCTCCCCCCAGAGCTTTGGGGGAGACTCGAACCCCCTCGGCTCGCCTCCGCTTCGACGCCCCGGGCTCCTCCCACAGACCCTGGGAGCCCCCTTCTCGGCAGGGGCCAGACGGAACAAACAGCCCCAGATGTCGGGTCAAATGAGGATGTGCTGGGGCGGCTCGGTAGGTAGAGGTCTGGGAGGGCACGAGGTGACCCTGGACAAGTCCCTCGTCCTCACTGCCCAGCCCTCTGCCTAAGACCTGATACTCAGCGTGGAGCCTCAGACAGAAGTTCGGGGTTTAGAAATCCAAGCGCTACCAACCCCCCAAAGAGGCCCTCGAGAGCCCAGGAGAGCCTCACCAGGTCCTCGCAGCGGAAGAGCAGGGGGTTGCGGGCGTCCACTATCTGAACGACGACGTCACTGCAAGACAAGTGGTGACCCCTGGATTGGCCCTCGGAGTGCCCCCGGGCCGGTCTGCGGATGGGGGAGTGACCCACCGGCCATCGCCCAGGAGGCAGCGCCGGGTGGAGCCAATCCTCGCTGGGGGGACACCACTGAGGCCAGCCCCAGCCGTGATGAAGTGTCCGGGAGGCCAAGCCCCGAAGGCTCTGGGGGCCGGAGCGAGCCAGGGTGGGCGGCACTGACCAGGGAACAGCGGCCACCGTGAAGGGGCAGGAGCCGGTCCAGCCTGATCCGGGGATGCCCTCAGGGATGGGGACCAAGCCAAGGAGGAGCCCTGGGGGATCCCGAGCAGGCTCTAGGGAGGAGGCTCAGGCTGGCCTCTGAAGGGAGCCCTCTGGAGACTGGTGCCCCCCCACACCACTGGCACCAGAGCCGAGCTCTGCCCCCTCTGTGGGGCTTTAGGGCACAAGAACCCCAAAAGGTGTCCCTGCTGAAATGGGACGAGTCCAAGCACGGTCTCGGCTGGGCCCCGAGAAAAGCGCGGCACACTGGGCCTGGAACAGGGAAGCCGAGTCCAGATCTGACCTCAGCTACTAGCTGGGTGGCCACCTGCCTCAGTTTCCTCAAATGTCAAACAGCTGGGAAGGTCCTCTGCTCTTGAGCACGGCTAGCTGTGAGGATAGAAGCTCCCCTAAAGGCCCTGGTCTTCCCCAAACACCAGACCCCTCTTTTCTCTTCACTCCAGGCTTTCTGGCCACGGCCCGAGTCCTCCATGGTCACCCTGGAGCTCAGACTCGCCAAGGGAGCTCCGTCCTTCCCAGCTGACCCTGCGCCAAGGCCTTGCTCCCTCCTCCTGTATCTCTCGGGGTTCTGGGCGCCTCCTGCTTGGGGGTCTCGGGCCTGCGGTACCAAAGAGTTCTCAGGAACATTTCTGTACAGGTCCGAGGACGAGAGAGTGGGAGAGTGCTGGGGGGATGGAGGGAAGGCCTTTCCTCTGTCTTCAGTCCTCATCCTGGGTCTCCTGCACTCTGAGGCCCGGAGTCGTGGGGGCTGGGGCAGGTCGGTGTGGCCTCCCTTGTTCTTTCTACAGATGAGGAAATTGAGGCCAGAGGAGCCCATGTGCCCAGGGTCATGCAAGCAGGACAAGGCCCAGGATCGGAACCCAGGTCCTTCCGCTTCCTTCAGGCCCAGGGCAGTCCCTGTTGCTTTACGCTGCCTCTGATCCTTCAGAGGATGTCGCTGTGTGGCCAGGCTCTGGGTTCGAGGCTCCCAGGAGCTGACTGTTTCCTCTTCCACATTTCCATCTCCCTCAGCTATCAAACGTGCAAAAACACCGAGGTGGCAGTGAAGCCCACTAGACGGCAGCCTCCAAGCCATCCATCCACACAACCAGCAGCTATGGTGCCCCCAAGCAGGGCCTGGCCGGCCCCCCCACGGGTCCAGGGCCCAACCAAGGGTCAGGACAGCTACTGGGATAAAAGCTCGCTGCTGCTACGCCACTGAAAGGATCCCGAAGCACAGACCAGCAAGACCACCGAGAGCTGCCAGGCTGGCTGTGTCACGTCCAGCCATAGCCCAGAGGCACCAGGCTCTGCCACGAAGGACCAACAAAGCCAAGGGAACAGAGATGTCCACCTGTCCATCCAGGTTTCTGGGTCCCCCTGGCGGGGCCCGGATGCTCCTTCTGTGTCACAGGAGAGCCCTGGGCTTCAGGGCTCTGGAATGAGCTGCTTTCTCCTGGGAGATGAGTCCAGGCCCCAGGGAAGGCGGGAGAAAGGACTCTGCATCCGGCTCTTAGCCACAAATTCCTGTTTAAAGCATCCTCCTCGGGGCAGGGCTCTGCCATCCCTCCAAGAGCTGAAATATGAAGGGCCAGAGAGGAGGAGGCCCTGCCAGGTGTGGGGCTTGGCCAGTACAAAGGCATGGCGGAGGGGTCGTGGCCAAAAGGGGCCCAACTGGGCAGGGCCTCTCCAGCTCTTGCTGCCGCCAACAGGGGGCACAGAGAGAGACCAGGTGTCTCCCAGGTGGTCAGTCTGATTGAATATGGTGCCTGCTGTGTGCGGCCAGGCCCAGAGGAAGAAAGAGAAGCACCCGCCCCCCCCCCAAAAGGAGGAACAGTGCCCCAGGGGGCCACTCCTGGCAGGTGACCCCCCACCAGCCTCCAGAGCTCTGGGGCTCTGCGATCCCCCCAACACCCCGAATGCCCAGCCCTGCTCCCCGCCCTCACCTCCGCTCGATGACCCTCCAGAGCTGGCGCCAGAAGTCCAGGTTCCGCTCAAAGGGGGTCAGGATCAGGTTCTGCTCCTCTTCTAGCCTGGCTTCAGAGGAAGGAGTCAGCCAGACCCCTGCTGTGCACCAGCACAACCCGGCCCCCCGTTCTGGGCCCAGGACAGTGTCAGAGGCAGGACACTGGCCAGATGCCACCCTCCCACAGATGGGGTCCCCAAAACTGTCTGAGAAGCCTCTTCCTCCCAGGCTGGGCTGGCCTGACCCACTGTGCCCCCAACTCACTCACCGCACCAGCCCCCGCCTCCACTCCAGGAACTTCTCTCTCTCCAACTGCTGCAGGGTCTCAGCACTAGTGCTCTGGTCCCATGGGGGCCTGTGGGCAATCACAGGGGGGGATGGATTCCCCCCCAGCACTCCCTGCTCCTTCCCTCTCTCCCCTCCCCCCACCTCCTGTGAACATTCCGGGGCTCCTCCCAGTCTCCTTTCCCCACCAGGTCCTCGGCACCCACAGGCCCCTCCCCTCTCCGTCCCCCCTCTTCCCCTCACCTCCTGGGCACCCGCAGAGCCCCGCGATGTTCCTCATGGCGCTCCCTCAGCCTCTGTTTCTCCTCAAGGGACAAGAGGCCAGTCCTAGCCTCAGGGGGTACGAAGTGGACGTTGAGCTTCTCTGGGGGGGGAGATAGGGGGGCTGAGGTCACTGAGGCCAGCCCCCCCCCCACGACCTCCAACCCCAAGGCCTCTGAGGCCTCCTCCCCCTCCCTGGGCCCCGACATACCCGCCACAAACTCAGTGCCAGCCAGCTGGGCAGTGGCCAGGAAGTCCTCGAGGGCCGTGGGCTCGGTCACGGAGCGGGGGGCTGCACGGGCCCAGAGCTCATCGTCCATGTCCCTCGTGTGCAGCTGTCATAGGGGAGAGTGCTGCGTCGGAGCCCGCGGACGAACACCGAGGGCCCGGGTCCCTCCCCCTGCCAGATGCCGCCCGTAAGACCCCCGGGGCCGGGAAATGGAAACAACCGGCCAGAACCCATCAGTTCTGGGTCTTGAGTCCTGAGCCTCCCCCCACCCCCGGGCGCCTCCCCCCAGGATCTCCAAGCGCTTTCCTGAGCTCACCCACGTGTCTCGCCGCCGCTGGCTCCGGTTTTGCAGGTTCCGCTCCTTGATGAGGGACCGGCCCAGGCCGCCCCCGTCCCCGCCGCTGCCCGGCGCTCGCTTCCGCCCCATGGTCACCCTGCGCCCACCGGGTCTGATCCTACCAGCCCCGCTGGCTCCGATCTTCCCGGGGTTCTTCTGGGTCTTCTGCGCAGGCGCGGACGCACTGGCAAAGGTCTGGAAGTGATCGTCAGGAAGAGTTTAAGTGGGAAAGAACTGAGGGGGGAACGAGAAGAGGCGGAGCCTCAGAGCGGGCAGCACCTTTCCTTCTACACCCGGCGCAACCCCGGCTGCCCTCCCGCAGGTCCGAAGAGAAGTGGTTCAGCCGAAGTGGTGCGCGACCGGAAGGCCCCGATGGGGAAACGTGAAGGGCAAGCAGAAAGGGGCCGACCAAAAGGTCCGGACAGGCAGGAAGAGGAGGAGTCCAAAGGAGCCGGAGGGTGAGGAGGGCGGAGCGGGAGCAGCCCGAGACCGCGGCTCCGTAGTCCCAGCCAGGTGATGGGGGCGGGGTTCCCTCTTGTCTCCTTCCTCGGAGCCGCGATGACGTCAGGGTTAGGCGAGCGGAGAATACCATTAAGAAAAGGGAATCACTTAAAGGGCAAATGCGTGCGCTCCTTGCTGACGTCATTCGTCTCACCTTAGGTGCCCCTCCTCTCGGGTTGGGGGGAGGCTCCTGCCCTCTAGCTACAAATGGAGAAGCTGAACTAGAGCTTCTGTTCGGGGTTTACCTGGACCAAAGCTGAGGACGCGCAGGTGCACTCAAACCCTGCCGCTGTGCGAAGCGCTCGGAACTGGTTGGGCTAGGAGGAGGCCCAAGATGAGTTAAATGCAAAGGCTTGGAGGTGGGAGACGGAGCGTTGAGGAAACCAGAGAAGTCTCCTGTTTGCTCCTCACTGCGGTTTGATTTGGAGGAAAGGCTCGTTCCTTCCCGATGTGGCATTGCAGCCGGCTCTGGCCCAGAGCAAGTCCTAGCCTAGCCTTCCTGATTGCCGGGCAAACCTCCCCCCTCCCTTTACCCCTAGGACAGAGGCGAGAAGCCTCCGAGCCCTCCCCTCCACCCTTTCCAGAGGTTCCTGTCTACCATCTGTGCAAAGACCAGATGGGGAGAAGGGAGAAGGGGGAGGCTCGAGGGGAAGCCGGGCTCCTCCCCCAAGGGCAGCCCGAAATCTGGGGGGGGGGGCGCGCTGGCTTGGGAGAGTGGAGCCAGCTGGAGGCCTTTCCTGGCCTGCTACCAGCCCCGATGGGACTCTGCCCCCTCTGGATGGCCCACGTCCTCCCGGAAGGTCCATTTCAAGGCCCGCGCCAGGATCCCCAAACCCGGCCTTCATTCTTCTCCCTTCCCCTCCTCCCGGCCGGGGAGAGCCCTGAGGGGGCAGCAGGCTCTCTTTGGGGCCGGGCAGAGAGAAAAGGCTTCCTAAATGCCTGCCCAACCAGCAACATTAACCCTAAATGGAAGGGAAGAGCGGGAGGCTGGGGGCCATCGGTGGGGAAGGGGGGTCTGTGTGAGGCAGGCAGGACCTGGGAGACTCTCAGTGTGGGCTGCCGCTTTGACCCCGGGGGTGAGAGAGCCCTTCGGGAAGGCTCCGACTCGTGCCCCCAGCCAGGCCTCCATCGGGTGCTGGTGGGCCCTGGGTTAGGGTAGGGTCAGGCTGCCCCGCTGCTGCCCCCGGCTTTCGAATGCAATGCAGCATCTAATAGGAGAACCCCGAGATTTCCAGGGGGACCGAGCGGAGCCCCGGCTGTTTGCTAGAAGTGTGTTGTGTGGCCTGGAGTCGGGCACCCTCCGGCCTCTGGCCGGGTCCCACCTCGCTGCCTGCTTTTGTTCAGCAAGTAAGCCAAGAAGGGCTTTTCTGGTTTAGAGGAAAGATTTCTTTCCCTCCCCGGAGAGCCCAGCAAAGGCCGCCCGAGGCCCCCTGAGGCTTCGCTTGGCCTGCTGGAGCTGTGCTTGGTCTAGTGGAAATGGCTCCCTCCGGCGGTGGGGGAGGCGGTGGGCTGCCAGCAAACCTGGCATTAGCGCTAGCTGGGCTGCTCCAGCTTTATTTATTCTGTTAAAGCCCCCTGCTTTCGCCTTCAACAGTGACTCGTTCTGAAAAGATTCTGGGGGGGGGGGGAAGAGCCCATTGGTTCTGCAGGCCTCGGATCCTGCCCCGACCCAAATCTGGGGAAAGGGAGCTTCTCTGTTGGGACAGAATGCTGGGACCTTGGCCAGCTCTCCCAGGGGCCGCCCTAGGCCTGACCAAGACTGCAGGAGCCTCCGGCCTTCTCCACCCCGAACAAGTCCTTACGCTTTGCACCTGCCCATCCTTCCAATGAGGAACGAACTCCCTCTTTCCAACTCTGTAAGGTGCAGCCAAGGGCCCTCTCTGACACGAGGCCTCTGTCTCTGTCTCTGTCTCTGTCTCTGTCTCTGTCTCTGTCTCTCCGTCTCGGTTCCCTTTCTTCCCAAACTACTGTCCATTTGCCTACTTTGCAATGCACATGTGTGTGTAGATATTCACCTTGTATGTGCACCCTATGTAGGTATGCAGGTATGCAGGTATGTGTATGCACATGTTCAGAGAGAGAGACTCGTCGTCCTCCTCAGGACGGAGGCTCCCTGCGAGCAGGGCTCGTCTCGCTCCCTGTGCCCGCGTCCCTGGTGTCCGGCACCCTGGAGGCCCTCACTAAGTACTTACGCATGGATGAGTTGGCCAGCCCGAGATCTCGTAGACTTGCTGCCGATCCCAGCGAGCCACACTGTGCCTGTCTGTGGCCCACCAAAATCCCCACAGGGAGGGCATCCACCTGGTGCCCCAGAGGCGTCCTCTGCGCCTCCTTCCATCCCATCCCCGAGAGACTCATCCGTAGGGCCTCCGCCCGCTGCTCTCCGCCTTTTAGGGTTAAAAGCGTTAAAAGTCCCGAGAAAAGCTGGGTTCTCGAGGCTGGGAGGTTGGTGGGGCAGCTGCTGGGTGTTGGAGCTGGGATTCCCACCGCCTTCTCCTCTCGGGGGCTGCTGGGAAATATCCCTGGGAGGGCTCCAGCACACGGAGTTCTAGTTTCCCCGCTCTGCCCTGCCTTGTTTTCCTGGTCTCCCCGACCACCCTGAACTTGTGCGGGGCATCTCTTTGGTTATTTCTCTCCCTACTGAAGGGGAGGCGTGGCGGGGGCGAGAATTTCCCAGCATGCCCGTGTGATGCAGGAAAATCTGAGCTCTAGAGGCTTTGTGAGTTGCTAGAAAGTCGGGACGTGCCCGCTAGAACGTAGCAGCTTCCAGATGCCTTGTTGGCTTTAGGATGGAAGGACATAACAAAGTCCCCCCGACGGCTCCTGGAGGGAAGTGGAGCTCCGTCTCCTTGCTGGAATGTAGCTCCTCGCACACATTGCTTCCTTGTCTTCCTTCTGTCCTTGGACCTCCCTGGCACAGCACCTGGCACACACCCAGGCTTCGTCGGATCTTGATTGCAGCTTCCTCTGCAGGAGAGGCTAGAGCGAGCTGGTGGAAAGGAAGGGCGCCCAAGGGAGCCGCTTAGGCGGCCCCAGGCCAAACGGCTTCTCCTTGACAGCTTCACTCAGGGCAGGTTTGCAAGACGAGCCAGAGAAAAGCGAGTTGGGTGGAAACTGGGGAAACAGGTGGGAGGCAGCCAGTGATTGTTGCGCCTGGCAGACTGCCAAGGAGCTGGCACGGACAGTTTGCCAGCTATCTCCGGAGGCCTCGGGCCACGAGGAACAACCTTGGTGACCCGGCTTGGGACGAGGGAAGCGGGCTCAGTATCCTGTGGGCTCTGGGCCGGGCACCGAGGCAGACGAGCTGGAGCCCCCGCCCCGGAGACAGCAGGGCCTTTCTGCCACCTGAGCCGGGCAGCCCCAGCATCTCTCGGGCACAGTCCTGGCTAGGCTCACCTCATCCCTTTGCCCCTGCACCGAAAGGCCTTCTTGGTCTGCCTGGCTGACGCCTGGGTGTAGGCAGCCATTGCTGTGGCTCGGCCTCAAGGGTCGGGTCTTTTTGGCAGCTAATAATCACTCCCCGCCGAGCCCCACCGCCCGGCTCTGGAGCATTCCTCAGGGGAGGGGCCTCCTTCCAGGCCTTCTTCCACTCTTGCTGCTCAGCTGCTCCAGCAGCCAAATCCACTTCCAGGCTCTGAGCTCCACACCCAGAGCCAAACCCCCGAGAGTGCCAAGTCTGCGCGGTCTCCTCCCTGGGACCTGCCTAAGAACAGAGGAGGGAGGAGGCCTTGGCCTTCCCTCCCAGGCAGAGTCGGTCAGCTGCACCGCCCTGTTCTAGGTCAGTTTAGGTTTCTGGAAGGGGCCGAGGTCGGGGGACAGAATGTGGCCGGAGGGACCAGGTCCAAGGCCTTCCCTGGGAAGGGCACCAAATCCCAGCCGGGTTCGAATGCCTGGAGAGATGAGAGACCCTCGGCTTTGACTCTCGGCCTCACTTCCTCCTGTCCTCAGTGCCCCGGGCCGGTTCATCTAGAGAATGGGTAGAGACTAGAGGAAAGTTGCCTACGGTTTGGTCTTAGACGGCTCTACTGGTTGCTCCAGCAGAACAACGGTTTGGAATCCCCGTATTTCGGGGCCTTCTGGAGACAGCAGGACCCAGAACTCCCTGACCTCGTTTGCACTCGCCACTCGAAAGTGAAACAGCAGGCCAGACGTCAGGCGGGAAACGCCGGGCCGGAACCTGTGCTTCCCCAGACCTCGGTTTCTTCATCTGGAAAACGAGGAGGCTGGACTAGATGGCTCCACTGTTCGCCTTCTTCCTAAGTCTGGGCTCTGCCGTTCTCTGGGACGGCCTGGCTCGACTTCCTCGAGATGAGGAGCCGCCCATTGGTGCTGAGCCCGGCTCACCCTGAGGATCCCGAGAAAGCACCCCCGACCTCAACGGGCTCACAGGCCTGGGGAAGGGGGCCCGGACGAAGCAGGAGTCGGCCCAGAGTCAGCTGACAGGGGATGGCGCCCAGGGTGTGGTCCTGGGCAGAGCTTGGCAGACGGGGCTCATCCACCTCAGGGGAACTCCCAGGCCCAGCCACAGAGCCCGGGCGGCTCCCTTTAGAACAGGGACGATGGGATGAGCCAGTGAGCCCTAGACTGGGCTTCCTCTTTGTCCTACTCCACCGTCAGTGCTGAGGATTCCAGGACCCAGAATTCCTGAGCATGGACCCGCCTCACTTCAGCAAGTGTCCTGTGAGCCCCCCGAAGGTGAGGCCAATGAGACCCTGATTCGAGGAGGAGCAGCAGCAGCGACAACAGCAGCAATCCGGACAGCTGCCATTTACCCGGAGTTCTCAACAACCTGGAAGGGAGGCGCTCTGAGCGCCCCTTTTGACAAAGGAGGAAACCCAAGCTGAGGGATTCAGTGACTCCCCCTCCACCCAGGGCAGCCAGCGTGGCAGGAGGCCGGATTTGAACTCAGCATTTTTAGTTGACCCCCGGCTTTCCCACTCCATGACTTTGGACAAATGCATGTCAGAGAGAGATCTTCGGAATTGCTTAGTCGGTCCACAACCCACCAGCACCCATTAAGGCTTTCCTGTGCCTGCGCTGTGCTAAGCCCTGGGAATCCAGTCTGCCGTTGGATGGCGCTGTGCGCCAGTGTCTGGGGTTCAGCGGCAGAGCATGGATTTGGAGTCTGGACACCAGACACTCCTCCACACGGACAGGGCCGAGAGGCTCCATTTGGGAGTATGGCCAAGCCTGACTCCTGTCACCGGGGAGTGGGAAGTCAAGGCACGAAGGGAGCTGCCACCTGAAGATGACCGACAGCGGCCGAGGACGTCTCTGCACAGCTGACCCCGGACTCCCTCATCCCCGTTGTGGGTGGGCCCCATGCAGACCCCACCTCTGGAGGCAGCTTCAGAGCAGGGCCAGGCCGCTGTTGGGGGAGGCTTCTGGGGAATCTGGGCAGGGCCAAGGAAGAGAAAGCGAGAACAGGAGCTGGTCAGGAGGTGGCAGTGCAAGGACACAGCGATGCCCTTGGAAGAAGCCTCCGAGCTCCCAAGCCAGCTTTCTGTCAGAAAGAGGGGAGAACCTATTGGAGGGCGTGAAGCCCCCCGGGGAGAGGAAGAGGCTTGTGCCCAGTGCCTCAGGCCTTCCCTTCCCACTTGTTTTGATGGTCTGCTGGTGTTCTGACTCTGTTGTTTTAGAAATTGGGAAGAAATAATCGCTGTCCAGCCTTTGGGGATTGCTGAGGCAGATTCCCTTCGTTGTCTCCTGGGAACTCGGGGCATTCCGGAGAAATAGGTGCGGAGCCGTCTTGGCCAGGACTCTTCTAGGCAGTGATTGCAAAGGAGATCCTGAAGCTTGAGATGGATGCTGACAGCTTTCAGGGAGAAACCTCCCAGCCCCCCCTCCTTTTCCTCTTCTTCCTCCCCCTCCCCCTCCTCTTTGACCTCTGACCTTGGAATGGAGGGGTTGACTCCGCTTCATCAGCCAGCCTTCCTGTCCTGGGGACATTTGGGAGGAGAAGTGGAGGAGAAGCGCCGAGACTGAAGCTGTGGAGCCACCGTGCTAGTCCCAGAGGGGCCGCTGCCACGAGGGCCCCAGGACCGGGTCCTGGAGTGAGGGTAGAACAAGGGACTAACCCCTGGGGCCTCTGGGTGGCTCCGGCTTCACTGAAATCCCTTTGGGCCACAGCTGGGAGGACGGGCTTCCCTTTTGTGCATCGGATGGCCTCTGCTTGCCCTCCCCTGGTAGGCTCTTCTGTTTCGTCTGACAGCGATGCTGCCGGCAGGGCTAAACTACATTGTTGTCTGAACCCAGCGTTGAGAGGACGTTTGGGAAGGGCTCAGCACGTTGAATCCTAGCGTTTGGCCAGAGCGAGATCTCTGGGTGGGGGCTCAAACTATAAGAGAGACGACAGAGACAGAGACAGAGACAGAGTTCTAAGTTCATTCTGGATGACTTCCCTGGGCAGAGAGAATGGCTTAAGGTTTGCCCAAGCACATGAGTCACAGGCAGTGGTTGGCTCAGTAATCGTTAGGCTGGAGTTGAGTTGGGTCTCTGCAGTATCGGTGGGCCCGTTCTCCCTGGCCTCGGGTGCCCAGATGTTCACAACCCGCTCCCCAGGTGCCACACTCCTATCCTAATTTTACAGCTGTGAGGCTTACAGAGGTGCCGTGATTCGTCCAGTCACCCAGCTGTCAAGTGTCCCAGTAGGATCTGAACCCAGGACTTCCTAACTCAAAGACTAATTGGTGTAGGCCATCTGGTACTTCCAGGGTGGGTGAGAATGGGGCCATTTGATGCTGCGCAGTAGGCCTACTTAGCCCCAGCTTGGAAGGCCTATTTAGCAAAGTTTCCGCCCCCTTTGCTGCCTCTGCATTGGCTGTGTTGGCCTGCCAGGCAGAAGCCTGAAGGAGGTGCTCCTGAGCCACCAGGAAATGCACCAGCAGTTGGGACTTTGGCGTTCTGGGCCTGGTAGGCCTTAAGGGCCCTATGGGAGTGAGATTGGGCCATAGGAAAAAGCAGCCCAGCCCATGTGTAGGAATCTGAGGGGCTCCTGCCTGCTCCCGGAATCTCAGGATTCTGTCCCAAGTTCTTCTACTTCGGAAGGGAGCCCGAGCGACTTAAAAACAACCACAAACAAGCTTCCTCCCTGGACAGGGAGTCTGCTACAGCTTCCCAGTCTAAGCAACAGCCAGGCCTCTAACTGCCTTGCCCGGTCTCAGTCCTGAGACCTCCATTCCCCAGCACACCATGGACCGGCCCCGGGGCCCGGGCAGAGCAGCAGGCAGAAATCTTCCTCCCAGCCCGTGGCCCTCGCTTCTGTCCCCCAGACTGTAGGGTCAATAGAATGGAACAGTAGCCACAGTCCCAATAGAGAGCCCCTGGAAAGCACATCAGAGGTACAAATAAAGTCAATGCAACCTAAATTAGAAGGAAAACAATAAATTGGGAAAAAATGTTACAGCAAGCGTGTCTGACCTCAAGGCCTCATTCCTGAAATCTGTAGAGAAGTGAGCCAAATGTATTAGAATACAGAGCATCCCCTGATCAGCGGGTGGTCACGGGACACGAACACGCAAGCCTCAGCTCAAGACACTCCAACTAGCTTTGGGATTGCCCCAAGTCACTACTACCTGGAGAAATGCAAGTGCAAACCCCTGCGGCACCACCTCACAGCTTCTACTGGCGAGCGGGACAAAATAACGTGGGAGGGCAGGTGGAAAAGCGGGACACTGATCCGCTGTTGCTGGAGCCGGGGACAGACGCGACCGCTCTGGAGAGTGATTGGCAACCTTGCCCAAAGGGCCCCCAAACTGGGCACAGCCTTGGAGCCAGCACTACCATCCCTAGGTGTGTATGCCAGGGAGATGTACCAAGAGGGTGGCGCAGTCCTGAGGGGTTCGGGCAGCAAAGAACCGGAGCTGAAGCAACGGCCATCCGTGAGGAATCGTGGTATGGGCCGGTGATGGGATCCTGTCGGGCCAGAAGATCACAAAAGATCCTGGAAAGGCTTATGGGAAGGGGGCAGAAGCGGGGGACATGGTTCACAGCGACCACAATAACACGCGGACAGCGCCGAGGGCATCGGGCTGCCACAGCAGGAACACCTGGAGCCCAAGCGCAGGCGGAAGCGGCGCGGGGCTTCTTTCCCAACCTGCTGTCGTATGATGACACACGGACAGCTTAGCCCGGCCCGAAAGCTGTGCCAACGTGCCATCTGGAGAGGAGACCTTCCGAAAAGGAAAGTTCATCAGAAGGAGGGGCGAGGCTGGGGCAGGCGCCCTGGGCATCTGCCCCGTCGGGAAGGACCTCTGGGGAGAGATGGGCGAGAGGAGAAGAGCCCCGCCTCAGAGCTGCAACTGGGCTTCTCCTGGCAAAGGGAACAACGTGGGGTCCCCTGAGACTGGAAAGTTAACCCGAGTCCTCACTTCTGTCGCAGGGAGCAATAGGCCAGGCCTGTCACAGAGGAGATGCTTAATCCAAGCTTATTCCTTCGTTTGTTCATTCATTCATTCATTCATTCATTCATTCATTCATTCATTGGAGAAACGTCCAGGGCTCTGGCAAACTCGTGCCTACTAAGGTATCACGCAGAGCTGGGCCTTTGTTCTCAAGGGCTCAAGAGTGTTGGGGCCGGAGGGGCAGGACGCTTGGGTCCCACATTGCTGCTGCTTTCCCTCATTGGCTGTGTGACCTAGGACAAGTTGCTTCCTGTCTCTGGGCTTCAGCTCTTTCCTGCAGTCCAATCCAGCTGGGACCTCTGCTGCTTCTGGGGTCCCGAGGAAAGGAGCGAGAAAGGGCCCCGGTTGGGCCGGGTCACGTGGGAAAAGCCCAAGAGCCAAAGCTCCGCCCCAGCGCCGGCTCCGAGGGCTGCTCTTTAGCAGTTTCTAATCAAGGCCAGTAGATGGCGGAGGGACAAAGGAAACTTCCACCCCCCCCCCCCCCCCAGGGCTAGTCTGGCCCCTCTTGCTCCCGGCTGCAGAGGCCTCGCCCTGTTTCCCAGCCCCGGCCCAAGGCAGGGGGCCACCGGCAGCCTCTGAACTTGGCCTTGACTGCTGTGGGAGGCCTGGGAGCAAGGAAGGCTGGGCTGCCCCTGGCCTCCTTGGGAAACCCCAAGAAGGGAGCTCCTTCCAGGCAGACCCAGTGAATGGCGGAGCAGCCTCTCCTCCCCGGCTCCCCTTTTCTCCCGGAGCCCCGAGAGCCCTTGGGCCGAGGACAGAGCTTGAGCGCTGGGGTGACCTATTCTCCCCGATTTTACAGAGGAGGAAACCGAGGCCCCTGAGGGGGAGAGCCTGGCTTCCCCCGGCGGGGCTTTCTCTCACTCTCGCTGGAAATAAGCTGCCGGTGGCTCCCCACTTCCCGGAGGGGTATTTGGAATTCTTCTGCCGGGTGACTCTCGCACTTGCCCAGGGGGACCATGAGAAGACCTGCTGTTTCTGCGGGACTTCAAGGTGGCGAGGAGCTCGAGGAGCTCGCGCTGGAGCCTCGCGTCAGCCCAGGGAAGCGGCTACAGTTGTACCCATTGTACAGAAGTGGACACCGAGGCTGAGAGATTGTGGCCTTGGTCCATAGCTCAGAAGTGGGGCGGAAGCAGAGCCTTCCCGATTCCAGGCCGCATCACCGGGCTCTCTAGTCCTGTTCTGCCCAAGCTGCTACCATATTCCATGTCCCTCGTGAGTGGGAAGAATGTCTGCGAGTAAGGAGAAGGCAGTGTGGACCGCGGGGGTCCGGGAGGGCCTCTGGAGCAAGGGGTGGGGGTGGGGCTGGAGAGTTTTTCTTCTGGGGCCTTTGCAAGGTGAGAGCCCACTGCCTAGCCCATTAGGCCGGCTACTTTGGGTAGCTGCTTTCCAGCTTAAGGCGGCGACCAAGAGAAGCCCCCCCCCGCCCCCCCCAGGCACCTCCCCCCTCACAAGGTAACCCCGCGGCCAGCCGAGGCTTTGGTTCCCAGAGTTGAGAAATGGCCACCCACAGACGTCAAGGACTGCAGGGGAGAAGCAGCCTTGGGAGGCGCTTCTGCTGCCTTAGAGGAAACCCAGCGGGGTAAATATTGGCTAATGAGGGAGGTACCCTCCCCCCCCCCCCACAAAAGGGCCCCGGGGGGGGGGGGCGCCTTGACAAAGTCCAGTTCGGTAATCTCAGCCTTTCAGTCCTCTTCGCTAATGGAAAACCTGCTCCAATTGTGCACCGGGTGAGTGACCTGAAGGGAGGAGAGGAGCGCCAAGGCTCTGGGGCTCGTCCTGTCACTTGGGCATAATGCGGGGAGGCAGAGACAGGCCCGGCCAGCAAGGGAAAGAGCAGCCCGTCCTTGGAAGAGTTCCCCGGCCAGCTCGATCTTTCCGGTGACCCCAAAGAGAGTGGGGCCCCACGGAAGCGGAATGGAGCATTCCAGAAGGCCAAGCGGCCCAGACCAGAGAGTAGCTGTTTTCCCTGCGCTCCCTCGTCTGAGGTCTCTTCCTAAGGGGGGAACAAGGAACAAACATGGACTAGGTGCCTATGCCCTAGAGATGGAAAGACGAAAAGGACTGGAAAGAGGAGGTCCTGAGTTCGAATTTGGCCGCACACGCTTCCTGGCTGTGTGACCTTGGACAAGTTGCCTTTCTGCCCAGGAACAAATTGCAAGTCTAAGACAGAAGGCAAGGGTCAAAAGGGGGGGAGGGGCTCGGTCCCTGCCCTCAAAGGGTTTCCTTTCTATGGAGGACATCTCACATGCCAACAGGAGCCATTCAGAATAGGGAGGGGGGGGGGCTGCTGCTCGGGGGAGGATGCCGAGCTGAGGTTTGTGTAGGCTCAGACTTCCGTCTGGGGTCTCCCTGCTGGGGTCTCCCTGCCTTCCAGTTCAGCGCGCTCTCCCCTGGGCCGTAGAGGGCTTCAAGCCAGTGTAGACGGAGAGCTAGAGAGAGCCGCCGAGGTTCTGCCGCCACAGGCTTGCTGTAGGATGCTGCTGCACCGTTAAGAGCTTCCCAAGGGCTTATTAGGGCCCCTCAGCTCGCTCTCTGGCCGTCTCCGGCTCCCCGCATTTCCGGGTCCGAATGGGTGCTCAGATAAGGCCTGAGCCTCCCGGAGGGGCCTGGGCCGCTCCTCCGGCGGCGGGGTTGGCCCAGCAGAGCATCCCTCGGGCCCTTCGGGCAGTTTCTCAGCCGGCTGGCCGGAGGGCAGCCCCGGTTCCCCACTCCCGAGCTTTTCGGCGCTCCGAAAAGAGAGGGGGCTGCGAGTGTGGAGGAGGCCGGGGATGGGGCTCCGGCTCGGCCCGGAGGCGGCTTCTCTGCTGCTCTCCTCCCGACTGACAGTCGGTCGAGGTCCCTTTAAGAGACCAGAAACCACCAGGGCTGGCGCCCGGGACTGAAACTGATTCAGAGGCTGCCGGGCTCCTCCCGCGGCCACCCCTGTCGTGGCCGCCTAATGGTTCGCGCCAGCCTATATTTATCGCTGCTCTTCCTCCCGGGCCGCAAGGATGTGAGGCGAGCGGGGGGAGCGCAGGAGGTCCGAGCCAAGCCCGAACCCGAGCCGGGAGCAGCGCAGCGCAGCCCAGCGCTGCGGAGCGGCGAGCCGCCGCGGCAGAGCCGGCAAGGCAGGCAGCTCGGGAGCGGCAGAACCCCGAACGGGAGAGCAGCCCAGTCCAGCCTGGGACGGGAGAGCAGCCCATTCTGTCCCGGAGGACATAGCCTAGGAGAGCTCCGGACGGCAACGCAGCCCAGCCCAGCCCAGTCCAGCCCCAGAGGACGGCGCTGTCGAACCCCGCAGGAGAGCACACCCAAGCCGGGCTAGGCTCCGAGGTGAGCCCGGCAGAGCCCGCAAGTCCAGCAGAGCGGAGAGGAGCGGAGCGCAAGCAGCTGAGCGCCCCGCCGTGCCGCGCCGCGCCGCCGGGACAGCCAGGGTGGGCAGAGAGCACCATGCCTCCCTCCTGCCCCGAGAGCCGAACGGAGCCGCGCGGAGCCTCAGCCCCGCTGCCCTGGGCCCTCTTTTGTTCCTGAGGGCCGAGATGCGGTAAAGAGGGGCCAGGCTGACGGCCGGCCGAGCCCTCCGCGAGCGTCCTTCCCGCCCCTCCCTCCCTCCCTCCTTCCTTCTTTCTCTCCCCCCCCCCCTTTCTGTCCCGGGCGGGGGAGGGCAGCTCGGCTCGTCCC
>NC_058132.1:641285529-641300320 GCF_016433145.1 Gracilinanus agilis | reverse complement strand
ATCTTTGCACTGTGGTGAAGTCTTTTTGACATCTCTTTTGTACATAGCCGCCGCCTTCTCGGACCTTCGGGTCAGAATCTTTTGCTGTGCAAAAGGAAACTTGAAAAAGGGGTTCCCGGGGCGTCGGGAACATGGATAAAAGCACTCGGTTATTTTTGCAGAACAGCAATGTTCGAGTTTGTTTGCACACAGATGGAGATAATAAAGAAGTTCACAGAAAGGGCCCGCCTGCCCCGCTGCTCTTAGGGGCTTCCTGGGGCTGGCCGGGCGGAAGGGGCTGGGGGAGGCCAAGAACTGAAGTCACCTTCCTCCAGGGCCCATAAGATGGGCCCTTTCTCGGGCTGCCCTCCCTTTCTGGCGGTTCTGGGCTGCGAGCGGGGCTCCCCTTCCTGTCCCTGGGGCTGGGCTGGGGGCAGTTGGAAGGGCTTCTATCCGGCTGGCCCTTGTTCCTCCCGCTGCCCTCCCCTTCCCAGCCCTCTCGGTCCTTCTTATCTCCTAGAAAGTGTTTTCTTTCGGAGGCCCCGCCACGAGTCCTCCCTCCCCTCCCAGAAGCATTGGAGGTTATTTACCTTTGAATGGAGGGGCTGCTTCGGCCCCTTTTCCTGGCTCATTGGAGAGCCTGACCCCGGGCTGGAAGGCTCGGGTGGCCGGGACAGAGAGGGAAACTGAGGCACCTCCAAAGTTGCGTGGTGAGTGAGGAGGGAAAGTGCTTCCCAGACCCAGCAGTCCGCAAATGCCCTCGGCCGGGGCTGCCCGGGTGGGGAAGGGCTTCCTGGAAGGTTTGGGCCTGTGCTTGTTTTCTGAAGTTTGTCACGCTTTCGGCCTATTTGTTTCTCTTGTAAACTCCCAACAGATGTCCCTTTTGACTGCGGCGGCTCAGCTGGGTGTTGTAATAAGACACCTTCCAAGCTGGGCCTTCGCTGCCTTTTTTCTCTCCTCTTTCTTCTCCTTTTCAGCTGTGGGCTCAGGTTTGCCCCCCTCCGGCTCGGTAGTCACCTTCTCGGGCCTGATGCGCCTCAGGGGCCCAGGGAGCACCGCCCCAAAGAAGAGTGTCCCCAGAGCACCCCCACCCCCACCCCGGAGGTCTTCCCTCCCTTCTAACCCAGAGGAGGGCCCTCCGGAAGAGGAGAAGTAAGTCACGTGCCTCGGATCTGGCCCTCACGTCGGGCTGTGCCGTCCAGGAGCCTCTGGGGGGGCTTCCCGTGATTCACTGGAGGACTCACGGAGGGGAAGGAGAGGGGGGCCAAGGAAGCCCGCTGGCTAAGGCACGACCTGGACACTCCTGGCCCCCGCGACTCTCAGGGAGCATTAGCTTAGCGTTTCCCTTCCTCTTGGGCCTTCTGGGAGAGGGCTTCCCCTCTTTCTCTCCTCGTCCCCCCCACCGGGCTTTGGGGCCGAGATGCCAAGGCTAGACCTTGTGAGTGACGGGGGGAGGGAGCAGCACCGGAGGCGGCCAATTAGATGGCAGGTTCTGCTTAACTCCAAAGAAGGTCCAGGTGGCCTCTCCTCAGGGAGTGATGAACAAGGGAGTCTCCGGGCCTAAAGACAGACTAAGCAGGGCAAGTCCGAAAGCATTAACCCTGTGCCAGGCACACACACACACACACCCAGCTCTGCCCGAAGAGAGAGACAGACAGACAGACAGACAGAGACAGAGAGTGAGAGAGAGACAGACAGAAAGAGACAGAAAGAGACAGGCAGAGATAGAGAGACAGACAAACAGAAAGAGAGAGAGAGAGAGGAGGAGAGGATCCCGGATTGCTGGAGGAGGAAGAGACCACAGCCGGGGAATTTCAGGAAAAGGTTCGGCTCAAGACCCAGTGGGGCAGTTAAGCCAGGAAGGAAGCTGGGGAATGAGGAAGGCACGTCAGGCCCAGGGCATAGACAGCTTGTGCACAGCTTTGGAGGCAGGAGAAATCAGCTCCAAACGAGGCTGGAACCAGATTGGGCACGACTGAACACGCCGCGGAGCCGGCCTTTCATCCAAGACACAGAAGGGAGCCCCTGTAGTTTCCTGAGCAGGGAAGTGACAAAGTCAGCCTGTGCTTTAGGAAGTTTATTTTGGCGACTGAGAGGAGGACGGAGCGGAGAGGGGGAAGGGCAGGAAGCCATTGCAAACAGTCCCGGCAAGGGGTACCTGGGCCTGAGCCGGGTCCTTAAGTCCCTATAGTACACCCAGCACTCGTAGCGCCGCTGGGGATCGGTACAAACACAGGTTTAAAAAAAGGGAAAGCCCCTGCCCTCAGGGAGCTTACCTCGGATCCGGGAAGAAAGCGAACTTAAAGAAACTGAAGGGGGAGGGGGAGGAAAAGCGTGAGGAAGTCTGGCGCTGCTGGGAGCTGGTAGGAAATGAGGGGAAGACAGTGCTGAGCCCCTTCCTTAAACAGAGGCTCTGGAGCTCCTGGGCCCATCCTTCCAGGCAAGGGTCCAATTGGGGGAGCAGAGATGGGAGGACCACTGAGATTCGATCCTTCAGTGCCCAACGATGAGCGTCTTCTGGAAAGGGAGGCAGGAGGGAGAGTCCAAGAAGTGCTCGGCCCCTCTGTGAGAATGTCGCCAACATCCGGGATCCACGAGAAGTGGTTCCGACAGAACTGGACGTGAGGAGTCCCGAAACTGGAAAACCGAGCTTTGGAGTCTGGGTCCTTGGATGGATGGTGGCGCCCAGAGCCGCCATAGAAAGCCTTAAAGAAAGGAGGGGAGCCTGGCCCTCGCCCTTGGGGCTGAGTGTGAGATGCTGCTGGATATCCAGGGCATGCCGGGCGGGCAGGCGTCTGGAGAGGTGACCTTGGTGCAGCCACGAGCTGACTGTCACCAGGCTTTCCTTCCAAGCTTATTTCCCTTTACTCTCCCTAGCCCAGTGCCTGGCACACAGTAGGCCCTCAATCGATGCTCGTCGACCGCCTGGTCTGTTCTCATGGCTCACATTTAGGCAGCACTTTGAGGCTGCTGGAGGGCTTCTTTCCCTGTGACTCTCATTCAATCTTTTCATTTTTTATTTTTTATTTATTTTTAAGCCCTCACCTTCCGTCTTGGAGTGGTAAGGGTGGGCCATGGGGGTCAAGTGACTTGCCCAGGGTCACACAGCTGGGAAGTGTCTGAGGTCAAATTTGAACCCAGGACCTCCCATCTCTAGGCCTGGCTCTCCATCCACTGAGCTACCCAGCTGCCTCCACTCTCATTCAATCTTAAGAACTCTGTGAGGAAGGTTCTCTTTTGTTGTTCTTGTGCAGTTATTTCAATGACCCCTTTGGGGGTTTTCTTGGGAAAGACACTGGAGTGGTTGGTCATTTCCTTCTCCAGCTCATTTTACAGATGAGGAAACTGAGGAAGATAGGGTGAATGACATGGCCAGGGTCACACAGCTAGGAAATGTCTGATGCCAGATTTGAACTCAGAAAGATGAGTCTTCCTGATTCCAGGCCCAGAACTCTATGTGCCTACCTGCTCAGGTACTCTTATTATCCCCTTTTGACAGATGAGGAAACTGAGACAGAGCTCATGGCCCTATCCTTCAACGGACTCGTCCAGGGTCATTCAGCTCCTAGGTGGCCCGTGCTGGGTTTGACCTCCGGTCTTCCTGCTTCACCACCAGCTCTTCTAGGACTTAGAGCCCGTCTTGCGTGCCCGCGCCCGCAGAATGTGCCCAGTTGTGTGGCCGTAAGGAGGGGCGAAGGAGCTGGGCAACCTTAGCCGAAGCCCAATGCCCTCCCGCCTCCTCCCTCTTACTCTTTCTTTCTCTGTGCCCGGCCCCTGTGGCAGTCTGGGGAAGCCTCGGGGTCCTCCTCCACACGATGGTTTTGTGAAGAAAACGAGGTACCAACGTTGGGGCAGAAGCCTCTGTGGAACTAGCATCAGCTACATACGTGTGCATTCATGTCCACACACATGTGTCTGGCTTTAGGCCCCCAGCTGCAGAGGAACATGGAAGGAAGGGGGGGTGAGGCCCCCCCACATCTCTGGCCTTGGGGCCAATGTGGGGGAGGACCAAAGAGGAAGGGGAGGAGAGAGGGGCAAAGGGGAGCAGCACCCCTCCCCTGCCAGGCTCCTTTAGGCTCCCCAGGGCAGGTGTTCCCCAGCCAGGTGTCCGCCTTCCCCAGGATGGAGGATGCCCGGATGGCGCATTGGCCCCTGAGGGCGGCTCTCTAGCGCCAGGCCGCAGCAGCCCAGCGCGTCAGGGTGGCCTCCGGGCTCTTCCTGGCCCACAGCCAGCCCCTCTGGGAGCCCGAGTCACAGAATCCCAGTCACTGAGCTGCCGGGGCCTCCCCAGCACGTCCTCTCTTCCTGCCCGTCACCACCATCCGAAGCCGCTGAGAGGGGCCTCGAGCTGGGCCGCAGAGGCCGCAGGACTCCTCTCGCCCTTCGCGTTCTGTCAGTGCCAGCCTGGCCTCGTGCCCACCCCAGACCGCTTCTAGAGCTTCAGGAGTGAATGGCGGCGCTAGAAGAAGCGGGCTGCGGGCATCGGCTCCCGCGCGGCGGGCGGGGGGCCTGGCACGGGCTCTCACCCTGGCGCTGGAGGCGCGTAAAGGCAGCCGGGCGGGAAGGATTTGGACTAGAAGCTTTCCTGGCTGCGGAGCTACCGGGCAGAGCTCCCTAACTTGCCACTGGACGCCCCGGAGCTGCCTCCGCCCGCTTTCCAGGCAAGGTTTGGTTTTTTTCCTCTATTTCCCCCAATTTGTACCAACAACGCTCTGGGGACCGAATGAGAGCCTGAACGGCCTTCCCACAGCCGAGGGCAGCTGGCAGCGGGACACCGTGAGCGCCGGGGCCTTGTTTGGGCCGCAGAGATGGTGGCTGAGGTGGCATGGCCTGGGGGGGGGGCAGTCCCTTCCTCCCAGACACGCCCCGCAGAGAGAAGTCACTCGTGTGCTCCCCCCCCCCGCCCTCCCCTCAAAGTCTCGCCTTCCCCCTCGCCCTCGCCATTTGGACAAGCTCTCCTCGGACCCACAGCCACGGAAGAGGAAAGAAACAAACCCAAGTCGCCGTGCCCTGGAGAAAGGAGGGAGGCGCCCCGGTCTGGCTGCCCCCGTGGGCCTCCTCTGGCGGCTGGACCCTCCGCTCTGAAGCATCTGGTTTGGTGGTCGTCATTCGGACACTCGCCCTGTGTTAGCTCCTGGGAAGGTCACTTTGCCTCAGTTTCTTCGTTTGTAAAACGTGGGGAAGACTCTTCTCCCTGCCTGCCACACAGGTGCTGGGGTGGGGGAAGAGAGCAAAGGGAGCTCGAGGTGCGGGGGTACTGCTGGGCCAGCATCCTGGGCTCCCCCAGGGAGGCTGCTGGGCGGGGGGGGGGGCAGCTTGGAGGCTTCCTGACTTCAAGGGAGCCGTCCAAACCGGCCAGCTCGCGTCCAGCCGAGCCTTACTAAGCACCTACTCTGGGCCCGGCACCGGGCTGAATCCTGGGGCCACACAGGAAGGTCAGAGGCGGCTCCTGATCTCGGGGGGACGAGCTCTAGTCAGGGGAGGTTGGGGGCGCTCTAGAGGCTTGGCAAGGCGAGGAGGAGCCTGGAGTCAGGAGCTGGGATGTCCAGGGGGAGGAGAAGCTGGGAGCTGAGCGGGCTGGCCCCAGAGCGAGAGGCAGGTCAGAGCTGGCAGGGCCCTCAGTCCTCCTTCCTGGCTTTCCTGAGCCGCACCAGAAAGAAGGGGCTCCCCTAAGGTCCTCCCGAGGCGGAGAGCGGGGCAGGCCCTCTGCTTCCCAACCCTCCCCTGGAGGTGCCCCAAGAGCTGGGAAGGGCTTCTCCAGGGCCCTGAGTCCCAGCAGAAGCCTAACAGACGCCTGGTGGGAAGGGAAGGGAAGGGAAGGCCGCCCTCCCTGGAGGTGCTCAAACCCGCCAGCACCCTCTACGGAGCACTCGGGAGCTTTCCGGCCCCTGGAGGAGGAGGTTACTCGGGGTGCTGCGCCCGTTCTACAGGCGAGGGAAAGGCTGGCTGAGGCGCCCTCCCTGGGCTTCGCTCTTTCTAATTCGCTGGGAGACCCCGAGTCCATCTTGTCTGTCCCTTTAAGACTTCATCTCTTTACCTGCAAAGGGAGGGCGGCTTTCCCGGGGCAGAAAGGGGAAACTGGACAAGGGAAGCCTTGGGTGCTGCCCCGGGGGGTTGTGGGAGGCCACGGCAGAACCGGATGTGGCCTCTCGCCCTCAGTAGGGGATCAGTGGTGGTCCATGGTGTTGTGAGGGTGTATTTAGTAATTTATTTAGCATTAGTGTTGGACCTAGCAGGAAGGGCTGGAGCATTCCAAGATGGAATGAAGGAGCAGGAAGTGCCCTGAGAGGGGCTCCATTAGGGTTGGCACAAACTGCTGCGAGCGGCATCCTGACTCCCCGGATTCTGAGAGGTGGCGGCTTCTAGCGAGGGGACAAGCCCCGCAGAGCAGCCCCCGGGGAGGAGGGTCTGGGATCTGGGGGACAGCATGGCACACTCACTCGCCCTACCTGGGCACCTTGGACCACCCTGGCATCACCTGCGGATAACCCTGAGAACCCCAAAGCCCCCCTGGGCCCTTTAGCTGTGCTGGTCAAGGCTGGCTGGAAGCAGCCTCCCGGAGACTTTGAGCCCTGCCTGGCCTGGGTCAATTAGATTAGTGTAGTCAAGCCCTCCCCTTGGCCAGTGGTTGCCCTTCAGGTTTTCAAGTGCAGAATCCTCTGACCCATCTTTCATTTAGTTACTCACAATTAAACTGTTAAAACCCTTCACCTTGCCTGCTGCTTCCGTAGACCCTGGCCTAGGGGTGAGCGAGGTGACCGTCGGCCCAACTGCCACTCCTGACAGCTAACAGCAGCTCGGCAGTGGACCCCGGCCTCCCTATCCTTCAACCCAGTGTGTGTCCCCACAAACCATTTCGGTCACTTTGTAACATCCCTGGTGCCCCATCTTTTACAATGGGCATCCCAAGGCAAGCTCAGCCTTCCACAGAAAAGTCAGGGAAGTAACCCCGGACACTGTCGGAGACCTCTGCCGGGGCAGAAGATAAAATTCGGGGAAGTAAACAGGTAAGCGGCAACCTGGACCGAGTCCTGGACTTGGAGTCAGGAAAACCCGAGTCTAAATCCAGGGCCAGAATGCTTACCAGCTGCGTGACCTCGGGCAAGCCATTGACCTTTCTGCCTCAGTTTCCTCAACTGTAAAATGGGGATAATAACAGCATTCACCCCCCAGCGTGGTTGTTGGTATCAAATGCTATCTGGGAAAGTTCTTAGCATGGCTCCCAAACATAGTAGGTGCTCTAGAACCGCTCACTACTGGTAGGAATAGCCTCATTAATAACAATAATAGTATTGATGATAAATGGCGGTTGAGCCCCCTCTCGGTGACTCCCAAGCATGGCAGCCCCCAGATGCCGGCCAATGTTTGCTGATGACCCCGGGGTGAAGCCGCTCCCTGGTGACACCTGGTCCTCGGAGGCTGGTACAGGAACAAGCCCTGCTTTGCTTACTGGGCTTTTCCCTTCAGTCCCTGGGGAGGCTGCAGCTGGTGGGGTGACCTGCTAGTGCCCTGGAGGCCAGCCTTGCTAAGGGCGCCTGCACTCGGCTTCTTGCTGGAAGGGAGAGCAGCCGGGGGCCAGGCAGCGACATCAGAGCCTGAGAGCGGCTGCAGGGAGCCCCACCGAGACAAAGACCCGAGTGAGGGAGAAGGGCGGGAGGATCCCGGGCTCTGACCAAGAGACGAGCTGGGGAAGGACGGAGGTCAGCCTGATGCCACTGTTCCAGTTCCTCGGGGCCCCCTGAATGGTACAAGGTCGGAGCAGAGGACAGTGGGACGATCACTGCAATGACCCTGGCCCACGATGTGCCAGCTTCCTGGGTCTCCCACCACTGGGTCCTCTTGACCTTGTAGACCCCAAAACCTCCAGATGTCAGTGGGTGGCTCTGCGGCTAGCCAATAGCTCCCCACTCGAGGCAGCCAGCATCCCTCCTCCCCTCCCCCACATGCCCATCACCCCGAGTCACCATCTGTCCCCCTGATCCCAATGCATGGCTCTCCAGTCCTTGTTTTTCATGCCTTAGGAATGGCTCTGGGTGTGAACCTTTCCTGCGGTCTTTGTCCGACAGAGAACCTTGAAAATGCAAAAGTGGGGGCAGCTGGTGGCTCAGTGGATAGAATGCCAGATCTGAAAATGGGAGGTCCTGGGTTCCAATCTGACCTCAGACACTCCCCAGCTGTGTGACTGGGCAAGTCACTTTACCCCAATTGCCCACCCTTTACTGTTCTTCCTCCTTGGAATTGATGCTCAGACTGGATTCTAAGACAGAAGGTAAAGAGTCAAAAAAGGAAAACAAAGGAAAGCAAAGGAAAAGTGATGTTTGTGACTTAAAAGAATGAATCTTGGGGCAGCTGGGTAGCTCAGTGGATGGAGAGCCAGGCCCAGAGACCGGAGGTCCTAGGTTCAAATCCAGCCTCAGACATTTCCCAGCTGTGTGACCCTGGGCAAGTCACTTGACCCCCATGGCCCACCCTTACCACTCTTCCACCTAGGAGCCAATACACAGAAGTTAAGGGTTTCTTCTGCCTTGGAGTCAGTACACAGTATTGGCTCCAAGATGGAAGGTGAGGGTTTAAGGGGAAAAAAAGTCAGCCTAAGGTGGGCAAAGTGGGCCAGAGAGAGAAAGCAGGAGGGGGAGATCAGGGATGGCCCTGCTTGGTCTTCCAGTGACTCTCAGAGGGGCTAGAACTGTCGACGTTTTTCAGAGAAGGAAACTGAAGCCGGACGAGTTCATTAAGTGACTCGCCCAGGATTATGCTGCAGGAAGTATTGGGGGCCGGATTTGAACTCGGACCTTCTGGCTCTCGGTCCAGGGCACTGTGGCCCTCGGCGCAGCCTCCCCGGGATCCGGGCCTGGCTGAGGGTCGCTCGGAGAAAGGCTGGACGGCCTGTGGTGGTGTCGGCCCATGGCTCATGTAAAAGTGAATTTTGGAAAATGCATCTAAAAGTATATCTATTTCTATGGACACGTGGAATGTACCAAACTACATTTCCCGTGGTCCAACGGGTTTCCGGTTCCGGTTCTCTGGACGCAGAGAGGAGTTTAAATCTCCGGGGTTAGGAGGGAGGCTCTCTTGGCCAGCAGACTCGGGAGGAGACGGGAGACGATTATGGCTGGGCGGCAGTTTGAATGCTTACCAGCGCGTGGTCTAATGACTTTATCCATCAGCACGGCTTTAATTAAAACACTAATATATATATTTTTAGCAGCCTTTATCATTTGTCATATTTGTACTCAGCCGTGGGCGCCGGCTCGGCTCCACTGAGGTCCGAACGGTCCGGAGGAGCTGCGGGGCAAAGCGCTGCCCCTGGCTGAGGAGGGTCGCCTTGGCCCAGGCGAGAGGGCGGAAGCGGAGCGGAGCAGCCCTTCGGGGGAGAAGTTCGGGCCGTCTGAACAGACCGAAAGCTCAGGAGGAGCTGGCAGAGGCCGCCTGCCGGGCCGCAGCGGCGGAGTCTCGGCCCCTTCTGGGCTCTCCGGCTTGGGGAAGAGGCTGGCGCAGGGGACGGGCCCGGCCGGAGCTGAGCCGAGCAGGGCCGGCGTCTGCGAGGGGTGACGTGGGGAGTCACAGACCGAGGCAGCCGCCGGGCCCACCATTTCCTCTTCCTGGGCCCGAGAGGAAGGCCGGCCTCCCTGTGCTGGCCTTGGAGCTCCGGGGAGGGAGCCGAGGCCGCTGTAACGTGGGGATCCCGGACCTTCCTGACCGTCAGAGCCCCCCAGAGTGAGCCGGGCTCCGAGCACAAGTCTCGCCCCCACTTTTCACGTAGTGAAGGTGGCCGGCATTCACACAGCCCTTAACACCCCCCATCCCCTGGGAGGCAGGTCTCCTCCTCTTCCTGTATTACAGGGAAACTGAGGCCGAGTCCATACAGGAAACAGGATTTGATCTCGGGTCTTCCTCCCCGCGAGTCACCCCAACAGCCGTCCTGGGCATGTTTCAGGGCGGCTTCTTGGCCCTCTGTGGGCTGGGCTGGGGAGCGCCGGAAGCCCTTCGGAGCCGCAAAGTTCTGGGTGCAAAATGTCCATCCGCTTGTTTACCGTCTAGGGAAGGTCCGAGGAAGGGAGAGAATCTGGAACTCAGAACAGACAAAACGAACGTTAAAAGTGTCCACGTGAGGCGGCTTCAGAGAGCGCCGGGAAGCCCCCCTGAACGGAGGCAGAGCGGGAGGAGCAGAACCCGGAGAGCGCCGGACACAGTCAGTGCCGTAGACGGTCGGGGGCGCTTCGGGGGATCCACCGCCGGCGAAGGAGCTGCTGGAGGGAGACGCACGTGAGAGCCGGGTTTATCGCCTGCTGATTGGGCTTCCCGTTTGGGGCTTTTGGTTTTAGAAGCTCCTCCACGTGCAGAACGAATAATATGGAAATGGGTTTGCCCGATAACACGCTGGGAGGGGGAAGGGACGAGGGGACGGAGATGACTCGAGTCACGACTGGAAAACTGGTGTGAAATTTGTTATTAACATTTAAAAATTGTTTACACACGTAATGGGGGGAATCGCACATGCACACACACACACGCACACGCACACGCACACGCACACGCACATATTTCTATTTTAAACCCTCACCTTCCATCCTACATCAATACTGTGTATTGGCTCCAAGGCAGAAGAGTGGTAAGGGACTAGGCCACGGGGGTCAAGTGACTTGCCCAGGGTCACACAGCTGGGAAGTGTCTGAGGCCAGATTGGAACCCAGGACCTCCCGTCTCTAGGTCTGACTCTCCATCCACTGAGCGACCCAGCTGCCCCCTTGCTCACCGTCCTTAAAGCCGGCATCTTCTTCGGGCCGTGCTCCCCAAGATCGTTCTAGTACCTCCCCCTTAATTCCTCCTTCCCCGGCCTGACGGGTGCCATAAGGGTCACTTCCGGAAGCAGCGCCAGCTTTGCTGTTCTTCCACCCCGAGGTCAGTGCAGACGGGAGCACAGCCACAAGGCAAAAGCCGTCTGCTCCGTGGAAGGAAGGTGGCGGCGGATCCCGACAGCGGACTGCAGGCCCAGCTCTGCTTCCAGGAGCACTCGGAGGCCTCGAGAGCCGAGCCCGGAACGGGCCGCTGGAGAACGCCATGGAGGGCCCCTCCGACGGCAGAGAAGAGAGCAGTCGCTACTTGCAGAAATTCCTCCAGCCACTCAGTGGAAGGGCACACACTGACGCCGAAGCTATTTGGGCCACCCAAAGAGAAGGCGGGACTTCCTGGAAAAGGCCGGTGCTGGGCAGCCAGGAAGGCAGAGGATGAGCTGGACGGAGGACAGAAGAGCCTGGCAGCCTGTGGTCGTTGGATCTCACAGTTGGGCGTCAGTCACTGAATAGAAACAACAACCCCCATTTAGCCTGGACGTGGCTCGCTTCAGGTCTGTCTGTTTCCACGTGGCCTACCTGATGCTACTGTGAGCTCTCCGAGGGCGGGGCCTGACTCTGCTTCTTTCTGTGCTCCCAACACCTAGCACGGCCCGGCACATAGTAGGTGTTTTTGAAATGGCTTGTGGAAACGAAGGCCCCAGGAAGGAAAGTGACTTATGGAAGAGGAAGACTTCCCAGGACAAAACGGTGAGAAACGGGAGGCCGCATTGGGTTTTGCCACCAAGACTTCGGAGCGTCTTTCGGGCCCAGAAGGCCACAGCAGGGCCCAGCTGGGTGAAGCCTCAAAAGGCCCTGAGCTCCCTCCCTTCACTGCTGCTCCAGGAAAGGCCTGCCTTAGGAACATTTCCCTGCTTGCACAGCTCGGGTAGGCGGCTGAAGGGGCCCTTGACTCCGCCCCCTGGCTCTGGGGCAGGCAGCCCTCTGCTCATCAGCCCCTTGGTGGCTGGGACCTGCAGACTTGACGCTCCCCCTGGTCCTCTCGGCTCCCTTGTTCTACTGGCTGGCAGGCTTCCACTCTCAGCTGTGGACTCTGCGGGAGGAGGGGGGGAGTCCCTGATCGAAGCAGAGGGATTTCTGGGATTGATCTCTGCCTTCTGGGCACTTCGGCCATTTGCCCAAAAGGGAGATCTTCAGACGGCCTCCCTGGGACGCTGCGGGGTTATTGAGGTGAGAGACTGCTGGGCGGGCCCAGAAAACCAGAGGGAAACGCGGCCCTCGGCTGAATGCTGACCTTGTTTGGAAAGGCTAGAAACTAGGGAGAGAAAAGCTTTGGACTGTGACAAGGTCTCCGCCTCCTCCTCCTCCTCCTCCTCCTCTCCTTCGTGTTCACGTTCATACAGAGAGCACAAACCTTCTGGGCCTCTGTCAGAACCCCAAACAGGCCTTTTCCAGCCTGAATAGGAGGCAGCCTACCGATGGGCCCTGCTGGATTAGCTGTTGTGGGGAGAGACGCAACGAGGAGAGACGAGGGCACTCGGGCATTTGGCTTTGGACTGCTTTTGCACGGGGGCAGCTCAGTGGATGGAGAGCCAGAGACGGATGTAGAGATGGGCGGCCCTGGGTTCAAATCCGGCCTCAGACACTTCCTAGCTGGGTGACCCTGGGCAAGTCACTTGACCCCCATGGCCTAGCCTTTACTGCCCTTCTTCCTTGGGACCGATACACAGGCCTGACTCCAAGATGGAAGGTGAGGGTTTAACAAAACAAACAAAAACCGTCTTGGCCCCTTGGGTGGGACGAGGTCCAGAGGAACATGCTTCTTTCGTGAAAAGGAGCTCGGCCCAATTCTCCGAGGAGCCTGGAGCCCCTCCCGCCCTCCACCCCCGTGCTCGAAGGACCCAGAAGGCATCGGCCCCCTGGCATGGCAGAGCCCGACCCGAGAGATCCGGGGCCTCGCCCTGCTTCTATTCCATGTCCTAGTCACTGAGGACTTGCATCAAACGTTTCGTAAACATCAATTAGCTAATTAGGCCTCGGAACTCTTCAGGAAACAAAGGCACCGTGTAAGTTGGGACAGAGGTTCAAGCTGGGCCACATAGTGGAGCTATTAAGGCACCAGGAGATAAAGAGCTCGTCTCTGTGGTCTGAGGCGGCCAGCGTGGGCAACCCGGCCCCCGTGGGCACGAGGGGCCCTGCTGGCGGAGCCCCGTTTTGACTAGTCACAGGAAGCTCCCCGATTCAGGCAGCTCTGTAAGAACCGGGTGAGCGCCGGGAAAACAGAAGACCCACCTACGGCCTGGCCACAACCCCTGCGCAGCGGGGAGCGCTGCCTAGCGCTGGGGCATTTGCCAGGATGAACGAGGGTTTCTTTCCATCTCCTACTTAGTCAAAAGCAATTCAGAACGGGGGCAGCTGGGGAGCTCAGTGGATGGAGAGCCAGGCCTAGAGACGGGAAGTCCTGGGTTCAAATCTGGCCTCGGACACTTCCCAGCTGTGTGACCCTGGCCAAGTCACTTGACCCCCATTGCCTATTTAAAAAAAAAAAAACATTCAGAAAAAAAATGCCATCCTGAGGTGGCAAATCAGGCATTTAGAGGGGGAGAGAGAATTCTTAACCCACGTGTCCAGATTTCTTGTGTACAGAATGTTTGGGTCCATTTAGGGAGTTTCTTTGGGCTGAGCCCTTTCACAGGAATTGAAGGACAAAGAATGCTTGGCACTGGCAGCTGGGTGGCTCAGTGAATAGAGTGCCAGGCCTGAAGATGGGGGGTCTTGGGTTCAAATCCGACCTCAGACATTTCTTAGCTGTGTGACCCTGGCCAAGTCACTTAACCCCCATTGCTAGTCCTTACTGCTCTTCCGCCTTAGAACCAATATTTAGTACTGATCCCAAGACAGAAGGTGAGGTTTTAAAAAAGAAGAGTGCTTGGTGCCCTGGTGTGCTGACCATGAACCCGTGTGCCAGGACACAGAGCAGACTCTCTCCCCTCCCCTCCCCTCCCCTCCTCCTCTCTCTCTGCCTCTGTCTCCCTCCTTGTCCGTCTGGCTCATTCTTCTTTCTTAAACAACAACAACAGCAACAAGAAGCATTTCTTCCCATTTCGAAACCTCTTCCATTTCCAAATGGCTCCTCTCCCCACGGCGTCAGCCATGCCAAGAGAGAAGAAGAAGAGAGAAAAGAAGAAAGAAAAAGGCGCTCAGGCAAAGCGGATGCGCAGCTGCCCGATCTGAGGGTGTGTGTAAGATGGCTCACCCGCGGCTCCTCGGGGCCCCGCCACGTGCATCTCCGCTCTCGGGGGGCCGTAGGGGGTGGGAGAGGGACTCCATAGAGTTCTGCACTTAGTTCAGCCCTTCTCCCCAGGCAGCTGGGAGTCCTGAGCCTGCAGAGCCCCCTGCCCGCCTGCCCTCCTATTAGAAGCACCCCCGGGTGGCCCCTCCCTTCGCCCTCCGTTAGATCGCTGCTCCTCTTGGCCCAGCATCTGGACCGGCTTGGAGAGGGCCCGCCCTCTCTTGCTGTCTCTAAAGGGGGATCACTTCGGAGCCTGGAGGTGACTCCTCCCTGCAGGGCATCGGGCTACACGTCCCTCCCGGGGCCTGGAAAGCCTGGAGGACGGACTTCTGCCCCTTCAGGAAGAGCTTCCGATAACATGAGCTGCAGGCAGCTCGGTGCATAGAAGACAGGGTGAGGTAGGCTGGGAGTCCGAAAGATCCCAGTTCAAATCCTGCCTCAGACACTATGTAGCTATGGGATACTGGGCAAGTCACTTCACCTCTGACTCAGTTTTGTCAGCTGTCAAATGGGGACAATAACAACACCTACCTCCTGGGGTTGGTATGGCGAACAGATGAGATAATATTTATAAAAAGGGTTTAGCACAGTGCCTGGCAGACATCAGGCGCTTAATTAATGCTTATTTCCTTCCCTTCCTCATGCTCAAAAAAGACACTAAATTGGTGGGTGGGACACGGGTCAGGTCTCAGGAATTGGGGAGGGAGGGAGGGAGGGAGGGAGGGAG
>NC_058132.1:641234651-641280603 GCF_016433145.1 Gracilinanus agilis | reverse complement strand
AGGAGAGGAGAGGAGAGGAGAGGGGAGGAGAGAAGAGGAGAGGAGAGGAGAGGAGAGGACAGGAGAGGAGAGGAGAGGAGAGGAGAGGAGAGCAAAGCAAAGCCTCCATAGGGAAAATCCAACGCTCAAAACCAGACAAAGTGATATCTGCCCTGAGATGTCTTCTCATGGGGCCGTGATGGGACTCTGCACTATAAAGACTGCAAGCTGGGGCAGGTCCTACCAAGTCGGGAGTGAGGGGGGAAGCGGACAGCTGCTCCCCAGCTGCCCCAGGAAGACCCCGGCTCTTCGGCTCTTCGGTGTTGTCCTCAGGAGGTCACGGGATGCCCAAAGCTCTTTCTCTAAGGCAGAGAAGGATGTGTGGCGGAGAGGCCTCAAGTGGAGTTTCCAAGGCAGTGACCAGAGGGCTGGCTGGCCCCGGAGTCAGTCCAAGCCTTGGCAGACATCGCGTGACCCTGGGCCAGTGGAGTTACCTCTCAGGGTTCCGGGTAACTCTTGAAGAGGGAAGGAGTCTCACTCACTCACTCACTCACTCAGTATTTCGGGAACCCCTGTGTCAGAGCCCGTTGGGATGGGAGTCTCTCCTTCGTGGTAGACCCGAATGCCCTGCCCAGTTGGTGAGAACTTGGGGGAGCTCCAGCCTTCTTCGGGCCCTCTGGGGACGCTCCTGGGGTTGGTCAAGCTTCAAGTCTTCTGGAATCTTCACTTGGGAGGGCTTTGGGAGGCCGGATGGAAGAGGCCAAGCCTGCTTCAGGTCTCGGAAGACACGAGAGGAGAGTCAGCGATGGATGAACGCAGGCAACGTGGCTGAGGCGAGCCTCGAACGGTAACTTTGAAGACAGAATCATCACCTCTTTTTGCCACCCCACTGAGGCACCAAGTCTAGGCACTCAGCTGTTAACTAAGATCCTGGCAGCTTCCGGCACGCTTCTCTGGCCCCCGTCTGCTCGCTCCAGCTGGGGAATCGGGTGCCGCCCAGGGCCCTTTCCCAGGGGCGCCGAGGTAGACATTCTCCCACGTCCCTTCTCTGACGTCTGCTCTGCTCCTCCCTGGACAAACGGGTTTCTAGCCGACTTGCCGTGTACGTGCGCTGTGGACCGGGCATTTCGGGGGCGAAGGGGTCCAGCCTCGAACCCTCCAGTCATGGCGGATCCATGGGAAGCTCCTTTGTCCCCGCCATCCCCCTCAGACTGACGGTGTTTAAGGAAGCAGGCGGATCTGTTTGGAGCTCGGGGCCCCTTTCTCCGAGGAGAGGCCGCAGCCTCCGGCTTCTCCTCCAGGCAGGAGCTAAAGAGCCCCGTGGAAAGGGGGAGGAGGAGAGAGTCTGTTCTGCCTCCCTTGGAGGCTCTTCTCTCCACACAGCCGGGGCCCATCCTGGGCACTGTGCTAAGAGCTTGAGGGGCGACAGGAGGCAAAGACGGCCCGTGCCCTCAAGGAGCATCCGCCGAAAAGGACACACAGCGTGCAAACAAGCACATACAAGGCAAGCCGGAGACCGGATAAAGAGGAAAGAAAGAGCCGAGCGCAGCGGGAACAGAGGGAGGCTTCCGGGAAAGGCCGGGGAGCTCCGTAAGTGGAGCTGGGGAGGAAGGGGTTTAGGGCATGGGGGTGGCCAGAGAATAGGCCCAGCCATGGCTGACAGATGGAGAGTCTTGTCTGGGGAACAGCCCAAGGAGGCCAGTGCGAGGGGCTTCGCCTTATGAAGGGCTTTGAAGGTCAAACACGTTTTGAGTTTGATCCTGGAGGCCACGGGGAGCCACGGGGAGCCACGGGGAGCCGCTGGAGTTTATTGAGTTGGAGGCTAACGGGCCTGGACCATCCCGATGGAGGATGGACTGGAGTGGGGAGACTTGAGCAGGCAGACCCCCAGCAGCTCCTGCAGTAACTGCTCAGGAGAGAGGCGGCGGCACCGTCAGCGGAGAGGAGGGGGCTATTGGGGAGATACTTTAAGGTGGAATCCACAGCTTGGACCCGGGCGTGAGAGAGAGGGAGGAGCCCAGGATGATTCGTCCCCGGGAGCCAGAGGGCCGGGGAGGAGGGGGTGCCCTTGGCAGTAAAAGGTGAGGTGGGGGGCGCTTTGGGGGAGGGTAACGAGGTAAGTCCGAAAGGCGATTGGAGATGGGGATAGGGAGTCAGCAGAGCGACGGGGCAAGAGAAGGCGCTTTCGCCCAGGGGAGACCAGCCAAACCAGGACGATGCACAAGGCCCAGACACAGGCTCGGGGCTGATGGACAATGAGACAAAGAGCCCGTCCCCAAGGAGCTTCCCTTTGCCAGATAAACAGACCAGGGGGCGAGCTCACCACCTATCTCATCTCAGCCTCAGTTTCTTCACTCGTACAAGGAGGGAGGGGGCCTGGGTGACCCGAGGTTTCTCCCTGTTCTGGACCTGAGCTCTGGGTGCTCGGCCTGTCGGGGGCTCGGCTAAGGGCTAGAACATACAAAAACCAAATTGTTTTCACATGTAATTGGGGGGAAAAGAAAAAAAACAAGACTAAAAAAAGACACAGAAGTAGTATGTAGGACCCCCCGATCTCTGAAGCGAGCAGAGGAGGCTGAGAACGTTTCCTTGTGGAGATCAGCAAGGGTTTTCCATGGAAGTGCCCGTGAACTCCGCTTGGAAGAAGCGAAGAATTCGAGGAAACTAAAGGGAGGCAGAAGTTCCCCCCATGACAAATGCTCAAAGGATAGGAACAGGCACTTTTCAGATGAAGAAATCCAAGCTATCTAGTCAGGTGAGAAAATGCTCTGATTCATGCCTGATTAGAGCAAGTACCGCCTTGTATCCATCCGATTGGCTGGTATGACGGAAAAGGAAAATGACAGACATTGCAAGAGAAGGTGGGAAAATTGGGACACTGGTGCATTGTTAGTAGAGCTGCAAACCCCTCCAACCACAGGCAGAGCGATTCAGAACTATGTCCCAAAGGCTCTAGAGTTGTGCATATCCTTGATTTGGTCTGGCAATACCACTACTAGGTCTGTTTTATTACAGAGAAACTTGAAGTTTAAGGAAAAAATGAAACCTGTGTAAAAATATTTCTAGCAGCAGCTTTTGTATGGGCAAAGAAATGGAAATGGAGGAGACACCCATCGATCGGGGAAGGCTGGTGTGTGGTCGTGATGATACGCACTCGGGTGTTTTCAGAAAATCCTGGGAGGACTTGCGTGAACTGACGCAAAGTGAAGTGAGTGGGAGCAGGAGAGCGCTGGACATGGCGACAGCAATAAACGACTGTGATCAGCTGGGAATGACTCGACTCTTCTCAGCAAAACAAAGACCCCAGACAATTCCAAAGGATTCATGATGAAAAATGCTGTCCACCCTCAGAGAAAGCCCTGGTGGAGTCTGAATGCAGATCAAAGCAGACTTTTAAAAAAGCTTTATTTATTTTTCTTGTATGTTTTCTTTCACAACAAGACTTATACGGAGATCTGTTTTGCATGACTGCACATTTATGACCTCTATTTGCTTGCCTTCTCTATGAGGGGGAGGGGAAGGAGGGAAGAAGAGAATTTGGACTTAAAAAATTTTTAAATGTTAAAAAACTATACATAATTTAAAATGTTTTTTTGAAAAAAAAAAAAGAAAGAAAAATGGGTGGGCAACTGGGTAGCTCAGTGGATGGAGAGCCAGGCCTAGAGACGGGAGGTCCTGGGTTCAAATCTGGTCTCAGACACTCCCTGGCTGTGTGACCCTGGGCAAGTCACTTGACCCCCATTGCCTAGCCCTAACCACTCTTCTGCCTTGGAGCCAATACACAGTATTGACTCCAAGATGGAAGGTGAGGGTTTAAAAAATAAACAAACAAATAAATAAAAAAATAAACAGACAGACAAATAAATAAATAAATGAGAGCTCCTATGACTCAGCCCACCATAGTGACATGAACAAAAATTCTCTAAATCACTATTCATGAGAGAGATGCAAATTAAGACAACTCTGAGATACCACCTCACACTTATCAGATAAGCTAACATGTCAGAAAAGGAAAAGGGGAAATGCTGGAGGGATGGGGAAGAGCAGGGCCTGGAATGCACCTTTGGTGCTTTGGCGAGCCAGCCAACCATTCAGAACAATTCTGAAAGATGCCCAAAGGGCTGTGTAACTATGCAGACCCTTTGACTGGCTATAACACGAATAGGAATGTATCCCACAGAAGCCAAAAAAATGGGAAAGGACCTCCCTGAACAAAAGTATTTATTGCAGCCCTTTTTTTTGGTTGTGTTTTTTTGGTAGCAAAGAATTAGAAACTGAGGGAATCTCAAGGAGTGGCTGAACTGCTGGGGTAGATGATGTTGTGCTACAAGAAATGCCGAGCAGGAGGATTTCCGAGAGGCCTGGGACGACTTAGCCGAACGGATGCCCGGTGGAGGGAGCAGAAGCAGATCACAGGAGAACACAGGACGAGGGAGCCGCAGTATTTTAGGGATGATCAGCCAGACCACTCCGAAGGCCCTGAGGATGCTCTGCCTCCCCAGAGCTGGACTCGCAATACCCATAGAAGCGTGCTGTTTCCCACTTTCCTTCTTTTTCTTGCCTTTTACTCTGGCAGCCTGCTCATAAGAGAGTATTCCAGGAGTGAGGGACAGCCAGTGTGAAGATACGGAGTGGGAGCGAGGGAATTCCAAGCTTGGGGAGCAGGGAGGAGACTCGATTGGGTGGGAGCCGGAGGGAGTTCAGGGGAGAGAGCTGAAGTAAGTCTGAATCCCCCGAGTGCTGGCCACAGAACTCGCCGCCTACAAAAGTCCCAGGAAACCCTTTTGGGCAGTTGCCTCAAATGAAGTAGGTCTGGGCCAGAAGGCCTTTCCAAGTGGGTCAGCAATCAATCAGTCAGTCCACAAGCATTTGTTCCTGTGAGACGCCTAGCAGGGATGACTCAGCCTTCATTCATTCCCAAGTAGATGTTTAGTTCTTGTGCACGGCCAGAGGCTGGCACCTCCCGGAAGGCTGTCAGCCTCATCTTCCTGCTGCCTTAGCCGCGGGTGCTTGTTACCAGCTCTGGGAGCTCCCTGGAGGCCTCAGCTTTGGGGCTCCCCCAAGATGCCCATGCAGGGCCCCGGGCAAAGAAGGGCCAGCCACAGGAAAGATCTGGCGAGGCCAGCCTGGGAGGCCCGGGAGGATGGTGGGAGGGAGGCCAGAGCCTCCCGGAGCCAGGCAGGATGTGACAACGGGAGGGTGTGTGCAGGGCCCACAGAACTGGATGAACCGAGCCTTAGAGGGTGGCAGCTTCAGGACCTGGTTTCGCTTCCTGCTTCTCGTTTCCAGAGTGGCAACCAAGAGGAGCCGCTCCTTGGAGATGGGCCCTTCGCCTTCCAGACTGGGAGTCCAGAAGGGTTGTGCCGTGCAGCACCTGCTTTCCTCCCTGTTGGCCTGCCTGAGTCACATCAGCCCCGATCACAACACGCAGAAGCACGGGCTTGGCACGCCCCAGCCTTACTCAAAAACAACTCTGAGGGGCCTCAGTTTCCCCACCTGTAAAATAAAGGGGCTGCGTCCTTTTGTGGGTGGGCCTCGACTCTATGGGACTGGCCTGGGGCAGAAGAAAAGCTGACTGTATGGAGGTGGTCGGGGGGCCGCCTGGCCTCACTGGCTCTATCCAAGATTCCTTCGTCCAGAGGGGAATTTCTTTCTGTGAAACAGGAAAAAGAATCCCCCACTTTCTGGTGCTTCTGTCAAATGATGCCGTGTATTTACTTACTGGAGCACGTATACATGGAGATTCTGCACCCTGGACTTCCTCCCCCACAAGCCCCTTCGGTCGCTCCTGCGCCTCCACGTTTGCGTGGCCACGTTATTGCTTTGTGAGTTCTGTAGCTCCCCCTCTTACATGGTCACCCCAGAAGAATGGAAGCCACTCGAGGGCGGGAGCTGTTCCACTTTCAGCTCTGCATTCCTAGTGCCTGGCACAAGTCAGGTCAACAGACATCTCTATTTATTCAAACTCTTGCCTTCCATCTTAGAATCAATACTGTTTCTTGGTTCCAGCGCAGAAGAGCAGCAAAGGGCTAGGCATTGGGGCTAAGTGACTTGCTCAGGGTCACACAGTATCTGAAAGCAGATTTGAACCCAGGACCTCCCTGTAAGACTGGCTCGCTATCCACTGATCCACCTAGCTGTGTCTTCAATAAGCATTTATTAAGCACCCACTTTTACTAGGAATTGTATTAAACTCTCCTTGAATGAATGAATGATGAATGAATGAATGATGAATGAATGAGTGATGAATGATGAATGAATGAATGAGGGCTATTTTGAAGATCAAAGATGACTGGCCGAAGATGTGAAGAGGAAGAGGCTTGTAAATGACCCCCAGGGCAGAGCATAACTTTATTGTATTTATACTTTTTAGGTATTACGTTATATTTGTTATAATTCATATCATTTCTAACATAAACATCTCTTTCACTTGTCTCGGTTTAGACGTCCCCTCTGGATTTCCCATCCCATTCACCACAGCGGCTTTTCCAGACCTTCCCAGACTTCCTCTGGCTCTCCCTCCTGCCAGACTCTCAGGGAGGGTCTCGCCTCACCACGGGGAGCTCTCTGTTCTGTTCTCCGGCTTTCTCCTCCCTCAGCTCCGGGGCCTTCTGCCTCCTTCTTGTCTCACTCGCTGAGGCGGCTCTTCTCCTTGCCAGGCAAAGCCCTCTCTGGGCACGAGTGACTCCATTCCAGCGTGCTCCCTCCAGCAGACTCTCCCCTCTGCCGTCGCCACTCTCTCGCTATTTGCCAGTCTCTCCCCGTCTTCTGGTTCCCTCCTTACGGCCTCCAAGCAGGCCCGCGCCTCTGCTAGCCTAGAAGAGCCCTCACTTGACCCGGCCTCCCCCTGGCCAGCCTCCACGTGCCTCCTCCCTTTTGTGGCTGTCGGCCTTGAGAAACCGGCCCAGGCCTCCCAGCCTCCCTCCTGAACGCTCAGCCTTCAGCCATTTCTCTCCCCAGGCTGCCGGTCAGTCCAAGGGGCTTTTCTCAGGCCCAGCCTTCTTGGCCTCCATGCAGCGTCGGACGCTGGGGATGACTCTGTCCCTCGGACGCTCTCTTCTCTCCAGGCTTCTCTGATGTCGCCCTTCCCAGGCTTCTTCCTGCTTCTCTGATGGCTCCTCTTCAGGCTCCTTCGTTGGCTCTTCGTCCATAATGGTGGGTGTCTCCCAGGACACAGGCTGAGCCCAGTGCTTGGTGCTGAGGAGCCACAGTAAAGAAGGAGCCTCCATGCTCGCCCTTGAGGAACCCGTCGCTCCTTCTCCTTCCTCTTCCTCGGCCTCCCTACTTGGAGCATCCCCTTCCTCCTCCTCCTCCTCCTTAGAAACTTGATGCAACACCTTCCCTTCCCTCATGCAGGGTTACCCAGTTAAGGATCAGAAGACGCTTTCCGTAGGTGTGTGGCTCACAGACGGATTCTTGCCGTGGGCACATTTCAGGAATCCCTCCCTGCTCTGACTAGTCCATGCAGATGAGATTCTCAGGGAACTAAACCAGCTCATCCTGACCCCCATCGTTGTCCCCGGCATCTCCTTTGTTCCTTTTGTCGTGGGTCCTCTAGATCTCTCTCGCCCTCCCCCTTTTTTTCTTAACAGAGGAAGAGATTAAGATCTACGGCGGGAGAGCAGCTCACTCCAGGACACAAAGTCAGCTCTACCATAAGTTTATTTTTATTTTATTTTTTAAAACCCTTAACTTCTATGTATTGGTTCCTTGGAGGAAGAGTGGGAAGGGTGGGCCATGGGGGTCAAGTGACTTGCCCAGGGTCACCCAGCTGGGAAGTGTCTGAGGTCAAATTTGAACCCAGGACCTCCCGTCTCTAGGTCTGGCTCTCCATCCACTGAGCTACCCGGCTGCCCCTACCATAAGGTTTAAATCCAAGCCTTCTGACTCAGGCCATTCTCTGTCCTGGTCTTGAGCTGGGAGGGGCCTTAGATAGCATGAATCCTCCCCCATCTTCAGATGAGGAAGCTGGCCCAGAGACCTCAGCCAATAGGCAGTGTGGAAGGTGGGACCCGTGGGGTGCTGCTGGGGAGTCCGGCCAGGAGTCCCGGCCAGGAACTTCCTTCCCTGGTGGAGGAAGGAATCAGCGAGCAAACAAGCGATGAGCAGTCCACAGAGCCGGAGGTGTCTCGGGTGGGAGCAGCGTCAAAGGCAGCGACCTCCCTGCTCCCAGCGCCGCTTGGCCCTTCGGCCTGGCCGCATTGGCCACTCATAGGCCAGAGCTCGCTTGGAATCCGTTTCGTTGCTAGGCCACACGAGAGCCTCGATAGTCTCATAGTTAAGCCTTTAATTAAGACCCAAAGCCATGTGAACTAGGAAAGGGGCCAGGAGGAAAAGCATCATCTGCCCCAGGACCACAAGGAGCTCCGCGTATTAGGGAAAACCAGCTTTGGCGTGGCTGTGTCCGGGGCGAGGAAACTGCCAGCTGGTCACTGTGGCCTCTCACCGGGGCCTCTCAGTGTGGCCTCTCACTATGGCCTCTCGCTGGGGCCTCTCAGTGTGGCCTCTCACTGTGGCCTCTCAGTGTGGCCTCTCACTATGGCCTCTCAGTGTGGCCTCTCACTATGGCCTCTCGCTGGGGCCTCTCACTGGGGCCTCTCAGTGTGGCCTCTCGGTGTGGCCTCTCAGTGTGGCCTCTCACTGTGGCCTCTCACTGTGGCCTCTCACTATGGCCTCTCAGTGTGGCCTCTCACTGTGGCCTCTCAGTGTGGCCTCTCACTGTGGCCTCTCACTGTGGCCTCTCAGTGTGGCCTCTCACTATGGCCTCTCACTGTGGCCTCTCACTGTGGCCTCTTGCTGTGGCCTCTCATTGGGGCCTCTCAGCGGCCAGGAGGAAGGGACCCCGGCCTCCTCGTGTGGACGTTGGTAGGAAGGGCTGGGCAGGCTGGGCTGGGCTGAGCTCAAGGCCTCGGTCTTGGCTGCAGGGCCGTCTGGCCAGTTTTCTCTTGTGTCCAGGCTTGACCCTCTTTGTTTACTGCCTCGGCTCTCCCCAGCAAGGTTTCTTGTCTTCTCGCCTGGCTCTGGCAGCCCTCATTAGGTCTTCCCCAAGAATGGCAGAAACTCCAACCGCAGATCCTGCGGCAGTCACCCCGCCTCGCCGCCAGGCTCTCCTCCAGCCTCTCTGACCGCTGCTTCTCTGCCTCCCTCCTTAGACCACAGATCTCGTCCCGGGCCTCTTCTCTCCCCTCTCGGTGAGCCCGTCGGCTCCCTTCTCGATGCATTCGGCTCTCCAGCCCCGACTTCTCTTCTGCCCTCCAATGTGGCACCTCAAGCTGCCTAGTGGACACGTTAAGCTGGACGCTTCCCAGCTACCTAAAACTCAACATGCCCAACACAGGACACACTATTCTGCGTGCCCATTCGGACCTTGTCCTCCTCCAGACTTGCCCTTTTCTATTGAGGGTGCCGCCGTCCAGGCTCACAAGCGAGGCATCGCGCGCCTCGCTCATACTCGCCACATAGCCAGTCTGTTGCCAATTCCAACCATTTTTGCCTTCCCTGCATCTCTCTAGGGCACCCCCTTCTCCCCTCGGCCCTGCCCCCCCTGTGCCTCACATTTAGACTGCGGCAATAGCCTAAGGACGGCTCTGTGTGCCCCAAGTGTCCCCTTCTCCAGGCCATCTTCTCTTCAGCCTCCAAAATGACTTTCCTAAAGCTCAGTTCTGACCCTGTCGCCCCTCTCCTCAGTAAACTTCAGTGGCTCCCTATTACCCCAGTATCAAACACAAGAGCTGTTGGGCACTCAGAGCCTTCAGAATCCGCCCACACTCTTCCACCTTTCCAGACATCTGACGTCTCGGACCTCGCCTGCTCGCTGACGACCTCCCTCAGCCTGGCTCCATCCGTCTGTGGAGATGGTTTTACTGGGTGAGCCGCCCCCCAGTAAATGGAGCCACCGGTGAGAGCTGGGTGCCAGCTGGCCACCAAAGGAGGAGGGGCAGCAAACCCTCTTGGAATGCCCCAGAAGACCCCAGCATGGGAAGACTCCTCACGCCCACCGCCTGGGAGAATGGGCAGATGAGAATGATTTGTTCCAAGGCCACGAAGGAGGCCGCAGCAGGCTTTGTGGAATGCTTCGAGCTTGGTCAGACACTGGAGAAGCCCAGCTCATCCTTTGCATCCCGGGCCATCCGCCTCCTCCTGACTCGTCTTCTTGTCGGACTTGGATGACTGTGGAAGGGAGGGGGCGGCCGAGGACTTTGCGCGGCTCTGCCTCCCATAAACCTCTCACAACCCAGTCAGGATGTCACCCTGGGACGTCACCGGTCCTCTGGAAAAGCAAAGGACAAAGGACAAGTAACGCTTGACCCAGGGACACCGGCCTCCTGGCTGTTCCACTGACCAGACTTCCATCTGCTCACTCCCAGCATTCTCCCTGGCTCTCTCTCAGGCCTGGAACGTTCTCCTGCCTTCCCTCTGCCTCCTGGCCCTCCTCGGTCCCCACCCCATAAGCAAGTGCCTTCCCTCTGTTTGCCTCCTGTCTATGTTTTATGCCTCTTGTATGATGTATGGAGCTGTTGGCACGTTTTTTTCCACCATTAGGTTGGGAACTCCTGAAGGGCTTTTCTTTGTCTCCATCAGGCTTAGCCCACAATTCCTGGCACACGCAGACTGCTTAATGCATGCAAGAAGTCAGGTGATGAAGGAGAAAGGATCTGGAGTTCAAGTCCTGCTGTAGGCCTGGGTGAGGCACCTCTCCCAGCCTCAGTTTCCCCTCCTATAAAATGGGACAATAGCTACCTCTACCTCTTAGGGTTGTGAGGTCAAATGTGACTATACTGGTAAAGCCCTTGGCAGTCCTAGAAATTCTAAGAAATGCATTTAACTCACTAACCCTATTGGAACTTCTACTGGCTCGTTTCCCCATTTATTCTTCATCCAGGCTCTAAGGTAGGGCAGGGTACGGACTCCATTGGGGTTCCCCTTGTAGGAAAAGAGCCCAGGGCCCTTTGCTGTCCTCCTTGCCATCTTCCCTTCCAATTCACAATACTGATTCCAAGACTGAAGGAAAGGCTTAAAAAAATGCCCTGCAGAATCGTTCCAAGCCTGGGGAGCCCAGAACGGAATCCCCTTCGGAGTCTGTCCAGAGCAGGGCACGAGCCTATCCCCACCATCCTCCCCGGAGGGCGAAGGGAGGGGACTCGCAGGCCCATGAGGTTGGCTCTCCCTCTCGAGGGATGACAGGTCCCCTGGTGTGGATTCAGCTCAAGCTCAGCCCACATCTGCTTAGTGCAGCGGAGGAAGGTAGTTTAAGTCAACGCCATTTTCAATTTCCAACATGGAGTTCTCTTGTGCTCAATTTAATGCAACTACTCCAGTCAAGAGGGCTGTCCTGGTGGGGATGCCATTAGAGGAGGTCTCTGGCTCTCTGGAGGCACTGGCAGGGAGGGGGCTCAGGGAGGGAGGGATTGTTTTCTTTGTCTTATAGACAAGAAACTCAGAGGTTAAATGACTTGGCTAGGATCACACAGTTGAGAAGTGGCTGTTCTTCTGACTGCCAGATCCAAGGCGTTTCCCCACTCTTTTTTCCTCCTGTGTACCAGGCTCAGAGTCATTTATTTTTTTAATTCAAAGATCCAAGTTGCCTCCCTCCCGCCCACCCGCCCTTCCCTCCCTCTCCTGGAGATGGTGAACATTTGGCCTGGCACACGCGTGCGTTATTGTACAAAGCACACGGCCACGTCAGTCATTGTTGTAAGAGAGTCCTCGGGGGGAACCAAAGCCCCCAGGAAACCTGTAAATAAACCAGAGGAAAATGGTCTGCCTCGAGCGCATCCACCTCTGCCAGCTCTGTCTCGGAAGGTCCCACTCACTCTTCAGGATTGGGAAATAGAAGACGTTCCCGCCGAGTTTGGGTCAGGCGGGCCCTTTGGCACCTCGAAAACCAGCCCACAGAGGTGAAAACATATCCATTTTACTCACACCTTGGGAGGTCTGTGACCCACGTGTGCTAGAGGGAGTGACGAATCAGAATTTACTGGCTGCCTCCTGAGCAGTCCTAAGAAAAGAGTCTGTTGTGATCGGACACGTAAACTAAGAGGAAGGCACAGGAAGTGGCGCAAAAGAGGCTCCTTTAAAAAGAGACCTCAGTGAGCTGGACTCTCTTCTTGTTCATTGCTGGGACCTGGAGGAGTTCTGAACCTGGGACCCTGAGACCTTGGTGAGACTGCTCTTAAATCTCTCTCTTAGAACTACATGTGGTGAGTGAAGAAGGCTGACTCCTTTAACTTCCCTGGAGGTACTAGCCTCCGGGAGGCTCCCTTGATTGGGAGAAGCCCTTGTGGCTAAAACCTTTGTTAATTGGTTTTTAGACTCTGGCTGGGCCTCTGGAGCCCTGCCGGAGTAAAGCCCAGACCTGAATACAAATCTCTTATTTTACCCTCTTCTCATTGCTCTACTTCCACTCTCTCCTATATTTTGTAAATAAATTTCCATAAAAGTCATTTTGACTTGAGGTTATTCTTAATTGGGGATTGATAATTATTCAATCCCCTGGAAACCAACCTTTTAATATTTACCCAATCAAAACCCCTTTTCCCCATTACACTTCCATGACGCCGAGGCTCAGTTTCCTCACCCGTTAAAATGAAGGATCTGGACTCAGAGCTCCCTTCTAGCCCTAAATCCACACCTTGCCCTGAAGGGGAGCTGGTCCAGGTCTTCTGATCCCAGCTTAGAGTGCAGGAATCTGAAGCTGAGATAGCTTCAAGGACTCGTCTATGTGAGCTGAGCATTGGGGACAGGATGTCAAGCCCAGAGAGCTTGCCTGAGCCCTCCCTGCCCCTCTGGGGTTGATGGGGCTGTTCTTCCTGGCTCTGCCTCAGCTGAGGACATGTGGCCAGGCCTGGGCTCCCATGAGATGGTTCCCACTATAGAGAGATCTAATGATGATCCAGGGCTCTTGGGACCCAAATGGGTCTGACATTCTCCCCTGGGTGGGGGTGGAGGTGGGCCAAGAGCACTGGGCTAGGAAGCCAAATGACTGAGGGGGTCCTGGTTCTTCTGCCCAACTTCCCTTTTTTGGGAGTCAGTCTATTATCTGCGAAATGGGCACAATAATGCTTTTTAGCCCATCTGACAAGTGTAGTGAGGCTGAACTTTATCTCCATCTCTAGGTCCATCCCTCTATTGATGTCATCTCTCTCCATTACACAATGTCTGGGATTATGACTGAGATAAGGATATATGTACATTTGGCAACCTAAGCACTAGTCAACATGAGTTAATCTGGTTTATTAACCAATTCCCAGCCTACCATTGTGACCAAGCAGGAATCAGAGTCCTCAGGGAAATGGGGCACAGAATGGCTATGCTTCGATGGGAGCAAGGAGGGAGCGAAAATCACAGATTCGGGGCGTCGAAGTGAAGGAGAGGGAAGGCTGCGGAGGGAGATTTTAAAGCATAAAGGCAACTGGGGGAGATGGAGGGACATGAAAGGAGGAGCCAGAGAGAAAACATGGCACCATGGACATGCAGGGCTGGGGTTGGACTCCCTCCTCGGGACTGGGAGCTGGAAGACCTGGGATAGGATGCATTCATAGACAATATAACACCCGGGGAACAGGACAAGGGCATCCTGGAGAAGCAAACAAGAGGCTTGGCCGAGTCAGAGGGAGATGGAGAGGTTTTACTCCAGCCATATCTGTAGAAAAGATAATAAAGAATGGAGACACCAGGGATGTTATAATAAATCTAAATGATTGTGGGTCCACACACTGGGGTTTAGGAGAGACAGGACCAGGACAGGGAGAGCAGAACAGCTAAGCTGCTCCTAACTGACAAAGGAACTGTTGACCAACTGCCATCCCTGGGCCAGAGACTTTGAACACCAACAGGCAGGTAAAGGTTTTAACAAGTTTAATTATATTTAACTAAAATAGAGGTGGGAAAGGGATTTCTATACTTAAACCCTAAAAGACAACCCCACAGGGGCAAGGGGAGGATTTCCCTACTCTAATCTAGTGATCTAAGCAGGCAGGGCCCAAGGAGCAGTGCAGTCTCTGGGAAGCTGATTCAAGTCTGGAAACAGCCAGACTTGAACAGCACAGCTATGGATCAGAGGGGTGGCTTTGAGGGTTCTCACAGGTTTCCAAAGAGGTTCACAGGATGCCAAAATCCTAGGTGGTCCAAGATACCAAGTAGAGTGAGTGAACTTGAGGTGCTGTCCACCAGGTCTCAAACACCTCCTCTGCTTGGTTCTGCTCTGTAGGTCTTCTCCTCCTGCTGGAAATCCACCTCCACTCAGGATCCCAAGGAAATCAGGAAGCAGGGTCTGAGATCTCCCTGGGCTGGCAACAGTTTGCCCACCACTAATGGAGTCTCTCTCTCAGGGCACAGGCACCTACTTCCTGCCCCTTCATTCTATCCTGGAATGCTCCAGCCTTCCTGCTAGGTCAACCTTAATACTTAATCAATTAACTAATCTTCCTCACAACAGATCCCAAGGCAGGGGATTTTCGTGCTGATCAAGATCCATGATAAAGGCAGGAGGGTGGTGAGGCAGGAAGGTGAAGGACTGAGATCTCTCCTCCTTCCAGTAACTTTGGGTCTTGTACACTAGGTCATACATTCCAATGAAAAAAGGCTTGAGAATAAAATTAAGCTCCCGTGCCTAGTCTCAACCTAGCTCTGGGTGGCTTGGGGGATGGGGATCAGATTCCTCTTTTCCTGGAGAATTTTGGCAGTATAGGATTCCCCATGGGAGCTAAGCTAGAGGACAAGGAATTTTCTCGCCCTAAGTCAAAGTAGTCTAGGAACAGAGCAAACTTTTTTGTAAAAGGCCAGAAAGTGAATACTTTGGGCTTTGTGGACCAAAAGGAGAAATGGAGGATATTACCTCAGTCCTCATATGAGGAGAAAAAAACCCAATTTCTGGAAAATAAAAATACACTAATAACAATTAAGTACAATATTTTGTTATAAGGGTCTACTAAGGAGAAAAATGGAGTTTTGGGGGACAATGCTATGCTTAGTTGGGGTTCAGATAGTATTCCCCATCATCAAAACTGATTGCAAATGGCCATCTGCTAATGCTAATCTGTAATAAGATTTTATGTATTTCATCTTTGAAAATGTATTTTCACTCAAGTGCTGCCAAATAGTGCTCTCAGTCCCCCAGAAGGTGACTTTAATGGAGCCCTTTCTTGATATTTGCCTTTGAAAACATCACTCCATCATAGGGCAATCACTTCCCATTGAAGTTTCCGTAGAAGCTCCTGAATTGTCTGGTTAAATGGATTTTGAGATATGAAGGTTTCTTTTTCACTCGTATCAAAGTCTGAAAGTTGATGCTGGAACTGTAGTTTGAGCTCAGCAAATCTATGTGGGGCAAATTCTTGTGAGAATGGAGATCTTGCTTCTTGTTTTAACCTTTGGCATCATGGGAAATGTCTAAAGCAGCTTGCCCCAACTTGTGATTCCAACATCATTAGTTGTCATCCAGTTACATTGCCAATATAAGCTCTGTTTTGCCTGGTAATTTTAGGTTGAATTCATGAAGAAACACGATCATATCCAAAGCTGTCCAGTGTCAATTGGGGAAGATGGGGGTGGTTCTCCTCATCTGGCCCAGAGCTCACGCATTTGTAATTATTCCCTCTCTCTTTTGGAGGGTTTCTCTTCTTTTCTTCTATTATAATGGGTCTGCACAGATAATAAAAAGAAAATTGAATGGCACAGTAAAGGGATGCATGTGGCTCTGGTGAATTAGAAATGTCACTGTGCTTCTGGGTTAGGGGGCTTCAGAGAGGCTGAGCACCGAACAGAATAGGGGGATGAGGAGGACCAGCTAGAGAAGGCTTGAGAGGAGGTGGGGTGCTGGTGCTCCTGAGGGTGATTAAATAACCAAACCATAGGGGAGGAGAGGCATGGCCCCAGAGACTCCCCGTGCCTGGCACCTTAGCAAAGAGAGAGAGAGGACTGGAAAGGTAGCTCGCATAAAGCTGCCCTACATTTCATTGTCTCCCTTGTGTGGAAGATGAGCAGACTCAGTCTGCATTCCTTTCTCTGGCAGAGATCTGGGGGTGAAAGGAAGTCATAACAAGGAATACTTTCCAACAATGATAATAACGAACAGACTTCCTTGTGAAGTAGTGAGATCCCAATGACTAGAAATGCTCCGGCATTGGCTGGGAAGTTTGCTTCTAAAGCAGAGCTCCTGGAGGATTGGACTCAAGAAAATGGTGAACATGTCCCTGGGGGCTCCGTGCAGCACACAACTCTCCCAGACCAGAGCCAGATTAAAATGTAATTAGGAAACGTTTAACAGAATAAATAAAAATATAATGTGGTTATTCAGTCATGTCTGATCCTTCATGACCCTGGAAATCAGACTGACCATGGGGTTTTCTTGGCAAAGACACTGAAGTGGTTGGTCATTGCTTTCTCCAGTGCATGAAGGCCAACAGAGGTTAAGTGACCAATTATTAAGTGTCTGAGGCTAGATTCAAACTCAGGTCTCCCTGACTCCAAGTCCAGTGCTCTGTCCACTAAGCCACCTAGTTGCCCTTTAATTTAATGTAGATAAGGTTAATTTGAGATTTTCTAAGTCAATATGTGGGTTGCAAAGATCTTTATGTATGATTTCTATTTGAGTTTGACACCAGTATAGGAATTTTAATCAATCACTCAGTCAACTAGCATTTATTTCTTTTTAAAAATCAAATTAAACAATGATTTACCTATTTTATTAGTTTTTAATAAAACCAGATTCTAGTTTTACTTATTAGTTCAATTATTTCTTATTTTCAATATCATTAATCTCACCTTTGATTTTCAGAATTTCAAATTTGGTGTTTATTAATTTGTTCTTTTCTAGTTTTACATGCCCAATTCACTAATCTTATCTTTGTTTCTTTTATTAATGTAAATGACTAAAGATATAAAATTTCCATTTTGTTCTATCTGTATTCCATAAATTTTGATATGTTGTTTCATTTTTGTTGTTCTCTTTACTGAAATTATTGATCATTTCTATGATTTGTTCTTTGACTCATTTATTCTTTAGAATTAGGTTATTTAGTTTTCAATTAATTTTTAACCTGCCTTTCCATGGCCCTTTACTGAATGTAATTTTTATCGCATTATGATCTAAAAGGATTCTGCTAGCTTTTATGAGACATCTCCTATGAGCTGGTTACTGTGCTGTACATGGGGAATGCAAAAGAAGGCCAGACCAAGCCAAACAGATAAACAAAAGCCAGTTCCTGCTCTCAAGGTGCTCACAGTCCAGTGAGGAGACAGCAGGCAAGCAACTCTGTACAAAGAAGATATAGATATAGACACATGGATATGTATTTGTTCACATATAATACACCCACAGAGGAAACTAGAGATGATCACCTCATCTCAGAGAGAAGGCATTGAGGAAAGATGCCTGGGAAGGGGTTCTTCCAGAGAATCAAACTTTATCTGAGACCAGAAAGAAGCTGGAGTCAGAGATGGGGGAGAGGGGAGAAAGCATTCTAGTCCTGGGGGTGGGCAGGGAAAATCCTTTGAGTCAGGAGATGGAAGGTCTTATCTGAGGAACAGCAAAGAGGCTGGTGTCCTTTGATCACAGACTACTTGGACAGAATGATGTCCAAGAAGATTGGAAGATTGGAAGGGGCCAGGCTGGGAAGGGCTTTGAATGCCGCAGGGGTTTTTTATTTGTTTTTTGTTTTTTTAAATATTCTTTTAAAAATTTTATTTATTTTTATTTTGAATATTTTCTCCTAGTTACATATTTCATGATCTTTCCCTTTCCCCTAAGGTCCCCTAACCCCCCTTAACTGAAACACAATTTCACTGGGTTTTACATGTATCATTGATCAAGACCTAATTCCATATTATTGATAGTTGGACTAGAGTTATCATTTAGTGTCTACATCTCCAATAATATCCCCAACAGCCCATGTGTCCAAGCAGTTGTTTTTCTTCTGTGTTTCTCCTCCCACAGTTCTTCCTCTGAATGTGGCTAGTTTTCTTTCTCGTAAGTCCCTCAGCCTTGCTCTGGATCCTTGCATTGCTGCTAGTAGAGAAGTCTGTTATGTTTGATTGTACCACAGTGTATCAGTCTCTGTGTACAATGTTCTCCTTTCACTCTGTTTCACTTCCTGGAGGTCTTTCCAGTTCACATGGAATCCCTCCAGTTCATTATTCCTTTGAGCACAATAGTATTCCATCACCTGCAGATACCACAATGTGTTCAGCCATTCCCCAATCGAAGGGCATCCCCTCATTTTCCATTTTTTTGCCACCACAAAGAGCGTGGCTATAAATATTTTTGTACAAGCCTTTTTCCTTATTATCTCTTTGGGGTATAATCCAAGCAGCGCCATGGCTGGATCAAAAGGCAGAGAGGGGTTTTTATCTGAACCCAGAGGTGATTGGGAGCCCCTGCAGTATAATGACTGGAGGGTGGGAGCAGCATGACCTGATTGGTCCTGTGCTTTAGAAAGATCATTTTAGTGGCTGAATGGAGGATGGCCTGGAGTGGGGAGAGACTTGAGGCCAGCTGACCTGCCCCTAGAAGCTATTGCAATAGTCCAGGCTTCACAGTGCCAGAGGAGAGAAGGGGGCATAGTGGAGGGATGCTGCAGAGGTGAAACGGCCAAGCATTTGGCACCCCATTGGATCTGGAGGGTGAGAGACAGTGAAGAGTCCAGGATGACTCTTAGGGTGGGAGCCTGAGGGACTGAGAGGGTGGTGTTGCCCTCGACAGGAATGGGAAAGGTAGGAAGGGAAGGGTTTAGTGGGGGAAATGGTGAGTTCCGTTTTGGACATATTGAATTTCAGATGTCTACTGGACTTCCAGCTCAAGATGGCTCAAGGGCAGCTGGAATGGGAGTTTGGGGCAAATTAGGTAGATCTGAGCATCCTTGGCATAGAGCTGATCAGTGAATCCAAGGGAGCTGATGAGATAAAAGGAGAAGAGCAAAGGGCCCGGGACAGATGGTGAATGCAGTAAAGGAGATGGAGAAGGAGCGGTCAGAGAGGTGGGAAGAGAACCAGGAGAAAGCGAGGGGTGTCCTGAGAGTATCAAGAGAGGCCAGCAGTGCCCAAGGCTGCAGAGAGGCCAAGGAGGATGAGGCTCAGGGAAAGGCCAGCGGCCTGGGCAGCTCTGGAGAGAGCAGGTTTGGTGGAGCCGCACACCTTCTTCCATCCTGTCTCCAATGAGATTTTTACAGTTCTGGGACCAACAGAACATTTCTGTGAGGCCAAGCAGAGGCGCCTTTCGGCCAGGAGGAAATGGTATTGACGGTCAGCTCTTGGATGAGAGTGTGCCTGTCTGGGTTGGGTTCCAGCCTCACTTCAACCCCCCTCCCCAACAAAGATAGAAACTAGAATGGGCCCATGCCCTGCCCCTTCTAGAGCTGGTCGCTGGGAGCTTTCGGAGGCTATGTTAGCCCTCGTTTCCCTGCTTTAGGATGTAAGCCAGGTAAGAGGAACAGCAGGCTGGGGGACGAGAGAGCCTGGGTTCCGGCCTGAGTGCTCGCTGACCTTCTGCAAAGTCAGGCGGCCAGCCGGTCAGGCAGCTGGCAGTCAGACTGGGCCCCCATGGCGTTCAGAACATTCCTGGGTACCGGCCTCTCGGGGCAGGGGGAGTGTGGGCAGAGACATGAAGGAAAAAGAAAACAGACCCTAGCCTAGAGGAATGTGTCAGCCCATCGGGTGGGTCACGCAGGCAGGGCAAAAATGTAAGGAAATGTGCCGAGCTGAATGCCAGCACATGGCCACTGGTGCCCGGCCCTCCGCGCCAGTCAGTCATTGACAGTGCTGCCCGCAGGCCAGTTCCTTTGCTGCAGGTGGGGAGATTTATGAGACCAAGTTCTCTTCGGGGCCCAGGCCCCCCTCCGTGGCAGAATTTCTGAGCTCTGGAGTCGGGAGAGGCTCAGGGGCCACCTAGACCACGTCTGGCTGAAAAATCCCTTGTGCCTCCTGGCAGCCTTTTCGTGTAGACGGGCCACGGAAGGGAAAAGCGCTGCCTTTAGAGCACCTCGTCTGCCTTGAGGATGACGGCTGACCACGGGAAAGCGGGTTTGCAGCTTTCTATGGCATCCCCAGGTTTTCAGTGCCGTTTCCACAGCTGGGCTGAACTGAGGGCGGCCTCTCTCCCCGGCCCACGCGTGGCTCCTGGGGCTGCTCTCCGGGGTCTAACCCTCTCACAGGGGCTGGGCTTTCAAACAGCGGAGGGCGGCTCGTGACTCCCACCCGGCCAGCTTCCCCTGCTTCCTCGGCGGTGTGGCCGTGCTGCTGCCCCCACTGTGGGCGCTCTTTTCTGGACATGCTTAGTCAGGGCTGGCCACGGTTTAGGAGTGCCTTTGTGCCACCTGGTGCCCAGCAGGGAGCCTGGCCCTCCCCGTGTCATCGGACCAGGCCGGCCGATTCTCATCTACAAAATAAGGGAGTTGGACGTCACGGCCCTTTTCTAGGCCAAGAGAGAGCGTCGGGTCACCTGACATTTCCCCGGGAGTCTGGGAGGCCCCCCCCCCCCACTCATGACTACACTGTCCGTGGAACTGGGAAGCGGCAGGACCATTCCGGAGAGCGCTGTGGAATGGCGGCCAAGGGGCCACGACGCTGCGCCTGCCCTCGGACCCGGCATCCCGAGAGATCAGAGCAGGAAAGGGTTTTAGCAGACCCTTCCGTAGGGCGAAGGGCTGGAAACGGGAGGGCCGGCCACCATTAGGGAAAGGGGTGACGGCTGTAATGGAATCCTACCGCGCCTCAGGAAAACCTGGAAAGGCTTAGCTCGACGGAGGCAGAGCGCAGCGAGCAGAACCAGGAGAAGGATGCACATGGCGGCAGAAGCACTGGACAATGGACAAAGCAGAGCTCCAGCTCGCCCCGAGGGGCTCCGACGAGAGCGGCTCCCCAGCCAGAGAAGCAATGGGGTGGGTGTGCCGTGCGTCTTCTATGGTGACCCGAGCCATGCGGAAACGGGCCTCCCGAAGGGCAGGGAGGGCCTGGACCAGACCATTCCCTGCCTCGGGGAGGAGGGAGAAAACCCGAGTTCTAAAATGTCCAAAATTGTCTCCACGCATTCCTGAAAGAATTAGAAATGGGGGAAGACAAAGAAATACAGAATATCGGTCCAGCCGCACCGCCAGCCCCAGGAGCCGTCCCTCCTAACAAAGCTTTAAACAGGCAAACCCAACGGACCTCCCCAGCCCCCACTTCGGCCCTGTGGGTGCCCTGGCCCATCTGGAGCCCATCCTCTCCAGGGAGGGAGGAGCCGCTGCCCTCACTTCCCCTCCGGGAACCAGACTGGGCGTCCCAACTCTGCCGTCTTTGGTGCTGGGAGGGTCTTCATTTACTTTGTGGGATACGCCATTGGGCCGATGGGCTTCCTGCGGGACGCCTCTCCTGTGTGGGCCTCCGAGGTTTTTTGTTGGATCTTCTTCCTCTTGCTGGGGTTCCCTGGGGGGGGGGGGGGGGAGGGGTTGTGTGACAGCGTGAGCGGAAGACCTCTCAGTGCTTCACGAGGGCGAAGGAGGCCCCAGGTGGGCTTTACTGGACCCAATTCGTGCCCCGCCATCCTGATGTTTTACACCAAACATGGAGGCCTCCACCGGGTCGAGGAGTAGGACAGAAACGTCAGTGCCCGTCGGGCGCCAAGATGGACTGGATACGGGTGACACTCGGGGAGGAGGGACCTCAAGGGACTCCCCGACTGGCAGCTGCTCTAGTGTTTGCAGAGACCCCTGACCCAGGCGCTCTGTTCGCCCAGCCCCCTCCCTCCCTTCGCGGCACTCTTCTGACAGGGGACACGTGGCCAGAGACGGCCGGCCCAGCGGCTGGGGGGCTCCTGGGAGAAGCTTCCGTGCCAGCCTTTGCCGCGGGGTCCCTGGCCAGGGAAAGCAGAGGGCCGGGAGTCCACTTCGTCATTTTATTTCCTGCCTCTTAACGAGCGCCAGATTGGGCAGAGTCGCCGGGCGCCATTTTTGACGGCAGGGGCTTTGCCTTGGCTGCGGGCAGGGCCAGCCTCTGAAGAGCGACGCCGCGGGGAGGACGGGCGCAACTTGAGTCATCGGTTCATCCGGGAGTCCTTCCGCCTGGCTATCTGTCCATCTACATGGGCGCATGAATGGCAGACGGCGTGTTCGGGCCTCTAGATGGCAGGCCCAGCCCCGGACGAGCCACCCGGCAGGGTCTGAGGGCTGCAGGTCACGAGCTCCATCCATCAGTCCTAGACGCGGCTCTCAAAGATGGAGTGATTCGTTTTGGCCGCGGGGGGGACACCTGCTTCTGTGGGCGTCCGGCTGGCGTCCAAGCTCTGTCCGGGCCAGGAATTCTGCTGCTCTGCGCCGGGTCGGCAACCCGAGAGGCCTCTGCCCAGGTGCTCCAGTCGGGCCTTCCCGGCTCGGCTCTTCCTTGGTTTCCGCCGCGGCGCCTGTTCCTTTTCTCGGAGGGGCGCCGCCGCCTAGTCCTTATTTTTGCTCGTCTTCACCCCAGATCGAGCATCTCCTTCAAGTCTTTCCCAAAAGGGGTCCCTGCGTTTGGCCGGATTGTGGACGCGGAAGCTCTGAGCGGGCGCCTCCCTCCTAGGCCTGCCTGCAGGGGAGTTTTAGAGCAGGAAGCCGGCCAGAAGGCATCTGGCCAAGCCTTTCGCTTTGCAAATGGCATCATGATAGAGCTTCCTATGTGCCCAGCGCTGGGCTAAGCCTCTCACCAATAGGACGTCACTGGCCCTCCCATCACCATTTTACAGATGAGAAAACTGAGGCAGAGACGTGCCTTTCCTCCCTGGTCCTTCGCGTCCTTTGGCACTTGGCCACCCTCGTCTCCCTCATGTTCTCTTCTCAGGGCTTCATGGCGCTGCCCTGGGCTGGCTCCTCTCGCGCCTGTCCCAAGGCTTCCTCTGTCTCCTTTGGAGACTCTTCGGTCACGTGGCACACGCTAGTGGCCAGCGTTGCCCAGGCTCTGCCTCAGTCTCTCCTCTGTGCTCTCTCTATTCTCTCCAGGAGACGTTAGCATCGGGAGCCAGTGCTGAGAACTGGCGCCTGAGAGCATAATAATAATAATAATAATAATAATAATAATAATAACTCTCTCTCTTGGGCCTCCTCTGGGCCCCATAGCCCTTTCTGGGCAGAGGATTCCTCCATCTTCAGAAGCAATCCCAGCCTCCCTCTGGCTCTCCAGTGCCACGTCACAGACTGCTTACTGGACATCAGGACGGGACGTCCGTGGCCAGGGACTCCTCAAAGCCCAGCCCCAACCCCTCTCTCTGGCCGGGGCACCAGCATCCTCCAGGACTCCTCTTTCTCCCTCATCCCACACATCCAGCGGGGGCTGTCCGAGCATCGTGGGGCCGCGGCACCCATCTCTGTGTCCCCTCCCATAGCCCCGAGACTGCGTGGGTGCACAGAGACTCCTCTTTGGAGGCAGAGAAGTGGGAGGAGTCAGGAAGGTTTTAGTTCAATCTCACCTTCCTGCCCTTACTGGGAAAGTCACCCGATCTCCCGCTGCCTCAGTTTCCTCAAAGGTAAAACGGGCATCGTCAGGACTGTTGGGAGGACGGATGACACGCCTAAATCCCCTTGCTCCGTGCCTGGCGTGTCCCCGAGCCTCCTTTTGTTCCGCTTCACAACCAGCTTCACCACCGGACCTCAGTGAGTCGGTCCAGCCTCACTCAGTGGGAGGGGTGGGAAAGGCGAGCTCCAAGCAATCCGTCCTCTTCCCTTTTCTCACCCACAAGCCCTGTGCCTGGGAGGTCGCCACGTCAGGACTCAGATCCTCACAACAGTCTTTTGAGGTAGGTTCTATGAATGTTCCCGTTTAAAGACTAGAAAACGGGCTGAGAAACATTAAGTGAGAGACGTGCCGTGAAGAGGGTCCCAGAGCTGGAAGTGTCTGCAGTGGGACAGTCGGAGTCGATATCTGGACCTTTATCCACTTCCATCTTTCGAAGCCAACTGATTGTTTAAATCCACCAGGTTGGAGCTTTTGTAACTCCTTGCAGTGTCTTCTCATCTTGGGCCTTTTTTCTTTTTCTTTTTCATTTTTAAACATTTCCCCGAGCTTCCACGATTCATGCTGTCCCCCTCCCCTCTCCCCTCCCCCCTCCCAGGGCTGACAAGCAGTGGCCCTGGCTTATACATGTGCTGGCGCTTGATTCTGGGGCCTTTTTTTCACTTTTGCTCTCATTCCTTTGTGGTGGGGCCCTGCCTGGACATAGCAATGGCTTCACTAAGTCTTCTTTTTATTTTTCTTTAAGATAAAGTTGGTTTCAGGGTCCCTGGAGAGAGAACCAGGCCTGGAGAGGAGAGGTCCTGGGTGCGAATTTGACCTCAGACATTTCCTAGCTGTGTGAGCCTGGGCAAGTCCCTTAACCTCATCTCCTTGTCCTTGCCTTAGAAAGGCTCCTTAGTGCTACTTCTAAGACTCCAGGAAAGGGTTCAAAGAAAGCTCTAGTTAGTGTCTTCTTTTCTTTTTGGTGGTGCTATTCAGGGCCTCCAATTCTCTGGAAAAAAAGCATTTGATGGAAAAGCCTCCGGCCCTGGGCTGTCCGAAGACCTTTGGGAAGACCTTTGGCCTCTTTCCTCCCTTTATCTGGGCAGCCCCTATCTGATCCGATAGTCTCTTTAGTGCATGCCGAAGCTGGATGCGGGCAGTCCGTCCTGGGCCCTGCGAGGTGTTCTCCTCACTGCCCCGGGCTGGTCCCAGCTGGAGAGCCTGCAAGCCAGGAGAGCCAGGCGGGAGGAGCTGGGCTGCCCCCTCCCGTGGGGGGACCGGCTTGTCCCTGCCAGGGGGCCGAGGAGGGCAGCTTTTGGGTCCCCATCGCTCAGCTTTGGCTGCGCCTCAGAGACTGCCCCTTTCGACCTGCCCAGGCCAGCCTCCGCCGGGGCAAGCCGCCTCCTGGGAGCAGGAAGAGGAACAAGAAGGCCCAGAGCCAGGCACTAACCTGGGAAGTAGGTACTGTTACATCCACTTTGCAGGTGAGGAAACCGAGGCTGGGGAAGGGCCTGGAACTGCCCAGAGAAACACAGCTGCCAGGGTTCTGTGTCAGGATTCAAACCCACCTCAAGGCTGAGCTTAGGGAGGTGTAGAGGCTGGTGGGCCCTCTCTGGGCGGTCCTTCTCATGGCCCCTTTGTGAGCCCTTGGGGCCCCCTCTGGCCTGGGCTTTGTGCTTGTGGCCCCTCTCTAGGCACAGCCCCAGGAGCTGGCCTGGGCCACTTGCCCTGGGGTCCGAGGTGAGGAACTTGCTGCCAGTCCAGAGAGCACCATCTCAGTCTTCTGGCTTAAAGACATTTGGGGCTTGAGTTCAAATCCAGTTTCTTTCTTTCTTTTTTTTTTTTTTTTAATTTTTAGTTAATTAATTAATTTAGAATATTTTCCCTCCCCTCCTCCCACCCCCCTCCCATAGCAATTCCACCAGGTTTCACATGCAGATCCAGATTCAAACATTTGTCAGCAGTGCAACACCAGGCAAATTGTTTTACCTCTGCCTGCCTCGGCTTCCTCGGCTCCGAAATGGGGGCAATAATAGCACCTTTCGGAGCAGTTGTGAGGATCGAATGAGATTCCTATGGGTAAAGCTCTTAGCACACAGTAGGTGCTCCATCGTGGCTCATTTCCTTCCCACCCTCGTGGGGCTCTAGCCCTTCCCTGAGGCGGGGGCTCTCTCATGGGCTTAGCTGCCTCTCCTGCTCCCGGCCCCAGGAAGCCGCTTCCTCTAGGGTTCGGGCGGATAAATGATGTCGACAGGAAGGGTGACGGCTTAGACAAGTCCCCGTCGGCTCGGGGGGTCAGGAAGACCCTGGCCAAGCCCAGCCTCGGCCACTGGCTGGGTGACCCTGGCCAAGTCCCCGAACCCTTTTCGTGTCGGCTTCAACACTGGTGAAACACGCCGAGAAGTCAACGTTGAGCCCCTCCAGTACGTCTGGCAAAGACTCCTCGGAGCGTCCCCGAGTCCGACGGGCCGAAGCCGCAGCCCCGTGGATCAGGCTCTGCCTTGAGGCTCTCTCTTGGGTCAATGGAACTTCTGCAAACCCAATCCATTTCCCTCCTGGCTCCGGCTGAGGCAGGAGAGCCGCATCCTGTGGAGGCAGCAGCAGCTTCCCAGGCTGGATCTTGAACTTCCTCCCGGCTCTCCCCGTCAGCAGCCCCATGGGCGGCCCCTTCGGCATCGGGGCCACCCTTCAGCCGTGCGGAGGGGGGTGCCAGGCAGAAGCCGCTAAGCTTCCCTCTCCCAAAGGGCGTCCCTCTCTGGGTCACCTCCTCAGTGAAGGCTCCTCTGCAGATTCCCTGGACATCCCTCGAGGAGAGGATACTCCCACAATTCCCGGAGTGCCGCCTAGGTCATGGGCTAAGCCCCGGCCCCAGACGCGGGCCTAGAGGTGAGTGGGGAGGAGGGTCCCCTCCAAGGGAGGCTCTGGGCAGTGGGCCTGAGAACGAGCGAGGGACCGGGGGGACGAGGTGGTGCCCGTGACTCTACTTCCTCGGCGGCCCCTTCCCATCAGCGTGGCCCCTCTCCAGGCCTAGCCGAGAGCTTCCTCCCAGGCCAGGAGGGACGCCGGCCTGGTCGCTGGGGCTGAAAGGTGCTTCCTCGGGTGGACTTCCAGCGTGGGCCCCCATGGAGCGTCCGTGTGCCCTCGAAGGCCCAGTGAGGGCAGGGATCCCCCCGCTGGGGCTTTGGCCGATGGAGCTTTTCAGGCACACAAGCTCTCGGGGAATAGAGTCGCAGACCGTGCCGGGGAAGGAGGCCCCCAGCGAGAAATCGCAGCTTCTCCAGGGGCCGGGTGTATCCTGAGCGCCAGCCCGGCTGGAAGAGGAAGGGCTCGTCTCCACTGATCTCCTGCTTTTGTCTCGGAAACAGTCCGTAAGCATTTATTTCCCAGCGGTGTGAGCCTGGGGCGTCCCCTAAGCCCCAGTGCCCGGTCGGAGCCCGCACTCAGCATCTCTCCGAGGAGGGGAGGGCCGGGTTAAGAAAGGATCCCTTGACTGCAGTGCCTCCCATGTGCCAGGCTCTCTGCTGGGCGGCGGGGCTGCAGACACTGTAATCACCCCTTTAGCTCTGGAAGGACTCTAGAGCAGGCCTCCTGCTGTTGGTGCTGTGCCTGGAGGGACCTGGCGTTAGGGGAGACGAGGAAGCACCCCTTGATCCTCCGGGGCCCCAGCCTGGAAATGGGCGGCCTGGCCCCTGACTGCCCTGAGGAGAGTGAGGCAGCCAAGGGGGCGTCTCAGGCTCCCCTCCCCCTCCATCTGCCCCTCTTAATTTCTCTCGTCCCTCCTTGCGGATTGAGTGATTGAGTCTCGTGGCTCTTTGCCCTCCTGCCCCCTGTTGCCTCCCGCCTTCTCCCTGTGTGCCCTGCTCGCATCCTCTCCTTGGGCCTTGGCCACATCCAGAGAAGCCGTTTTTTCAGTGGCACTTGCTGAATTCCAGGGAAGGTTTGCAAGGCATCTGCCGCCTCCAAAGAGGGACAAAGAAGCGTCCCTAGACACGCTGGTCAACAAGGGGGGGGGCTGTCTGAACCATTCCACTGCTCCCCCACCGTGACCCTCCCCTGAGATGGCTGGCCAGTGTCCCTCATTTCTGCCCTCCCACCTCAGGACACCCAGGGGACTTCTGCCCACTTTCTAGGCTCTTGGCTCTTGGGGCAGAGGGCGCGTCATCTCTGGGATTTATTTGACACCCAGGCCTTGGTCAGAAATGCAGTCCTTGATTCAATTCTGTTCCAATCAGAAGATGCAGTTCCTGGGCCGAGGCAGCTTCCAGGAATGCGCTGTGGCAACAATCAGGCCGGGCCTTGCCCCTTCGGCACTTTGAGAGGCCAGCAGGACTTCATCGCTCTGGCCGGTGTCTCGGGCCACACGGATTCCAGCTCTCAGCTCCTCCCTGGATGATGGGGTGAATTTCTGCAGCCACCAAATCCGGGACAGCTGGCGGCTTAGGGCCTTTGCTGCACGCGCCTGGACCGGTCCCTGGCTGCTCTGATGCCCAGCGCCACACCTGAACTTGGGCCTCTACAGCTTGGTCAGATCTCCAGGAGCTTCTCCCCTGGCACAGCCCTCGAGAGCTGAGGGTCTTGGTCATGCCACAAGGAGACCTTGGAGAAAGACTTGGCTGGAGGGCATCTGTGCTACAGGCTGGGCAAGGAGGTCTTCGAAAAAGCGGGCAGCTCTGCATGAAGGCCACACAGCTGCGGACCCAGGGTCTGCCCCGAGGCTCTAAGGGGGGAATGGCATTTTCTTCCGATGCTGGGAAGCAGTGGATGATGGTTGGCAGCCTACCCTTGGTGAGTGAGCAGAGTCTGAGCGCAATAAAGGCAAGGACCGTTCCCTTCCCCAGCTTGGTCCTCCCTCAAATGGTGGGTGTCCAGAGTATGGGTGGGGCTGTGGGGAGAAGGGATGGAGAAGACATGCAGTGAGTGCTTAGATGCCTGCCTCTTTGCCCCCTCCAAGTCTCAGCACGTGAAAAGAGTCGGGGGAGGCCCGCGTCCCATTCCTCCCAGCCCTGGAGCGAGTGGCAGCGGTTAAGGGGAAGGGCTTGCAGCTCAAGGCTCAGTCTCAGTGGATTCAAAATAAATGGCTGAGGCCTGGGATGACCCCACCGAGGGACCTGAGCAGAGTGCTGGGGAGTCCCCGAGGAGGGGAGTGCAAAGCCTCGTCTTAAAGGATGTGACATAGGACTTCTCTCGTCCTGAGCAGGCACTCACCCACTTTGCCAAGCATGGGGAGGTGGAAGTCTCGAGCCCCCTCAGGACTTCCTGGCTGCCTCCTGCTGTGCCCTGTTTACCCTCATCCTTCAGAAGGCTTCTCTTGCCCCTGGCATCCCCTTGTCCTGCCCGCCTTGCCTGTCTTTCCTCTCCTCGCTCTGCTCAGTCTCTTGGGATCTACTTTCTGACTTATCTCCTCAGCTGAAAGTCTTCTCTCCAACGCCCCCACGATCTCTTGATTGCTCCTGGGCTCTGCCTGTCCTCTCCTTTCTGGACCCCTGCTGCCTTTGGGGCCTCGGACCACCTCTTCTCCCAGACTCCTTCCTTCCTGCGATTTCACAGTGCTGCCTCCTGGGGCTCCCTGTCAGGTGCCTTTGTTCCATTAGGATCCTCGTCACACCTGAAGGTATGAATGACCCCCAAGGCTCTCCCCTGGGTCCCTTCCTCTTCTTCTTTTTTAACCCTTTTTTTTCCATCCTGGAATCAATATCACGCATTGGTTCCAAGGCAGAAGAGCGGCAAGGGGGTTAAGTGACTTGCCCAGGGTCACCCAGCTAGGAACTGCCTCTTTTCCTCTTGTCTTACCACTCTCTCACTTAGAGATCTCAGCTCCCCGGGCTCAGTGATCAGCTCTATGCAGGCGATTCCCAGATCATAAATCCAGCCCTACTACTCTGCCAGAGCTCCCATTTTCGGTTGAACCTCTCCTTTGGATCTTTGGTAAGTGTCTCCAGCTCAAGGGTCCTGGTGGGTCCTGGAGTCACCATTCCAGGAACCAAGCTGAACACGTTCATTCTGACACGCTCGTCTCATTGTCTCATCGGGCGGGAAATGACCCAGAATGCTTTGAGGCAAAGAGAGATGGAGCCATCCAGGGTCACCCAGCAGGCAGGGCTGTCCACAGGGCAGCTGAGACCCAAAGCAAGCCAACTGCCCCCCACCACCGCTTCGGAGGGACTCTCATCGGGCTCGGGACCAAGAAGTAGCAGGGGACGAAGCCTGCGAATGCGATGGCCTGGAGGGCAGAAAGGCAGCAGGATCCCACCCGGCTAGGTACTTGTTGCCTGTAAAAAGGCAACTTAGCAAAGCAAAATCCGCCCTGGGACTGTCTCCCATTGGATGCTGGGATGGTGGAAGAGAGACCCAACAGCCCCGAAAGCTCTTGGAAGAGCCTCAGAAGGGCCAGCAAAGAGCCATGAACCAGGGCCAGGATGCGCAGGCCCAGCACAGGGTTTGGCACCGTCATGGAGGACAGCCAGAGCTGAGTGGAGCCGGAAGAGAGAGTTCCTCTGGACAGTGAGGTCTCCAGACGCTCTTCTCTGGGGAGGCCATCGGTGCTGCTCACAGCAAGCCCTCCAGAAAGGATTCCACCCCTGCCTGCCCTGGTGGACGAAGAACACGCCTTTTCCAGACTGGACATGGGTTTGGGTGGGCAGCCCACGGAGCTCATCCATCCGTGCGCACATCTTGGCAGGCAGGAGACTCGAATCCAGAACTGAATGGAAGAAGAGGACGGGCTGGTCAGTGGGGAGACACGGAGCCCTGTTTTCAATGGTCCCAAGCTTCTTTGGGACACAGAGCTCACGGTTCTGTCTCTACCCTTCTTCCAATACCGTGTGAGGTTATGATCTGTGGAAGGCCCCCCACTCTGAAGAGCCTCCATTACAGAGCACCCAGAGGGCAGGGGAGACACATACACTGGGTGTCGCTAGGCCACAGCGAGAAGTCGCCCCATGGACGAGACTAATGGGAAACGGGTGGCCATCGGTGCCAGGGGAGGGAGTCCTGGTATCACTCAGATCACACACCTCTCCTGGGCTCCCCTGGCCGAGTTCTGAGGTTTAGTCCTGCCTCGCGAGTCTCGAGGGGAAGCTCGTTCCCCTTCTGGAAGGGGCCTTTCCATCACCTCCGGCTCCTCTCCCAACCGTCGGCCTTGATCTTCGGGGAACCTTGACCGAGCGTCTCTCACGCCTTCCTTGGTGAGGGATTCTTCCCAGGGAATCGGCCCTGGGAGTCGGGAGTTCCGTTGCTCAGGAAGACTTTTTTTGCCTTTTCATCTTGTCGGAATCCTCCCCGTGTTCTTGGCCCGAAACCACGGAGAGCAGATGGAGACGCTGCCTGTGGCCAAGCGCACAAGAAGGCAAATCAGAACTTCGGTCCCAGTATGGGGGAGCCCGTGTTTTCTTCCAATCAGAAGCGAGATGAGCTGCACGGACAAGAAGTCCTCCCGCCCCCTGCCCTAAGCCATCCCCAGACCAATCGGCTCTCGGGACAATCAGGGTCACCGCCAAGGGGAAGCTAAACCTGGTTTCTTCCCATTCATGGAACCTCAGAGGTCAACTCCTTTATTTTACAGACGAGGAAACTGAGGCCCCCAGAAGGAAAGGGAAATGGGGATGCATCAGACTTCAGGCCTCCGGATGCCCAGCTCATGGGAGCCATTGGGGAAATTAAGTCCAGGCCTGGGTTTGAATCCTGCCTCTCATATCTACTGGTAAAACAAAGCCATTCCCTGAGCCTCAGTGTCCTTGTCTGTAAAATAGGGACATCTATAGATCTTGCCTCATGGGATTGTAGTGAGGACCGAACGAGACAGTCAAGAGCTAGCTAAGGCCCTGCCAGTGGGGAGAGTCGTTCTGACTGGCTGCTTTGGGTTCCGGTGGACAAGCCCAGAAGGCGGATGACCCCGATCCTCAGGCTTCCTGCTCTAGGCACGGCTAAACTGTTTGGTCTCTTAGAGATGGGCGTCAGTCAGGAAAGAGGCAGAGAAGAGGAGGGACCCGAAGGGTCTTCCTGAGCTCCGATCGTCACCTCTTTTAAAGTCTATGAAGGCCCGTCCTCCCCAAGCCTTCCACGGAGGCCCCATCACGCCGGGCCCCTGCCTTCTCTGAGCTCCCCCTGGCCAAGCCCAGGCGGTGGCAGGTCCTGTGGAGCTGGACAGGCTCAGGGCAGGGCCTCCATAGGCTGTCTTCTGTCAGTGGATGGGCCCGGCTCAGCCTGCAGGCCAGCTGTTTGGGGCAGGAAGACCCTCCACTAAGGGGCTCTGGGGATGGTGGGCCGCCCTGGCCGGCCACTCAGGAAATCCTGGGCCTCTCGAGGCATGAAAAGGAACACGGGAAGCCCAGACTCTTAAGCATCATTAAAAGGTAACTGCCAATTAGGACGGTTGTCCTCATAGAGAAGGCTGATCAGCGGCACAGGGGAGAGAGGGAGTGAGGAAGACCTGGGTTCAAGTCCAGTCTCAGACCCTCCCTAGCTGTGTGACCCTAGGAAAGTCATTTAACCTCCCATTGCCTGACGAAAGGATCCCCTGGAGAAGGAGATGGTGAACCCCGCCAGTATCTTTGCTCAGAAAACCCCATGGATGGCTCTAGCGCGGTGGGGTCCGGGAGAGCCGGACATGGCAGGACGACTGAACAACAAGCTGAAGGAGGAGGAGGCAGATGCGGATCTCTGTGTGTGCCTGGTGGGGGGCCACGGGAGGAGAACACTCAGGCAGATGGAGAGGAGTGTGGGAATAGGGGTGACGGCCAGGCCATCCTCGCCCCTGCTCCTCCCCTTCCTCTTCTCTCCCCTCTTCCTCTTTTTTCTTGGCTCCAGCACTGGAAGTCATTGAGTCCAGTGGCTTCATTTTACAGATGAGGCACAGAGGGATCTCATGACCTGTCCAAGAGCCCCGGCTGAGGTAAGGACGGGGACAGGATCTGAGCCTTCTCCTCCTCCTCCTCTTCCTCCTCTGAAACAGAGGCAGGGAGAGCCTCCTGCTCAGGGCACCGCCCTCCCCCCCCCCCCATTTCTGTCCGGATAACAGAACCTGGCCGGCAGCCCCTTCATTGGTCCCACGCAGGAAAGGCTGCATCCTCTCTCCCACCCAAGCCCTCCCAGGGATGCCCACAGGGCACAGCGGTCCACCCAGTGTTTAGCCACTTCCCAGAGCCGTCTGGGGGGCTGCCTTCTTTCAGGGCAAGGAGGGAGAAGCAACGAGCTTGACCTCATGGTTGAAATGGGCTTCCTTCCACCCACCCGTCCACCCAGCAGTCATTCAACAAACATTGGTCAAGCTCCTGCTGCGTTCCCTCCCAGAGAGGGAAGCTGCCAAGAGGCGAAGTTGGGCTGGAGCAGGAAAGACTTGCTGAGGGTGGGGGTTGGCCCAAAGAACACCGGCTTGCTGCAGGAGGTGGTGATCTCCCTGTCCTTGGAGGTCTCCAAGCACCTTGCCAAGAGGCTAGGCAACCTCTCTCAGGGACGTTCTGCTGGGCTTGGCCTTGGGGTGGGACTCCACAACCTGCCCCCTGATATCCTCCCCCAGCACTGACCCTCCCACCCCCACCCACCCACCCACCTTCCCGGTCCTCCAGGAGCTCACCCCCACAGCTAGCAGGGAAATAACACCGACTAAATCCAGAGAGAGGAGCTACAAAGTCATTTCTGGGTGTGCAGGGCAGGGCAGGCAGGAGGAAAGCCGGGATGCCGAAAGGCAGCAACCAGCACCATCTCCTGCCTATTGGCACCAAGGCCCGGAGCATGCCAGTGAGTTCTGGTGCCCAGCCCTGTGCTAAACACAAGGAAGGGGCAAAAGATGGGTGTTTGGTCTGAGCTCACAGACAACGACGGGCACCAGCTGCCTATCCGGCGTCTTCTGTGAATTGGCACCAACATGTAGATCCTTCTTTCTCTCCTCCCCACCATCATTGAGCTGCTTATTCCTTTCAAGGTACTTTATTTACTTCATTAAACAGTTCCCAATTAACGTAAGGTTTCTGACATTCATTTTTTAAGATGTTGAATTCCAAACCCCCTCCTCCCTTCCCCTCCCCTCCCTTCCCCTGCGAAGGCCGCCCATCCCATGTCAGTAGACGACGGTGGCCGTGCCAAACAGATGTCCGAATCAGCCATCCTGCAAAGGAAAAGAGACAAAAAAATAGGAAAAAGAAGGAAAGTGGGAAATGTGGCTCAGTTTGCACTCAGAGTCCGTCCGTCGTCTCTGCAGAGGGGGCAAGCGTGTCCCTCCTGGTCCTGGCGATCATGTCCTACTCGGGGCAGCCAAGCCTTTCCCAGCCATGCCAACACTGCCATTCCTGTGCCTGGTGCTCTGGCTGTGGGTTTCACAAGGCTGTAGGAAGGCACCCACCTGCGCCCCCCGTTCACGGGCTCTCTAGCATTCCCCGTTCTTTGGCATTCCCCGAAAGCTGCCGCCGAGATTCTTCTACAAACAGGTCCTCTCCCTCTTCCTTTGGTCTCTTCGGGCCACAGCGCAGGGCTGGTGTTGCTCCGTTAAAGGCTGCGCAGTTGGAAGGCCTTTTGGGCTGGTTCCGGACTCTCCTTCAGAATGGTCAGACGAGCTCACAGCTGCACCCAGAATGCATTTTCAGCCATTTCTCAGTCACGGCCAACTCTTTAGGAGCCCACTTGGGGGGTTCTTGGCAGATACTAGAGCGGTTGGCCATTTCCTTCTCCGGCCCATTTTACAGATGAGGAAACTGAGGCAAACATGGACCCTGGCATCATTTAGAAGTATTTTCACTTTACTGATGATGGTCTACCTCACACAGTCAGATCATGGAGCATGCCTTAAGCTCTTTCTTGGTGGCAGGCTCTTTTTTTAAAAAAAAAAACCTTATCTTTCATCTTAGAATCAATACTGTATATCTGTTCCAAGGCAGAGGAGCCGTAAAGGCTAGGCCATGGGGTTAAGGGACTTGCCCAGGGTCACACAGCTGGGAAGTCTGAGGTCAGATTGGAACCCAGGACCTTCCGTTTCTGGGCCTGGCTCTCCACCCAGCTGCCCCCCACCCTGGTTCTTAAGCTCTGGATTCCATGAAATGCAGGCAGAGTGCGCAAGCATCTTCTCAGATCCTAAAGCTCAACCTGGGAGACCTGGAGGCCAGAGCCCTGCCGGGAGGGGAGGCCTAGGACTGGCCCCCCTCCTCCCTTCCAGCCAGTCTTGTGATGGGCAGAGGGGTGAGAGGACCAGCCCAGCTCCCCATCATCAAAGGTTCTAAAAGACTCCGAGGATGTGATGGGCCTGCAAATGGCCTGATTCACCTACAAGGCTGATTGATCCGTAAGGCCCAGTGAGTAACTTGGGGGAGGGGGGGCGCTGCTCCTGCCGTGGGACTGATGCCCACAGTCAGAATGCCCAGCTTAGCCCTGGCCATTCCTGGGACCCTTACCACTCATTGCCTTTCTTCCCAGCCTCGGCTGGGGGACGCAGATGCTCCCGTCCTTCCCCAGGCTTGGGGGAGCCCAGGAGGAGGAGCCCCACTCCCTGCTCTGTTAAACCTACCTGTCACCAGGGAACTAAAGGACCCCAGCCCCAGCCCGCTGAGCCTACAAAGCCAGCCCTGCTGATGGGCATTCTGGCCAGGAAGAAGCCTCCAGGGCCAGGAACACGGATGTCGATCAGCAGATCCCAGTGGACCTTGTGCCCGAGCCTCTGTCACACCACCGAGGGTTCAGGGAGACTTTCCCACCTAGCTAGCAGCCCCAACTGAGAGAGCTGAGAAAACAGCTGCGAGACACTGGCCTCGTCCCTGGCCTAGCACCCCTCTCTGGGAGTCTGCAGGAGAGGCATCATTGGGCCAGACCTATTCCAGAGTCCCCATCCCTCTACTCGCCCCTTGGACTGCCCCTGCCTATCACCACCATGGCCTTGGCCGTGGAGAATGGACCATCATCCCTGCAGCCACCCTGGGCTGCCACAGATGGGCTGCCATTGGTTTTAGCTGGCCCCTCTCCTGCTCTTCTGGGCAGCTCCAGCGCTGCTGCTCCCCTCCAGTTCCCCGTTAGGTGCTGTTTCCCCCCTTCAGAGGGAAGCTTCTTGAGGGCAGGGCCTGGTTTTCTGTTCGGATTTGTAGTACAGTGTTTGACACAGCATCTAACACAGAAAGTGCTCCCTCCGTCCCTCCTTCCCTCTGTCCCTCCTGCCCTCCCTCTCGCCTTTCCTTCCTCCCGCCTTTCCTTTCTCTCATCTTCTTTCTTTTTTCCTTCTTGTGGGAAGCCAATAAGAGAATAGATAAAAATCTGAGACTCCTCTTTTGACCCCTTTTGTGATCCTTGTGATTTCTTGTTGAAAAGTATTGTGGCCTTATTGAAAAGCTTTAAGTTCCTAGCAAACCTGAATTTAAGAGGTTAACACTCTCCCCCCTTTGGCCAGGAATGCAGCTGCCTGGTATAGCCAAGGCCAAAACCTTAGCGGGGCCAATTCAACCCTGAGAAAAATATTCCCTGACTTGGCTTTCTGATAAGAACCCAGCCAAAATTCAGCCTTGGCCTTGGTCTGTTCTGAAGCCAATGAGACTTTTTGTGTTTTGATATGAAATAATTTGTAACTTCTGCACATTTGCGAAGTTTTGGGGGTTCTTTTGTGTGAAATGAGTCTTGAAATATATATAATAAGCTCCAGGCTCCTGGAGCCAGAGCTGGAAGCATGAGCTAACAGATCTGTGTCCTTTGCTTCCTTATCAACTAAGCCGTCTTTATCAGATTATCAGAGATGATAAAAAGATCTCCAGACCTTCTTGTTCTTTCTCTCCCTTTTCCCTTCCGTTCTTAAACTTTGGGGTAAGATACACATGAGCTAATCTGCAGGAAAGTCCTTTGGAAACTGTGAGATGTTCTCCAAAGGCCGACTGTTATTGGCTTTCCTTATTATGACTTCAGCCCTGTAAGACGTCCCGAGGGTGGGCCCTTTACCCTGGGATTTTGTTGGCCGATATAGAAGCTGATATGGCCAAAACACTGCATCTCTGCTGCTGGGCCTTCCAGCCCTTGGCCAGTCCCTGGCTGGGCCCGTGCTCAGGGCCCTCCCCTGCCTGCTTGGTGGCACCAATCCCTGCTCCTGCTCTCTGGGGGTGTTTCAGAGCCTGGCCCCCCACCACCCAGGCCTCTAGAGGGGGCTCCTGTGGAGGCGTCTTCCTGGTGTCCCTCTTCCCTAAGCATTTGGCGGCTCCTGGGGGGGGGGGAGGTGAGTCGGGCTGCCCACTTTCACTATCCTACGATGGAGAGCTGGCAGGAGAGGCCTCCGAGGCTACCGAGGCTCGCCCAAGGCCCTCCAGACAGTAAGGGGCTGGGCTGAGATTCCACCTTGCTCATGGCTGGTGGTTAGGCAGCCTTCCCGGCTCTGTGTGCCATAGGTCTCCTGCTGCCATCAGCTTCAGAGCCTGCCCAGGCACCGAGAGACTTGATGTCATCTCAGAGCCTGGGGAGCCATGAGCCAGGACTGGAGGTGGGGAGGGAGGGCAGCAAGGGTGTCTCCTGGGGAATAAGGGGCAGGGCCTGGCAGAGGGTGGTGGCGGTGGGAGACCCAGAAGCTGGCACCTATTGGCTGGGTCCTGGGCTGGCCGGTGGCCAGTGTCCCAGGGGGCAGTGTTGGAGCCCCGGGCCCCTGGGATCCCCTGCATTTCCTGATGTCTCTTTCTCTGTGGCTTGGGCTCCCTCTGGGTCTGGGGGCAGCAGGGCCCTGGGCCAACACAGCCTCAGGTCTTCCCCCCGCCAACTTTCCACTCCCAAGCGGATGCCACCCGAGAGGACAGCGGCTCCTCCTTCCCTTTCGGACCTGGGCTGCTGCTGAGTTGGGGAAAGGGTCTTTGAGCAGGGGAAGAGTCAGGGTTCATGCCTGGGTGCTGCCAGCAGACTCCTGGGTGTGGCTGGTGTTGCCCTTGTTCGTCTAGGTTAGGCCCAACTTGAACCTCTTCCCCAGAGGCTGAAGCAGCTCGTCCTGGCTGGGATCACCCCAAGCATTTCAGCACCTCCGAGGCCTCCCAAAGGTGCCCCCTTCCTCCGTACCCCCCCTCCCAGCCCAGAAGCCATCGGCTTTGTCCCTGCAGCCAGCAAGGCTAGGAGCATCCTGCCAGCACACTGTTCCACCATGGAGGCAACTTCGGACCTGGCGGGCCCATTCTAGGGAGACTGTTGGTCCTGTGCCTCTTTCTGGTGCCTCAGGCCCAAGCAGCTGGGAAACAGGCTGGCCAGCAGGCAGGAGGGCAGGCAGGTGCATGGACAGAACCCATAACAAGCCTGAGTCATCAGAGAGGCAGCGGGGAGCCCAGAGCTGCTGGACAAAGAACGGAACGGTTTTCACTCTTGGCCAGGTCTGTTTGGACTTTAAACATGAGCTCTGTGTGTGTGTGTGTGTGTGTGTGTGTGTGTATGAGACTGTGAGTGGGGGGGGGCAAAAGAACGAGCCTGGGAGTGGTCTTCTAACATGTGTTTCTAATCTCCTAACACGGGGGGACTATGGTGGAGATGCCTCTCTTGAGGGCAGGGCGGGTGGCTCAGGGGCCCCTGGATGGATGGATGGATGGAGGGATGCATGCAGGGAGGGAGGACGCCTATCCTGACTCAATGGAATGTCTTGAACATGGAAAACTCTCTTTGGATTGATGAGAGAGTCATGGACTTGGACTTGTTTTCTCCTGGACTGAGGGCCGGGGATGGGGAGAAAACCCAGACTTGGATAAATGAAGCCTCCATAAGAAGAGTAGGAGTGGGACTGTGGAGAAAGCCAGGGGACAATACCCTCAGTGACACCCCCCGACAACCCCAGCCCCATGGAGAGACCTGGTCCTGATGGGGAGGAAGGCCCCAAATGGCTGCTGCTGCTTCTTCTTCCTTCCTCCTTCCTCCTCCTCCTCCTTCTTCTCTTCGTCTTTACCTTCTTAGAATCAATACAAAACAGAAGAGCGGTAAGGACTAGGCAATGGAAGTTAAGTGACTTGTCTGGGCTCACCCAGCTAGGAAGTGCGTGAGGTCACATTGGAACCCAGGCCTGATTCTCTCCACTGAGCCACCTCGCTGCCCCCTTGCATACAACAAAGCCCAGCCCAAGATGAAATGAGAAGCCAAGGCTAATAAATCATGAATGTGGATGACCCAGGGCAAAAGCTTCACCTTTCCAGGAGGCTGCAGGACCAGGAAAGCTGACAGAACATCCCCAGCCCCGGATCTGGGAACTGAGGAGCTTCCTTGGCTTGGGCCACAGTGGCGCATCGTCCTGGTATCTCTGCTCCATTTCCTCCGAAGAGGAAGGGCAGGACTTCTCCAGCCGCAGGGTCCCTGCCCTGGTCCCTCCATGCTCTTATAAATGAGTGAGAATTCACTCCCACCCCCAAGAGGAGAGAAGGTGAGTGTTTATGTGGGCTCTACCCACTGCCATTGAGCTCATCACAACTGCAATATGTCTTAATTCTGGAAAGAGAACAATAAAGCCATTCGATGTCAGCAGAAACCGTTTCAAAGGAATTCTCCAACAATGAGAGGAGGGCTGAGGCTTTGCTGGGCTCTGTCACTCTCTGGATTCTTCTCTCTGCTTCTGTGGTCAGTCAGTGAGCCGATCCACCAAGGATCCCTGTGTCCCGGCCCTGGGTCTACACGGAAGGTCTCTGCACTCCAGGAGCTCCAGGTCTAGTGCCGGGACCACCTGTGAGCAACCAGACACAAAGAGGCTCTGCTTGAGATTCATTCGAGGGATGAGAAAAGCTTCCTAGAGAAGAAAATATCTCAGTCAAGACTAGAAGGAAGCTGGGAGGGGAAGGGAAAGAGGAGAGCAGGACAGTTTTGGGGGGCAGCCAGAGAGAAGGTCAAGAGCTGAGGCATGGTGTGTGCTGGAGGTCACTAGATCCAAGAAGGGGTAAGAAGCCTGAAAAGGTGGGGAGCACCAGGCTCTGAAGGGCTTGTTGTGCCAAACAGAGGATTTGGGGTTTGATTCTGGAGGGAATAGGGAGCCACTGCAGTTTACTGAGTAGAGGAGTGACACAGTCAGTCCCAATTTGGTTGAAGCACATGAAGAAAATCTGACTTCCCAAAGCTATGTAGTTGGAAAGGGAGGCAAATGGTACCTTGGAATGATCATGAGAAGAGTTGTGAACCTTCTGAAAGGGCCTGGAGGACCAGGCAGGACATGGATAAGATTAGTCTCTTCTCAGCCTGAAGGATCTCTGGGCAAGGCTCACCCCCTTCCCATCCATGAGTTCTCCTTAGGGCCTCCATTTTGTTCATGTTCTTTAAACCCTCACCTTCTGTCTTAGAATCAACACTAAGTGTTGGTTCCAGGGCATAAGATCAGGACGGGCTAGGCAGCTGGGGTCGTGACTTGCCCAGGGCCATACAGCCAGGAAGTATCTGACATCATACTTGAACCCAGGTCCTCCATTCTCCAGACCTGGATTTCTTTTCTATACGCTGAGGCATCTGGCTTCGTGGAGGCCTCCATTTTGTGGGAGGACCCAAACTAACCTTCATTCCCTTCCCAACCCTCTTCCTGACTTCTGGAAATGTTTTCTCAGGTGAAGATGAGAAGTCCTGGGTTCAAATGTGGCTCAGAAACTTCCTAGCTGTGTGACCCTGGGCAAGTCACTTGACCCTGCTGGCTGAGCCCTTCCTGCTCTTCTGCCTTGGAATGGATCCTAAGATGTATGGGAGCTCCTGGAGGACAGGCCCGCCTTTCTGCTTCTGTGAATGCCCCCAGCAGGGCACCCAGAGAGCGCCACAGACCCTTTCTTCTTCCCGGGCTCCCGGCTGCCTTTCTTGCCCAAAGTCAGTGCAGGCTGGGGCGCTGGGTCCGGCCTGGAGGGGAGGCTCCGGCCTGCTCTCTCTGGGGCCTCTCCAGGCTGAGGCTGCCTCCTGCCCTCCTCGGTTTGGGGCTTCTGAACTGGGGGTCTGGGAAGTGCTTGCCAAGTCCATCTGGCCAAGGGCGCTCCTTTGCCGGTCCGAGTGCGGGTCCTGGAGGGGGGCTCCGCGGGATGGCCGCCTGACAGAGCGAGGCCACGGGGGGGGGGGCGTGAATTCAGCTCCTGCATTTTACAGATTGGGAAACTGAGGCCTGGCCAGGTGAACGTCTGCTCGTTGCTCGTGAGGCCGTCCCACAGAGCTTGCCCGACAGGTCTGGTGACCCAGTTTCATTCCTCCAGATGGGCCGGGAGGTGCAGGCAGGACACCCACAGAATTCAGGGCAGATGCGGCCTCCCGACTCCCTCAGCTCCCAGAGCCCTCCGCCTCACTGTAAGCTCCCCAGCGCTCAGGGAGTTCTCCTTCCTTCCCTCATTTGCTCATTCCCACCGAAGGGGCGGGCCTGGGTTCGAGTACCGCGGAGGGTCCCAGAGTATTACCTCCCGGCCATTCCCCAAATATGACTCTCCGGCTCTGGCTGCCCCCCAGGCCTGGGCCCCTCCCTCTTCATCTCCTCCTTCTCGCTGGGCCCAGAAGCCTTCCTTGACCCCCCCTCAGGGCCAGGCCTTTCCTGTGTCTCTTCGGTCCGGGGAGCCTCTGTGCTGCCTCCCCTGTAGCCGGGAAGCCCCCCGAGGGCGCAGAATGGCCTTGCAGCCTCCTTGTACCCACCGAGCCTGGCACAGTGCCTGGCACGAGGGGGCAGCTCCGAGCATCTGTCGCCTTCTTCCTTCATGAGCTCATGCGTGTGCCGTGTGTCTCCTGGCCCGGCACAGGTGGGACGAGACAAATGCCAGCTGGCCGAGGGACGGTGCGGCCTGCCCTTTGGGGCATCCGCCTCTCTGCCCGAGTGTGATGAGGGAGGGGGCCGGGCACAGGCAGCACCAAGACGGGGTGGGCAGCCTCTGGGGGCATAGCCCGGGGCTCCCCCGGGACACTTTCTGCCCTCATCGCCTGACGCCGGGTTTCCTGTGATCCACCAGCAGCTGGGGGAGGGGGCGGGGGTGGCCGTGGCCCAGAAATGCCAGAGGCTGCTCCGGCTTCTCCTCCGGCTTCCGGCCAGCCCCCCAGGGTGCGGGTCAGGCTGGACAGCAGCCTGGGAACAGAGAAGGCCCATCATTCATTCCTTAAACCCGGCGGCAGAGACCGCAGCTCCCAGAGGACGTGCCAGGGTCTGGGCTGCATTTCCCTCCTTTTGTAGGACAGGGACGGGGTCGGGAGGAGAGAGAGGCCACAGAAGGCGAGGCCACGGAAGGAGGAGAGGCCACGGGAGGAGAGGCCACGGGAGGAGAGAGAGGCCACGGGAGGAGGAGAGGCCACGGGAGGAGGAGAGGCCACGGGAGGAGAGGCACTTCCACCAAAGTGCCCGGTGCGTGTGGATTTTGCCATCTCCCTCCTGTCCTCGGTGCTTTAAGCTCTCTCCCCACCAGGGGCTCACCCAGGCCGGTCCATTCATTCTACCGAAGGGGAGAAGGGCTCACAAATAGTAAGGATCAGCCCGGGACTGGAACCCGGATCCTGACTCCAAAAGCACGGCCTACATCTGTGACCCTTTTCATTTTTAAGCCCCCCCAGTTCAATCTCAGCGGCCGATGCCAGGCCGAGAGGGTCCTTCCAGGGCTCGGACCTGCCCTCGGCCCCGGGACCGTGGTCTGGTGGGTCCTCGGGCACTGCCTAGGTGAGCAGGGCAGGAAGTCAGGGGAGGAGGCCGCCGTCCGCTCCTCCTCGGCCAGCTCCCCGCACTCGGGCCCGGGGAGGTGGCCGGGAGGTCTGGGGCTTTGCCTGGACACACAGCTCGCGGGAACGATAGCGCAGGCTCGCTCAGCTCTGACCTCCCACGGCCCGGGGGGAGGGCCAGGAGCCCCCCGTCACCGCTCTGAGGTGGGGGAGGCAGTGCCGTGAGGACATCTGGGTCGGAATCTGAGCTCTGTAGGAGCCTGGGAAAAGCGTGAGCCTCAGCTTCCCCATCTGTAAAATGGGGATAACAATACTGGGGCCACCTGCTGCTCGCAGGGGTGCTGGGAAGGCGCCCCGATTTCCTTAGTGTGCTCTCGCCCCCCGAGGTGCCATCCTCGCTGTGCCCCTCTGGGGTGATGGGAGCCCTGCATCTGGGAAACGGAGGCTGTCTCCCGAGGGTGCTGCCTCCGGGAGCAGGAGATGGTGCCGGGGAGGGGGGAGATGGGGACCTCGGGAGGGGGCTCTGCCACAGGAAGCCGCTCTCTCTCCCCCCAGAGGACCGCATCGCCAAGTAGCCGCCGCCCCAGAGTCCTCCCGCTGTGGGGCCTCCTTTCCCCCCAGTCCCCAGAGCCCAGGCCTGGGCTCCCCTCGCCCAAGAGCAGCCGGGCTAGAGGGGATCGGAGCCAACCCGGCTGTCTGGCAGTCCTTTGCACCACCCTCAGGGCGGCCCCTGGGCCTTCACTAACCAGCTATCCAAAGGAGGACCCTCAAAGTCTGTTAGATGGGGAGGCAAACTCTGACCTCGGAGGCAGAAAGATCTGAGTTCAAATCCTGCCTCGGGCACTTAGGGTGACCCTGGGCCAGTCACTTCCCTTTGCCTTCACTTCCTCCTCTGTAAATGGGGCAACAACAGCACCTGCCTCGTAGGTCGTGGGGAGGGTGAGATGACGAAGATGACGATTCTCATTCGTTGCACATCCTGAAGGCCCAGCTGCACAGACTCAGGGGTGCCGCGGGGGGCCGTAGCCTCCCTCCCCCTCTTCAGGGCCTGCGACCTTTAAATCCCCCAGGAATGAGGGCAGGAAGCGACAGTTAGAGACCGTCTGATCCGTCTCCCTCGTCTCACAGAGGCCCAGAAACGGGGGCAGTGACTTGGCCAAGGCCACACAGCTACTAAGCGGTTTAGCCAGCAGCACCCCCAGGTCCTCAGGGCCAAAGCTGGGGCTCCTTTAGCTCGTCCCCCTTCTCCCGGGGCTCTCAGGCAGGCTCTCGGAGCCCCCCAGCGGCCTCCCTCTTAGGGCTGCTGAGAGGATGCTCAGGGCTGCGGGTGCGGGGGAAGCCCGAGGCCCTCGTTCTGGTCCTCCAGGTCCTGGGAAAGGAAGGATTCTGACGGCCGCTCGGGCGGCGGGAGGCTCACCCCTCCTGGACCTGCCGCTGGGAGATCCCGGCTCCGCTCGGGAGCGTCCCGGGGGAAGGAAGGCTGCTGGGACTGATCTCGGGTGCCCTGAGACGCCCCCTCTGGGTGAGGGGCTGCCCGGGGCCTGCCAGGAGGCAGGGGACGCCCCGTCCTTGCAGCTTCTACCTGAGGAGCTCCTTCCCTTGTGGGCCACGAGAAGGAGCAGGGCCGGGGCCTTGGCGGTTCTCCCAGGCACAGAGGATGTCTCTGGCGGCCATCGTTCATTTGGTCTCCGGCCCAGGGACGGGGCGACGGGCCTGGGGCTCTCAGGGGCCTCCGAGCCCTGCCCTCCGGGAGCCCAGGAGGAGGCGGGGGACGCCCGGGGGAGCCAAGCCTGCAGGCCAGGCCGGGCGCGATGGAGACCTTCTGGGGACAGAATCCGGGGAGCCCAGAACCCCCTGGGGAAGGGCTGGGGCGTTCGGGAGAGCCACGGGACGGCCCAGCGGAGATGGCCGGCGGGGCCGGGGAGGGAAGCGGGAGAGCCGGGGAGCCTCTCCTGCTGCTCTCGGCCTTCTCCTTCCAAGCAGGGCCGCTGGGGAGGCGCCAGCGCAGGGAGAGCCCCAGGAGAGCCCCAGGAGAGCCCCTGGAGAGCCCCAGGAGAGCCCCGGGAGAGCCCCGGGAGAGCCCCGGGAGAGCCCCTGGAGAGCCCCAGGAGAGCCCCGGGAGAGCCCCTGGAGAGCCCCGGGAGAGCCCCGGGAGAGCGGGCAGACAGAGGCCGAGCGGGGCGGGGCGGGGTGGGAGCCGGCACTGACCGCGCTGCCAGCCGGCGTGGGCGCCCTCTCCAAGGCTGGAAGTGAGACGGAGGAGCCGCCGCGTGGAGGGAGCCCAGGTGGAGCCGGGCCGGAGCCGGAGCTGGTCAGCCGAGGGCCCTCCTGCTCAGGGGCCGTCGGCTCCCTCTCGGGCCGCTCCCGGAGGCGGGGCTCTCCCTTGGGCCGAGCGCTGCCATCCCGGCCGATGCCACCCCTCGGGCGCGGCCCATCGTCAGCTCCACTTGCGACCATCCCGGCCTCCGGGCGGCGTGTCAGAGTGGCTGACGAGGCCCACGAAGCCCTTGTCCACAGGGCAGGCTGGCCGCGAGCAGAACGGGCCGCCCCGGGAGGTGGTGAGCTCTCCGTCACCGGAGGTCTTCGAGTCCGTGCTGGGCGGTCACTTCTTGGAGAGGACATGAAAGGACTTCTGGAGGGGGCGGCGCCGGCTGGGCCCCCCATCCCAGGAAGAGTCCCGACACACATCTGGCTTAGGAAAGCTCGTCTGTGCCAGGGCAGGGGGCAGCCGAGCTCTGATCCCGAAGGAGCCAAACGGCGCCCACAGCGCCCGGGGAGAGGGCCGGTGCTCCGGGTCTCGGTTCCGTCGCCTCCCTCTCGAGTCTCGGGTCCTAAGTGAGCCGGACCACTTCCGTGGCCATCCTCGAGGCCCCTCGCCCAGGACCGCCTCGTCCCCAGCTGCCTGGAGCCCTGCTGCCAGCTGCTGCCCCCCAAGGCACGGCGGGGCTGCCCCCGGGCCAGATCCAGGGAGATGGTGCGGCCAGCAGCCGCAGAGGGGCAGGACGGCCCCGGGCTGGCACGGGCTGGCACGGGCTGGCACGGGCTCAGGGCGGGTGGGCAGGCGCGTTTCCGGTCTCACGGAGGACGTCTCTCCCTCGGGGGGGCTTTGGCCATGGTGGCGGGGCCGGGAAGCAGGCAGCACGGCGAGCCGCTCTGGGCGATTCTTCCTCACGTCGGGGACGTGACACGCGGACATCTTCGGACCCGACCCGGTTACCGGGGAGAAGCCACGGCAGCCTGCGGGCGCCGGCATCGCTCAGCGCCGGCCCCGCGTCCAAGACCTGCGTCTGCTCAGCTTGGCAGGGGTTTGGGGCGCCCCCTTTGCTCTGCCCTCTCTGCCTCTGGGACGGGGGCTGGCACCGAGCCGGGCACAAAGAAGGCACCCCAGAAAGCTGCCAGACGGGGACCTCACGAGTCACCGAGGCCCCCTCCCCTCCCCTCCCTGGAGTGGGGAGCCCAGAGAAGGGCAGAAACCTGGCCTCCGTGGCCCCCCGGGGACCTGGGGCCCGGCTCGTCCTCTACCATCAGGGGCCCGGACTCAGCGGGGTCCCAGGAAGGCCGGCGAGGGCCAAGCCAGGCCTGCCCAGGAACGTTTGGACGTCAGCCCCGGGGCTAATGACGGCCCGGCCCTCCGGGGGGCCCCCAAAGGCCCGGCTGCTGAGGTGTCCCCCAGCAAGGGGCCGGCTGGAATCCGCAGGCCGTGTGGTGCAGTGGTCACCCGCAGAGACCCTGAAACTCAAAGTGGAAGCGGCTTGTCTCAGACTCTGAGGGGCTGCGCCCACTCCCCGAGGCCTCTCCGGCCTTCTGTCCAGCCTCCTGCCCAGCCTCCAGGCCGGGGTCCTTGGATGGCTCGAGGGCTGCCCAGTGAGCTCAGGAGGCGGTTCGAGTCCGGGGGGGGCCCCTGCCCTTGGGGTGGCGGCTGGCGGGGGGTTTTCCTTCCTCTCATAAAGGTGTAAGAGGTCCTGCCCCCCCCCCCCCGCCCCCGCCGCCC
>NC_058132.1:641150741-641224720 GCF_016433145.1 Gracilinanus agilis | reverse complement strand
GAAGGAAGGAAGGAAAAAGGAAGGAAGGAAAGAAGGAAAGGAAGGAAAAGAAGGAAGGAAGGAAAAAGGAAGGAAGGAAAGAAGGAAAGGAAGGAAGGAAAAGAAGGAAGGGAGGGAAAGGAGGGAAGGAGGGAAGGAAAGAGGGAAAGGAAGGAAGAAGACCCATGGTCTAGAGTCTAGAGCCAGTGATTCCCAAAGTGGGTTCTACCGCCCCCTGGTGGGTGCTGCAGCAATCCAGGAGAGCAGTGATGGCCACACTTTTTTTGTAATACATTTTATTCTGAGTTCAATAAATAGTTTCATAATTTCCAGGGCGCTGAGTAATATTTTTTCTGGAAAGGGGGCAGGAGACCAAAGAAGTCTGGGAACCACCGGGCTAGACTCTAGATCCAAACTCTCCATAGAAAGGAGAAACAGGTAATCAGGAATGAGGGGAAGACCCTGGAATGACGATGCTGTGACGGCTTCTCGTGGACGCTGGGGGTTTAGCTGGGACTTAAAGGAAGCTGAGAGGGTCAGGAGTTAGAGCAGAGGAGGGAGAGCATCCAGGCAGGGGGAACAGCCAGAGAGAATGCCCAGAGCTGAGTGATGGGGGTCTTGGTGGCGGAGCAGACACGGGGCCGGGGTCCTTGCTCTGAGGAGTACATGGTGTGGGGTATGAAGACGGGGAAGTGGGAGGGGACAGCTTAGGAAGGGATCTGAGGGTCAAGCCGGAGTTTGTCTCTGATCCTAGAGGCGATAGGGAGCCCCTGGAGTTTATAGAGGGGGGGTGATGGGGCCAGACGCACACTTTGGTGGCTGGATGGAGGATGGTTTGGCCTGAGGAGAGTCTTGGGGCAGGCAGACCCCCCAGAAGCTGTTGCCATGGGAAAAGGCCTGCTCCAGGGTGGGGTGGGGGCCCTTTCTGAGCAGAGAAGGGACCTGTTGGAGACATGGTACATGGGGGAAATCCAAAGGCCTTGGCACCAGTTTGGATATGGGTGTGAGCAGGAAACTGGGCCTGCTTAACTTCTCCGTCCAATGCCCTGCAGGCTCTTTGCAGGGGAACATTTTTTTAAGAAGCAGCCAAGAGATCCCTGAAGGCCTGGTCAGCGGCCTGGTTAGCGGCCCGGAGGTCCACGTCCCTCCGACCGAGCCATGGTTCTTTGGCTTCGGCCATTGTCTCAGACCAGGGTTTTTGAGTCCCGGCTGAAGGCGGAGGGCCGTAATCTGCTGGGCTCTGGGGGTCGGCCCGATCCCGTGATCTGCCACAGCTCTAACGGGGTGATGAATTTGGCCCATTCGTCCCCCGGCCTGGCTGCTGGGGCTGCTGGGAAGCCCCCTCCTCTCACCCTGCTGCTCGCCTCCCTTCCCACTCTGGGGAGCTTGTGAGGCGCAGGCGGAGGGGCCGCAGGGGCTTTCTGGGCCGCTGGGCGCCCTGGTTCGCCGTGACCTGGTTTTGTTCCAGGCTTCCTGTTTGTGTTGTTTGTGCATCTTTGATTTTCTCCGAGTGCCGTCTGTTTGTTTAGGACAGCTATAGAATGTGCTGACATTCATATCACTGGGACAAAGGCCGGGCCGGGAGGGGGAGAGTGGAGGCCAGCTGTGAGGGGACCTAGATCCAAGCCCGCCTCGGCGCCTCGCCTCCTGCCCCCCACGGGCTCCCTTCATTCATTCACCAGTCAGTCAGTCGGTCACTCACACCCAGTTAGCAGGCGTTTGTTAAAGGCTCGTGTTATACACACACTCCACAGAAGGCTCTGTCCCCTGGGCCGCCCAGCCCACCTCCTCCTGCCCTCCCCGAGCCCTTGGTCCTGACGCCTCCTTTGCTCCCACCCCTGGCCCTACTGCACTCCTCTGGCAGCAGGTCATGTGCCCTATGGAGGGAAGGGCCAGCAGGAGTATTGCAGGTGACGTCCTGCCCTGGGAGAGAGGAAGACCTCAGTGTGAATCCCCCGGAGACCCTCCTCACTGGCTGGATGACCCTAGACAAGTCCTTTACCCTGAGAGCAGTTTTCTCCACATGTGAACGGAGGAGTAATCTGTGAGCAGCACCTTCCTAGGATTATTGTAAGAGGAACAGATATTGGGGGCAGCTGGGTGGCTCAGTGGATGGAGAGCTGGCCCTAGACACGGGAGGTCCTGGGTTCCAATCTGACCTCAGGTGCTTCCCAGCTCTGTGACCCTGGGCGAGTCACTTCACCCCCATTGCCTAGCCCTTACAACTCTGTCTTGGAACCAATATTCAGTATTGATTCTAAGATGAAAGGGAAGGGGGTGTCCACTTGGAAAAACCCAGAAGCACTGAAGTAGTCAGAAGGGCCAAGTCTTTCATCAGGACAAGAGACAACATTCAAGGTTTGGGCCACCCGGAGCACAGAGCCAAGGCACGGGGACTCTGGGAACAGTGTCTCTGGGGAAACGCGCCGCTGAAGGAGATTTCCCAAAGAGTAACAGAACTTGAGGTCTTAGATACCTTTTGGGGAACCGAGGGCAGGGAAGTCTCATGGATGAGCTTTACAAAGGCCACCAGGACATGAGGAGTCCAGGGCTGGATCGCCAGGGAGAGGGCTCAAAGGGACATTCTGGTCAGGAGCAGGGCTCCCCGGGAAGAGCTCTCTGATCCAGACAAAAAGGATGCTTAAGACTGGATTAGCTCCGAATCCCACCTAAACTGGGATCGTTCAGTCCTTGGAGGTTTATTGTTCAGTCAGAGACAAGGGCAGTCTGGGACTTGGGGTGAGTTCACGAGGGACAGGGGCATGCTTGGGTTCCCAAAACACAGCTGATGGGTACAGAAGAGTCATGGCAGCTACCATTTTTATGGCACTGTCAATTTGCAAAGTGCTTTATAAGTATGTCGTTGGAGTTTCCTGGAAGGGAGAGGATATGATGATCCTCATTTTATGGATGGGGAAACTGAGGCAGAGGCCAAGTGATCAGTAAGTGTCTGAGACGAGATCTGAACTTGTCTTCCTCACTCTAGGCCCAGTGCTCTAGCTACTGACCCATGTAGCCATTGTAAGGAAGATGAAGTCTAAAGCGCCCTCTGAATGTAAGTGGTGGTGGTGGTGGTGGTGGTGGTGGTTGTTGTTGGTATTCTCCAGATTCCAAACTAGCATCCCGCAGATTAGAATACAAGGGGGGGATCAGGGAGCCCAATAGATAAGAGATGGTCAGTCCGACAATAAACATTTAAGTACCTACTGTGTGCCAGGCCCTGGGCTAAATGCTGGGAGTACAAGGAAAGGCAGAAGACAGTCCTTGCCCTCCAGGAGCTTCCAATCTAATGGGAGAGACAGCTCGCAAACCACCACGCACGAATAAGCTCTTTCAGGGTCAGTTGGAGCGAGTTAAACAAGAATACAAACTAGAAGGAAGAGGGCCTGGGAGAGGCTTCCTGGAGAAGGTGGGATTTTCCTTGGGATGCCAAGGAAGCCAGGGAGAGGTCAGGAGTCAGAGCAGAGGAGGGAGAACATTCTAGGCCTGGGAATCTGCCTGGGAAAATGCCCGGAGGCAGGAGATGGTGGACCCTCCAGGAGGCCAGTGTGGCTGCGTGGAAGAGGCTGTGAGGGGAGCAGAGCACACAACAAAGCATAGTCTCTGCTTCAACAAAGACAGGGCAGGCTAGACCGTGCCCAGAGCTGCTCAGGCCCGAGAATGCTGCAGGTTTGATGGAAGTTCTGGAAAGTCTTCCGAGCTCTTCCTGGAGGAAGTCTTGAGGGCAGGCCCAGATGACGGCCCTGGAGCCCACTGAACGTGGACCTGCAGTGTCGCCAGGAATGGTCTGACGTCAGTGTGGAAGGTCTCCGTGGAGGCTCCGGCTCTGCCCCTGGCACTGGCTGGTTGACACTTAACCGTGAGCTGGCTGAGCTCACCAAGCTTGGAGGATGGCTAGAAGAGAGGGGCCGGCGAGATGGAGCTCTCTAGTCCTAGATTTATTCTGTATTCAGTGGCAGCTTCCAGCACCAGGGAGGCCATCGTCATGCCCAGCTCTGCCCCAAGCATCTCTTTGGTTCCGGACATGGCATTTAGGATGCTCTCAAGAAGCCAGCGACGACCTGGAGAGGAGCCAGAGTGGCGAGGGGGGCACGCCCCGGAGAGAACAGAGGCTTAGCCTGGCCCAGACTGGGGACAGCAACAAGGGGAACCTGCTTACCGTCTTCAGGGCCTGGAAGGACTGGCATGGGGAGAAGGGATGGGCCTCCTTCTGCTCGGCCCCAGACCACTCGCTGTTCAGCTATGAAGACTCCAAAGGAAGGCCAAACTCCCTGAAATGGCTGGAGCTTTTCACAGGCAGAAGGGGCTGCTCCCGGGCTGCTGGGGCCAAGTTAGGCTGGTGCTGGCCCAGGACTTTCCCCTCAGATGTCCTTAGCTCTGTGAGCTGTGAGGTCCTCCTAACTCTCAGACTGTGGCCATCCATGTCTGGGGAGGTGTCCCGGAGGCTGCAGTCCCTCCCCCTTCCCAGGGTGCCTCCAGGTCATCCCTGACAGCGTCCTTTTCCCTGATGCTTTCTAGTCACAGGACCTGCCTTCCACCTCCAAACTCCCACATTCTCTTCTGGAGGCAGGAAGGGGGGCAGCCTCCCTTGGTCCTGAGCAAGTCCCAGGGTCCAGGGCCTGGGGATCCATCGAGAGCCCCTTGTCCACTGCCCAGAGTCCCCAGGATCGGCTCTTCACTTATTCATTACATGGCATTTATGAGCACCCACCAAGTGCCAGGCACTGTATGAGGTTCCAGAGATACAGAGAATAGAAGACAGGCAAGCCTCGGCCCTCAAGGAGTTTACATTCTCTTTTAAGGTGTTCTGGTCCTGCTTCCTCTTCCTCTTCCTCTTCCTCTTCTAAACCCTTACCTTGAGACTTAGAATTGACACTGTGTGTTGGCTCCAGGGCCAGGCAACCGGGGTGAAGTGACTTGCCCAGGGTCACCCAGCTAGGAAGGATCTGAGGCCAGATTTGAACCCAGGACCTCCTGTCTCTCGGCCTGGCTGTCAACCCCCTGAGCCACCCAGCTGCCCCTGATCTAGTCTTTCTAAGAACTGGTCAGTGAAGGCTGGTTTAGCCTGGACCAGGACCTTGACATCACTGTGGTTTGGGTGACCGCGCCTGGTTCTCGATGCTTCGTGGGAAGGTCGCCACCCCAGAGGTGCCGCCAGGCTATTCCTTGTGGGTATGCAGCCACCCAGCCAGGAGTCTCCATAGAAAGAGCTTGATTCGGGGTCATAAAAGCTGCTTCTGACCTGTAGGACCTCGGGCACGGCCCCTCTCTGGCCTCCGTGCCCCGTCTGTACAGTGAAGGTCTCTGGGGGCCCGGTGACACCCAGGCTGGTTTAGGACGAGCTGCTTGACTTCCACGAGCTCCCGCCACCCTTTCCCTTCTTCCCATCAGGGTCAGAAGCCTCGGGTGCTCGGGGCCAGGGAAGGGAAAAGGCAGGCGTGGTTGTGTCCCAAGACTCTGAGGGGTAGCAGGTGCTGCTGTTTCCCAAGGGCCTAATTAGGAGGGTCAGGAAGGGGCCTCTGGGCGGGTGGCACTCGGGCAGGAATGGAGGAGTGATCAGGGAGGGAGACGAGAGCGCTTGGGGGCAGCCTGAGTTATGGAGAAAACATGTTGAGATTAAATGTTGGAAGGCAGAGTAAGGACCAAGAGGGTCCTGGCAGGCCGGAGCCGTGCCCCAAATCTGACTGGGCGAAGTTCTCTTGGGTACAAAAAAATCAGCAAGTATGTGTGGGAGGGTGAATATGTGTGTGAGTGAGTGTGTGTGAGTGAGTATGTGTGAGAGTGTATGAGTGTGTGTGAGTGTGAGAGAGTGTGAATGTGAGTATGAGAGTGTGTGAGTCTGTGTGAGAGTGTGTGAGTGTGAGTGTGTGACTGAGTCTATGTGAGAGAGTGTGTGTGTGTGAGTGTGAGTGTGAGAGAGTGTGTGAGTGTGAGAGTGTGTTGTGAGTGTGTGACAGTACGTGTGAGAGTGTGTGTGTGTGAGTGTGAGTGTGAGAGAGTGTGTGAGTGTGAGAGTGTGTTGTGAGTGAGTGTGTGACAGTACGTGTGAGAGTGTGTGTGTGTGTGTGTGTGAATGTGAGTGTGAGAGAGTGTGAATGTGATGGGGGGGGTATGGCTGCAGCCTCAACATAAGTGAACCATGTAATATGGAAGACAAGCAATGAAGCACCTTCCTGGACTTGGGCTGTATGAAGACAGGAACATGTTCTAGGAGCAGGAGAGCAAAGCCCCCGGGATTCTGCCCTGCTCAGGCCCCAGCCAGAGCGTCATAATCTAGTGAAGGTCTGTCCTAGGCACCTCGATAAACTAGAGGGTGGCGGCGTTGGCACTAGGGTATGGCCATCGGCACTCTGTCCTAGGGCAGCAACCTTCGGCGGAGCGATTTCTTCCCTAGCGGCTCTCCAGCCTCTGAGCATGCTCTGAGCACACTCTCTGCCCCACGTCTCAGCTCCAGCCTTCACTTGCTCTTCCTTCCCCGGGCAGTCAGGGGATCGGGGTGAGGCTGGGGCCAGGGGCTGGACCTCCCCTTCTCCCGGGACGACTGTGCCTGAGGGACGCTCCTGAGGACTGCTGTCACCCCTTTGAGGTCCGGGGACCTTGAATTCCCCTCTGCACAGAGAGAGCTTCAGGTGGGCCTCCTCTGCCTAGTGGAAGGTCCTGGCTCCCGGCTGGCCCCGCGATGGGGCCGGTCCTGAAGTCTGTCCCTGATGGGCCCCAGGGAGGCACCACATACCTTGCTTTGGAATCCCCCATGGCTGGTGCACAAAGTAGGCTCTTGGGATGTGGCTTTAATAGCTGGATGAGTGAAGGCAGGAACCTCCACATGACCCCCCTTTGACGTTCTCCTCGTTCTCTGGAGCAGCTCAGAGGCCCAGAGGATCGAGCTCTATGCTTGGGCTCAGGAAGACCCAAGTTCAAATCCTACCTTAGAAACATACTAGACGTGTGGTCCTGGGCAACCCACTTAGCCTCTGTTTGCCTCCTTTCCTCATCTCTGTGTCAGGTAATAAATAATAGCCCCTCCTTCCCGGCTATTGTGAAGATCGAATGAGTAAACATGTCAAGCACTTTAGTACTGTATAAATACTATTCTTGGTACTATTATTCTCTGAAGGGCCTACGTGGGTGATAGCTATCTCTCTAGGGAAACACAATCAGGACAGCTGGGTGGCTCGATGGATAGAGCACCAGGTCTAGAGATGGGAAGACTCTGGTTCCAATCTGGCCCCAGACACTTCCCAGCTGTGTGACCCTGGGCAAGTCACTTAACACCCCCCCCCCCCGGCCTAGCCTTTACTACTCTTCTGTCTTGGAGCCAATACACAGTATTTATTCCAAGATGGAAGGTGAGGGTTTCAAAAAATAAGTAAATACATAAAGTCCTCATATCTCAAGTCTATAGAGAACTGGGTCAAATTTATAAGAGCATGAGTCATCTTCCAATGGACAAATGGTCAAAGGATATGTTTGTCTGGTTGGTTTGGGTTTTTTTTTTAACCCTTAACTTCTGTGTATTGGCTCCTTGGTGGAAGAGTGGTAAGGATGGGAAATGGGGGTCAAGTGACTTGCCCAGGGTCACATAGCTGGGCAGTGTCTGAGGCCGGCTTTGAACCCAGGACCTCCTGTAATGGGGATAATTTGAGGAAAGGGTGTGGTAAAAGGGGATTTTGAAAGGAGGTTGTCAGGGACTTGCTAGGTAGGTAATCTAGGTTACAGGTAGGCTGGAATAAGGAGATTCAGGATATAATAGGGCTGAAGTCAGGAGTTTAACACTGAAGGAACAAAGATCTTCAGGAGAGGGAGAATTAATATAAACAGGCAAAGACAGCAGGGCTTATAGACCAGGACTCAGACTTAAACACAGGCTGAGGGAAATAGACTAAACTGAAATTAACAAACAGGGTTTAGTTAATTTCACAGGAAGGGACTTGTTTTGCAGTTACACCTTCCTTCAAGATGGATCCCGGCTTCCCTTCAAGCCCAGAGTATGTTGGTTCTTTCCCTCTTCTTCCCTCTCTTAATAACTAACTGACAAAGTAACTAACAGGTCTGTTGAAACACAAAAGGGTTTATTATCTTTAAGGATGATTTGTCAGGAAAGTGGATTAAGGAAGCCCTAACAGTTGTTCCAGGAACCTCAGGTGGGGGAAGGGAGGCAGAGATGGAGTCTGAGCAAGGTCCTGCCTTAGCTCAGCTTTCAACGGTGCTCTTGATGTCTAAAGGGAATAAAATGGTGACTAAGCAATTTCTTTAGATAAAATACTGCCAAATTATAGTTAAACCCCTCACAGATTTGAACTACTCTCTAATTTACTCTCCTTATTAACTCCACAGACATTTAAGGTAAGGGAAAGAAGGTAGAAATAAGGTAGGGAATGAAGATCCAAAGGGTTTATCTAAACTAACAATTCTTAAATAAATATTTCAAAGCTAGGCTAAATTTCAATTGTACAGATAGGCAAGGAAGCAGCTCAGCTGGTCTGAAACTCTCTCCATGAGATTCCCCAAACCAACTGACTTCTCTCCCTCAAGATTCCAAACCCCTAACTGATTCCGGAACTCAGCCAAAGCTTGAAAAAACTATCATGACCCCCTCTCTCTGTACTACACCTCCCGTCTCTAGGCCTGACTCTCCATCCACTGAGCTACCCAGCTGCCCCGGTCAAAGGATATGAATGGGAAGTTTTTGGAAGAAGAAACCAAAGCTGTCTGGAGTCACATGAAAAAGGGCTCACCATCTCACATCTATCAGAATGGCTAAAGGGATAGAAGGGCAAAATGACACATGTTGGAGAGAATAGAAAAATGGGGACACTAACACAGTGCTGATGGAATGGAACTGAGCCCACCATTTTGGAGAAAAATCTGGAATGATGTTCCAAGAGTGATGAAATTGTCTCCCTTTTGACCCAGCAATAGCTCTTTTGGGTCTCTTTCCCACAGCGATCAGAGAAAAAGGAGAAGGATCTGTATACCTTAAAGTATTGGTATCACCTCTCAAGGGGGTAGCAAAGGATTGGAATTGGGGGGATGTCCATCAACTAGGGAATGGCTGAACAAGTTGCGGCATATGATGGCGATGGGATACTACTGCTCTGTAAGAAATGCTATGCAGGTTGGTTTTAGGAAAACGTGGAAAGACTTGCCTCGAATAATACAGTGACAGAAGCAGAACCAAGAGAATGCTGTAAACAGAAACAGTAACCTTGCTGAGTGATTCTGAGTAATATGGCGATTCCTATCATCCCCCTCCAGAGAAAGTGTGTCTTGTACGGTTCCACATAGATACCTGTAACAAATGTTAGCCTCCATTAAAGCAGGCTTGGGAGGGAGGGAGACAGCTTGGAACTCAAAATATAACAATAAAAAATGAGATCAATTTTACAAATTAAATTAAAATTGAAAACGAACAGAGTAGAAGGGGAGAGATGTAGTGGCTTCCTTTTGGGAACAGGGAAGGAAGGGAGGAAGCAGGACCTGGAAAGACCACCAAGAAAACCTTTAAACCAGGCAGTGATTGACTTTTATCAGCAGGAGAAGGCCAGAGGGAGGCAACCAGCCCCGTACTGCCAGCCTCTACCTATCATGTTCCTGCATGATTCCTGGAACTTTTCTCCGAGCTGGAGCCAGCATAGAACCAGAGAAGACATTGCCCAGCTCCACAGTCTGAGGAGAGAGCTGGGACTGGGCACCCTGGAGGGTCAGGTTGGAGGATGCTGTGCCTGAGAGCTCCCCGGCCAGGATGGATAACCTTGTAGTGAACGTCACTGGGAAAGGCAGCCGGCGCCGGTACAAATAAGACAAATGAGGGAACAAGCCTCTGCCGGCATGAGAAAGACTTCGGAATGGTGGCTGGCGCTGCCGCCCGGCACATCTTCACAGCATGTGTCTGGATCCTGGGGACCCCGGCCTGTGGGCTCTTGGCATCACCACCTTCCCACACCCAACCCCCACCCCTGCTGGGCCTGGGACATGTTCGCACCCCTCGTTCCTCGCTCCTCGTCAGGCACTTCACTCGTCCTCCAGATCACAGGGAAGTTTCCTGTCGGTGTCGTGTTCTGTCTCTGTCTAAAGTTCTCTCTGAGCCGGAGCCCCGACAGGCCTTGGACCAGAGCTGGCCGGACCCACGTCCAGCCAGGACCTGGGCCGGGGCGGGGAGGGCACATGGAGAACGTTCCCCCCCCGCGTCTCTTCTCCTCTTCCCCCTGGCCGTAGCAATGGGCCTTGGTTAAGGCTGGCTGGTCTGTGGCCATTCTTTTTCTCCAGGCAGACTTACTCCCTTGCCATCTTCCTTGGGCTAGACTGCGTGCTTGGAGAGAAAATGACGGGAAAAAAGGCGCCCATCCTGGCCCCCCGGCAGGGCGCCTGGCACTGCGGACAAGCTGGCCCGGACGGGCCGGGGATCTCGGGGGAGTCACCAATGAATCAGGGCGAGGTTCTCTGTCCTGCAGCTCAGCTCCCAAATAGAGCCATTCCTGGCCGCTTCTCCTCTTGCTGCCTGTTCCCAAACCCGAGCACGAACAAGTCACGGGGCAGGTGGGCAGCCCAGGATTCCACATGGAAAGGCAGCCGGCTCTGAGCGTGCTCCGCACTGGAGGCTGGCACGGCGAAGGGCGTGATGGGCACAAATGGGGCAGAGCAAGGGGCAGGAGCGACCGATGGCAGGAGGACGGCTGGAGGAGAACGCTGGACTCTCCTGGTCTCCTGGAGAGGGACGCTGCAGCTGCCCGCCTGGGAGGGCTCCCCAACAGCTGGCCCTTGTCACAAAACACTCTCCAGTCACATCACTGCAGGCTTCGGGGCCTCGTCCTCTCTCTGTCTCTGTCTCTCTCTTTCCTTCTCTCTCCCTCACTCACTCTAGTGCCTGGGATTTTACTAAAGTGCTTAGAACAGGGTTTGGGAGGGAGGCCTTCGGGGGCCCTTATGTGGCCCCGGGCAGACCGTGGCTTGCGCCGAGGGCCAAGTCCCGTCCTGAGAGCAGACTCCATCACGTCCCTTTTACAGACGAGGCTATGGAGGCAGGGAGGTGGCGCTGGGAGAAGCGTCTTTGTCTTCCAGGCTGCAGGCGTCGCTGCCTGACACTGGAGGAAAAGTGCTCCGCTCTGAGGCCGGCACCTCCTGGCCCCGCTTTGGGGTTGCCCCCAATTTTTACACCGATTTGCACTCAGACGTCTCCTTTTCCCGATGCCACACAAGCCCCAAACCGCCCGCCTCCTTCCCGAGTCTCGCCACCCATCCGATCGGGGATCTGCACGTGCTGTCGTGTGGAGCATCTTCCAGTGACTAAGAGGCCACTCCTGGACTGTAAGGAGCGCCTGGGGGAGGAGGGGGGAGGGGCGGCTCTTTCTCCGGAGGGGACAGACTGCGCTTTGTCACGAGGGCTCCGGCCGCTCCTGGCTGCCTGCGCCGCTGAGAGGAGCCTCGTCCGGCACCGCCGTGACCCTCCGGCGCTCTCCTGGACGTGGCTCCGCGGCTCCCGGCGGATGCTCTTTGCGGGGCCAGCAGGGCCGAAGCCCGTCCCGCCGGGCTAGTTTGTCGGAGGCCGAGGCCGCTTCTGCTCGCTCCTCATCACCAGCATCCGTGAACGGAGGCCGCCGAGGGCGGTCGAACCCTGAGGTTTTAGCAACGAGGAAGGGGTGGCAGAGGAGCCCCGGCAGCCCAGAGGGCCGTCCCCAAACCTTCCTGCCACCACGCGGCCAGGAGTCCGCCCGGGTCGCCCCATCCAGCTCGGCAGAATCTCTTTTCATCAAACAGCGTCACAGACCTCAGAGCGCCTTTGGACATCCTCCTTGCTGGAAGTTCGGGCGCGAAGCTGCCCTGAGCGGGGCAGCCCAACGTCCAGGCCCTCCGGAGCAGGCGGAGGCTGCCGGGATGGCGGGTGCTCAGGAAGCAGGTGGTGGGACAGCCGACACCCTCCTCGCTCTCAGCAGGTGCCACCCGGCCACGTGGAGCAGAGGCAGAGGACGGAGGAAGGTCCAGGAATCTGGGCTGCCGTCTTGCACCCATCGCTCCGGCTCGGGCACTTCTTAGCCTCGCCTCAGAGCAGCTTTCACACCTCAGAAATGGCTCCTTCCAGGCAGCTGCCCACGTCTCTCGTGGCCCACAATGGGATCGAGCGCGGATGGCTGGCTCCGATGGGCGGCTTCCTGGGCTGGACCACCAGCCCGTGTTCAGCGCTTGTTTGCAGCCTGGAAAAAAATAAGGCGTTTGCCTGGCTAAAACTTACTCGGACTTTGTTTGGAGCCTCAGTTTCCTCCTTTGTAGGACGAGGCACCTGGATAAGGGATCTCTAAGGCCAACGTCTGAACTATCTCATCCGGCTATTCTAGGGCACGAAACAGGGAGGGAAAGCAGGCTGGACGCCCCCCCCCCCCCCCAGAAATGAGCCTTTCTTTTGCTTTTCTTTCTGAGGCAGAAGAGCAGGGAGGCCTAGGCAACAGGGGTGAAGGGACTTGCCCAGGGTCACCCGGCCAGGAGGTGTCTGCGGCCAGATTGGAACCCAGGACCTCCCGTCTCTGGGTCTGGCTCTCCATCCACTGCTGCCCCCTTGATGTAGGTCTTGAACAGACATTTTGTGACCCCCCCCAGTGGGGAGGCTAAGAAGGAGACTCTTGCTCAGGCCGGGCTTGGGTGCGAGGCTTCCCGTGTCCTTGCCAGCCCCCCACGCCTGTGATTTGAGGCTTTGGGAGTGGCCGAAGCCGCCCCTCTAGTAGCTCCGCGTGGCCAGGAGCCCATGCTGAAGCTGGCTGACCGCTCGGCGGCCCGGCTCTAGGCGGCCCCCCAGAGCTCCGGGAGGACCCTGGAATCGCAGACGCTGGCCAAGCTGCCGCAGTCACCAGCTGCCCGGCCGGGGCTTCCTTTTCCTCACATTCTCTGGCCCAGCAGCCGCCTGTCTCCCCCCGACTCGCTGGGGCTCTCCTAGGTCGCTATCCTCTAGAAGGCCCCTCGGCCCCCCTGGGCAGCCCAGGAAGCCTTGGGGTACGGGGCTCCCCCCCAGGTAGGGCCACCTTTCCAGGCTGAGGTCTGGGGTTCTGCCGGGGTCTCGTCCCACCACCTCCCTCACTTTTCCTGCCGCTGGGAAAGTTGGCTCACCTTGGCAACAGCAGGTGGTTTTGGGGGGCCTGCCAGGACTCGAGGGCACGGCTGTGACTGTGGAGGGCCCCCGAGAGGCAGCGCCAGCCTCGGAGCAGAAGGTGGGGAGGACCGTGGCCGCCTCCACACCGGCATAGACCCACGGACGGAGCCGCCCTTTCTCTTCTTTCCCGGCAGGGCCGCCTCTCCCAGGTCCATACTCCGGAGCCCCCCATAAGAGGAGATGGTGTAAGAGGAGAAAAGTGGGTCCCCGACTGCCTTCTGCTCTTGCTATTGTTCCTGGGGGGGGGGGAGGCTTGTGAGTGGAGCGAGCATTCATGGCTGAGAACGGCTAACGCGTCTGAGGGCCGCCTTCCATGGAAATGTCCCGAGCGCGCCTCGGCTCGCCACACGTATCTGCGGCTGGCACGGCGGGGCCGCCACGCCACGGAGGGGGGCAGCCTGGAAGGGCGAGGGCTGGGCGGGCCCCGAAGGGAGCTGCTTCTGGGTGAGGAGCTGCTGCACAGTAACAGATCTCGGCCGCCGCCTCCTGAGTGAAGCTGCCTGCCAGGACTGGGCAGGAAGGCGGGTACTCAGCACAGGAGCCATCATGGCGAAGACCCACGTGGGTCGTGTGCGTGTGCCGACGGCCTCCTGAGCTCCCCGAGGGCCCAGCGAGGCCCCCCTCCCAGCCCACTGACCTCGGCCCTCTGGCAGGACAAGCCGCCCTCGTCTCCGCAGACCCTTTCATCCAGCGCCCACCCTTCGGTGCCTCCTCATTCGGACCCTCATTCCTCTCCTCCTCATGGCTGCCGCTCTTGCCTTGAATGCCCCCCTTCTTCAGGCCATCCTCTGGGGGGTCACAGGGACATCCCACAAGTTTGGGTCCCCTCAAGAAGGGAGTGTTTTCCATTTACTTGTCTTGGCACATGGCACTGCCTTTCCCTGCGTGAGCCCTTTTCTGGGGCTCACATTCCCACCCTCCTTCTGGGGACTGGGGGGCAGGGAGGAGGGCTGCCTTCCCCCCCCCGAGACCTCCTTCCAGGCGTACTGTCTGGACCTTCCATGTCCAGGGCAGCTTGCAGGTTCTTACACACACACACACACACACGCACACACACACACACATGCACATGCACACGCACATGCACATGCACACAAACATGCACACACATAGACATACACACATGCAGACACAGGCACACACAGGCACACACACAGACAGATAGACACAGAGACATACACACATGCAGACACACATGCAGACCTAGACACACAGAGACACACATGCACACACAGACACACATGCACACACAGAGACACAGAGACATACACACACATGCAGACACAGGCACAGACACACACAGACATACACAGACACACACACATACACCTGCATTAGACAGCAAGTTTCTCGTGAGCAGAGGCCGGGTGTTTGCCTTGCCCTGCGTGCCCAGCACATTGTAGGTCTGCCACGGTCTCGCTGCTCAGCAGGATACCGTCTCTCTGCACGGCTCTCCGCACACAGCAGCTGGAGAACATCTGCTGCTTTGCTCATACAATGAAAGGTCCCCCAAAGCCAGGCTCCCCTGTGGCCATCCTCCAGGCCCTGGCCTGTGTCTGCCGCAGGAAAGGCACTTGCTCTGGACTGGAGCCGAGGTAGGGCTAGTGCCCCGCCCTCGGGGAGGTAGGCTGCAGTGAGACACACTTGCTGGTTGGTGGCTCCTGCACAGGGTCCGCAGGAAGTGCGTTAGCCGCCGAGGGCTCTGCTGCAGGGGGTCGAGTCAATCCCAGGTCCCGGGAGGTGGGCATCAGAGATAAGCCTAGAAGGAGACCAGGGCCAGATTCCAGAATTGGAGGCTGGAGGTGATCCAGGCACAGGGAGCAGCCAGAGCCATCCCAGAGCCATGAGACCCTCAGATGAAGCTGCCTGGATTCTAGGGTACAGAAGGGAGGAAAGCATAAGAAAGCTGGAAAGGTAGGGAGGGTCTTGGCGGGGAAAAGCTTCCAAAGGTGAGCAGAGGAGTTTGTATTTGCTCCTGGAGGCCATTGGGAGCCCCTGGGGATTGCTGAGAAGGGGAGTGACAGGATCAAATACTCTGGCAGCTAAATGGAGGATGACCTAGAGCAGGGAGAGACAGGTGGGTAGACAGACCCCGACCCCAAAGGCAGAAACTGTTCTGGGCTGTCATCCATTTCCTCATTAGTGGAAGACAGACACATAGTCTGGCAGGAATCTGTCTGAGTCATGTAAACAAGAGATGCCACTGGGATGTAGGAGAGGACAAGGAGGAGGGGACAAGGTGGGGGGGAGAAGGAATGGGGTGACAAGGGTGAAAAGGCAGGAAGATGGAAGCCAGGGAGGAGACCAGTTGGCTGTGTAGGGAGGGAGTTTGCAGACACCGCTGAGGATGGATGGAGCATTACATATTCAGATACCCCTCACTGGTCCCTTGGTCCATGCTACAGGGCATCCCCAGTGGGGAATCAATAGTCCTCCTTCACTCGAATCCTTGGGACCTGGAATCCTCGATTCTAGAATTCTAGGAAAGAATGCCTGATGTGGGAGTAAGGAAAGCCAGGGGAGAATCACGGGCACCCTTGAGGCAGTACCGATGGGAACAGTGAGCCATGTGGCTGCCTGGCTCTGCTCAGAGTTTGCAGGGTTCTTCACTCCCTTTCTCAGCTTTGTCCACTGTGAGAGATGGACTCTATTCTCACTGTGGTCCTCAGGATGGTCTATCCACTATAGCTACTATTTGGAAAGACGGAGCAGCGGTTAGAGTCCTCAGTCTCCCCTCTGTCCAGGTGCCTGGCAGCAGCTCCATAGCAGGGAGGTTTGCTTTCACAGACCTGTTGTGCTGGCAGCTCTCAGACAGCTTAAACAGAGACCTCACAAGATATTTTTAACCAAGCCGCCCATAAGCAGGGCTAGAATCAACGGCCACACCAAGATTTCTCTGACACATGAAAACAGTTGGCTGCTTCCCTTTGTGAATGACTCAAGCAGCCAGAAAGGGGCAGGCAATAAAAATAGAAATGGGATAGAGAAGCTTGGCAAGAGCAGCAGGGGATCCCTGCCCCCCACCATAATTCTTAGAGAGATGCTTTGGGTTGAGGTCAGCTTCTCCACCATGGTCCTAAGTGGAATCCATAGGAGAAGCTGTCTTGGGACAAGGAGCTGGGGGCCCTTGTCTTGTGTGTCTGTTGCAAATGGATCCCACTGACCTCCACAGTCTGATGGTCATCTAGGCCTCTGGACTCATGCACCCAACTGCATGTCATCAACCAGAAACAGACATTTTTCATCGAGTTGTGTTTTTTTCCATGTGGATGGCTATGGAGATCTCCTTTGAGGGACTCTGGACTCATTAGGTGGAGGAAGAAGCCTTGTAGCATTCTGGGTTTCAGGTCAGTAAGCACTGGAGCATCTGGAAAACTTTCCCATCTCTAGAGAATCCAACCCTTCCCCATTTGACCTCACCCAGAATATCCTCCATTGATCCAGGCGAGCCAGCACCTTTGTAACTGGGCTTTGCTCGTGTTAGTGGTTCTGCAGCAATTATTGCAATGAGAAGGTGCAGCAGCTCTTCATTCAGCAGGTTCTGGAGCAAGAGCAAGAGGAATTCCTTGGAAGTTGATCGATTATCTTAACAATCAAATCATCAACTAAACACCAGCACGGAAGGATCGGTGCCAGACCAGATGATGCTTGTGTGAACATGGGCAAAGCAACCAACACAATATTTACGCTTGGGAGCCTCGAACACAAAACTGAATGAGCGCACACATATCCCCAGCCTGAAGCTCTATGCCATGGACCAAACCCTAAACTCTGATGGAGATTTTCCAATGAGGCATTATGCTGGAGATGCTGTCTCTTTAGTCATTGACTTCATTAACAAACACAAAGACTTTTTTTTCAAGATTTCCAACACCTCATACACAACAGTTCAAATCCTAGGCTGAAGAACAGGTGGCCCAAAGGCAAACTGAGCACTGGAGAGGTTATCAGAGCCATTACCAGCTGCTACCTTGTTTGAGAATCCCATGATTGCCTTAGTGGACAACCTGACACCAAAGGGACCCTATTATGTATGCTGCAGTAAACCAAATGATGACAGTCCCCCCCGCTGTTGGAGGAAGAGTGATGCCAGCTTCAAGTGGAATAGTTTGGACTATTGGAGAACGTGAGGGTGCAGTGGGCAGGCTTTGCTCACCCTCAGCCCTGTGAGAAGTTTCTCTACAGGTACAAAGTGATCTCTGAATATACCTGGTTCAATCATGACCTCCCTGCAGACAAGCAAGCTGCCAAAAACCTGACCGAAGCTCTGGTTTCCAGGATGATGTGGCTTATGGAATGCCAGACCTCCAGGACACTTCCTACCTCAGAAGAACTCCATTCCCAGATGCTTGTAAGGACTGCCCTCTTTCTACAAGAGTGGAGCATGGAACCACATGAGCCGAAGGATTCTCCTGAGAAAGCCTGTGGCTGCCTGGCATGGAACCTCATAGACCCAGAAGAGTCTCAACACAGGAGACCAAAGGCCAGTAGAGAGGCACACAGTGGGCAAACAATGACCTGTGATAACTGGCATCTTAAAAGTGGCCTTACAGACATTATCAAGGACATGGAGGAGGAGCAAAGGAAGCAGCCTGCTCACAGAGGAAGGGTGAGGGATAGCAGAGGAACAGCCAGCATGGGCACTGGTAGAATCCTCAGTAGGAGACTGACAGAAAGGAGTGGATGATTGCAGCCTATGAGAAAGCCTGGTGGTTCTGGAGACGTGTAGATGCAGGGATGCATTGGGGATAGCGTTCACACATTGACACTAGCATGGATCCTTAAGGTAAATGTCAAGTAGCGCCTGCATTCTAGTTTGGGGATTAGAGAACCTTGCAATTTACCAAAGGGGCTCCCATCTGCCTTCCTCCTCCTGGTAAATTTTTTGACCAACTCACTGTCTACTTACAGAATCTCCAAAATACACACACACACACACACACACACACACACACACATGCACAAATATCCAGACTGGTGGATGAGCTCCATATGTTGTCAATCTAATTGCCTGCCAGGCTAGACAATAGACAGTCTTCATCCACTTGGGTTTTCCTGTGTGGATGGTTGGGCCAAACTCTTTTGAGTGGTTGTGAATATATATATATATATGCATACATCTCTGCCAGGATCTCTTTTGTTAATACCTTTGCCAAGCAGTCATTTCTGTTTTCTCCCTAAAGGAAAATAAAGTCCATTTGTTTTAAGCCCTTACCGTCTTTCTTAGAATTAATACTAAGTATTGGTTCCAAGAGGGAACAGCAAGGGTTAGGCAATGGAGATCAATATGATTTGTCCAGGGTCACACAGCCAGAAAGTATCTGAGGCTAAATTTGGACCCAGGACCTCCCATCTCCAGGCCTGGCTCTCTATCCATAGTTGCCCCTAATAAAAAGCCCATTTAAAAATACCGACATTCTACCAGTGTTATTGTATGGCTGTGAGCCTTGGAATACAATAGTCTCCAAAGAAATTAAAATGAGTAGAGTCCCAAGGATAAGAGACAGGGGCGTGGCTAGTGTGGCAAGGCTGGAACACGTTACTCAAGAGGAATTATGGAGGACCAGAATAGAATATTTCATCTCAGAAATGTCTGGGCAAAAATTATGATCTGATCTAGTGGCCCGAGTGAAGGAGAGCCAATGGACCTCCTGAGTGAATGCCCTACTGGTATTGCGATGTCAAGGGGAAGTGAGGAAGGCCCCTGGTATGTGAGGTATGGCTCCCCTGGGGTATTTGTGAGCAGGGATGGCCTGGGGGTGAGGTGTGGATGGATTACACTGTTCACTTCTGGAGGGAACTGCCATATTGATGATCTGAGTAGTTGGGTCTAGACCTGGAAGAGTCCTTCCCCTTCCCCTCTATCTACAACCCAAATTTTGCAGATGAAAATTTAAAATGGAAAAAAGAAAACTGTAATAGCAATGGTCATTGCTACAATGCTGAAAGGTTTGTGGAGCTCTTTTCCCACTGGCCATTTGAGCTTCCCAAGAGTCTTGCAGAGAAGGTACTACAGGTATTCTTATCCCTACCTGACAGGCAGGGAAACTGAGACTCAGGGAGATTGGGTAGCTTGGTCATGGCCTTAGTGACACTAGCCAGTGTCTGGAGGGAGACTTGAACTCAAGTCTTCTGAATCTAATCATTTGCATTATCCTGTTACCTTTTGCCTCTTCTCCTTCTCTAGGGACATCAGTCCAGGAGGGATGGGCAGCTCCAAAGAGGGAAATTCTGAAGATACAAAAAGAAACAATTCCAAGGAAGAGGAAGAGAGAGAATTGCCTAAAGATAATAGTGTCTGTACAAGGAGAACTTCACTGGGATCTTTTTTTTTATAACCGTTTCTAATTATTTTAAACATTTATTAATATTTATTTTTTTAGAAAAGTTAACATGGCTTCATAATTCATGCTCTTTCCCCTTCACCCCCCAAGGCTGATGCGTATTTCCACTGGTTTTCACTGGGATCTTTTAAAGGCATCTAGAGAATCTGGGAAGAGGGCTGGTCGCTGGCCATGACCATACAGGACAGAATTAATTAATGCAAAGTTTTACACATTCAAACCATGTACTTCCTAGCAACAATATGGAAGGGGCTATGGTTTGGACAGTAGCCTGTCTGGAAAGAAATGTGAGGGTGATTTTGTGGGGTTTGGGTAGACTAATGCACCAGAGAGAGTCCAGAGGAAATGGGATATGATAGTGAAGAGGAGAGGTTGGGTCATATTAGTTTCCTTAAATAACTGGGAAGAGGGGTGGAGCCAAAATGGTGGCTTAGTACCAGCAAAAGCTGAAACCACTCTGACAGTCCTTCCAAACCAATCTTTAAAAAAGCACCTTATGGGGACAGCTAGATGGCTCAGAGGATGGAGAGCCAAGCCTAGAAATGGGATGTCTTAGGTTCAAATCTGGCCTCAGACACTTCCTAGCTGCGTGACCCTGGGAAAGTCACTTAACCCCTATTGCATAGCTCTTACTGCTGTAGAACCAATACACAATATTGATTCTAAGAAGGAAGGTAAGGTGTTTTTTTTTTAAAAGCACTTCAAAAGAATAGGAGTCAAAAGCCAATAGCAAGACAAAGTGAGGGGGCTCTCCCACTGAACACAATTTGGAAGGTAGGCAGAGAGTTGATTTTCTTAGAATAAGGGGGAGCCAGAAGCAAAACTGCACACAGCAGAGTGCTGGCTGACCTTCTCCCTCTCCCCTTCCCTTACCCCACTCCCATTGCAACAAATTCCAAAACTGGGCATAGGACAATTTCAGGATCCCAGATCCCGAGCTACACCAACAGAGGAGCACCTTACACCCATCCCTTGAAGTCTCAGGTCCTGGCACTAGCCTGAAGTAAGGTCCAGAAGTCCATAGTACTGGGCCCTTTCAAGCATGCACTGCTATAGTGAAGATCTAGCCTCAGGGGAAAATAGCTCACACTGCCCACCCCTGCAAGCCTGTAGCAGAGGAGACAGAATCATCAGTTTTCAGAATTCCCAGTCCACAGGCAAAATATAAATAAATAAATAATTGGAAAGGCTGAGAAAATGAGCAAATAGCAAAAGGAATACTTAATCCTTGAAAATTTCTGTGAAGACTAAGAGCAAAGCACAAAATCAACAGGGGATGGTGATATCCAAGCAACCACTTGCAAAACGTCAAAGAAAAATAGAAATTGATCTCAAGCTCTGGAAGAACTCAAAAAGGAATTTAAAAAATCAAATAAGACAGGTTGAGGAAAAGTGGGGAAATGAAATGAAAGTAATACAAAAAGAAAATAACAGCTTAAAAAGCAAAATTGGTCAATTGGAAAAAGAGACATGAAAAATCAATGAAGAAAAGAGTTCCATGAAAACTAGAATGGACTAAATGGTAAAGGAGGGTCAAAAGATCATGGAAGAAATTCAGGCTTTAAAATTAGAATTGGGCAAATAGAAGCTAATGACTTAATGGGACATCAAGAAACAATAAAACAAAATAACAAAATGAAAAAAATAGAAGAAAACATTAAATGTCTCATTGAAAAGATAGCTGACCTGGAAAATAGATCCAGTAGAGACAATTTAAACATTACTTGGACTACCTAAAAATCATAACCAGAAAACAACAACAACAACAAAAAGCCTAGATGTCATTTTACAAGAAATTATCAAAGAAAAAGATCCTGATATTTTTGAACAAGATAGTAAAACAGAAATTGAAAGAATCCACAGATTATCTCCTACAATAAATCCCCAAATGACAACTCCCAGGAATGTTATAACCAAGTTCAATAGCTCTCAGGTCAAGAAGAAAATGCTACACATAGCCAGAAAGAAACAATTCAAATACTACGTCAGGATTACACAGGATCTTGAAGTTTCCACAATTGAAGGACCAGAAGGCTTGGAATATGATATTCTGGAAGGCAAGGGAACTAGGTTTACAACCAAGACTCACCTACTCTCCAAAACTGACTTTATTCTTTCAGGGGAATGTATGGTTAAAATAGAAGATTCCCAAGTATTACTGAAGAAAAGACCAGTCTTAGAAAATTTGATGTTCAAATACAAAACTTAAGAGAAGTGTAAAAAGATAAATAAGAAAGGGAAAATTTTAAGGCCTTCAATAAGGTAAAATTGTTTATATTTCTATATGGAAAGATGATATCTATAACTCTTAAATTTTTCATTATTATCCTAGAATAATTATACATAGACAGAGGTGTGGTTGTAAGCTATTTAGGATCTTTTTAAAATCTACTGATGAAAAGGAAGATTGCATTAAGAGAAATGGGAAGAGAGAAATAAAATGTGGTAAATTATATCATATGAAGAGGTGTATGTAGGGGAAATAATATTACAGTGGAGGAAAGGATGAGGGTGGTGATGGGTAATACTTAAACCTTATTCTCATTGGAATCAGGTTAGAGAGGAAAGAACAGCAGGATTCAGTGGTGGTATCTAATCCTATCTTACTCTATAGAGAAGTAGAAGGGGAATAAGAAAGAGGGTGATAGGAAGGGGAGTAATATAAAGGAGGAAAAAGGGGAAGTGATTAAAAGCAAAACATTGCTATGGAGGGAAAGAGTGAAAAGAGAAAGGGCAGGACTAAAAGACAAAATCAAGATAGAGGAGAATACACAGATGGTAATTATAACTGTAAATATGAATAGAATGAATTCAACTCATAAAATGGAAGCAGATAGCAGAGTGGATTTAAAACCAGAATCCTACCATATGTTGCTTACAAGAAACACATTTGAGGGAAGGAGACACACACAGAATAAAGGTAAAAGACTGGAGCAGAATCTTTTGGATTTCAACTAGGACAAATAAAAGGAGGAGTAGCAATCATGATCTCAGACAAAGCTAAAGCAAAAATAGATCTTGATAAAAAGTAGTATAGACAATGAAGAAACATCAGTACTTAACACATATGAACCAAATGTTATAGCATCCAGATTTTTAAAGTAGAAACTAAAGGACTTAAGGAAGAAATAGTAAAACTATACTAGTGGGGGACCCCAATCTTCCTGTATCAGAACTAGATAAATTTAACCAAAAAATAAATAAGAAAAAAGTAAAGAAAGTGAATGAAATTTTAGAAAAATTAGATTTAAATATCTGGAGAAAATTGAATAGGGATAAAAATGAATATATCTTCTTTTCAGCAGCATATTGTGCATATACCAAAACTGATTCTGTACTAGGGCATAAAAACTTCACAACCAAATGCAGAAAAACAGAAATAATAAGTGCAACTTTTTCAGATGATAGTGCAATAAAATTACAACCAATAAGGGTTCATGGAAAAGCAAATTAAAAATTAATTGGAAACTAAATAATCTAATTCTTCAAAATGAGTAGGTCAAAGAACAAATCATAGGAGCAATCACTGATTTTATGGAAGAGAAGGACAATGAGGAGACAACATCAAAATATATGGGATACAGTCAAAACAATACTCAGGGTAAATTTTATATCCTTGAATGCTTACATCAATAAGATAGAGAAAAGGGGGCAACTGAGTAGCTCAGTGGATTGAGAGTCAGGCCTAGAGATGGGAGGTCCTAGGTTCAAATCCAGCCTCAGACACTTCCCAGCTGTGTGACCCTAGGCAAGTCACTTGACCCCCATTGCCCACCCTTACCACTCTTCTACCAAGGAGCCAATACACAGAAGTTAAGGGTTTAAAAAAATTTTTTTAAATTAAAAAAAAAATAGAGAAAAGACAGATTAATGAATTGGGCATGCAACTAAAAATAAAAATAGAAAAAGAACAAATTAAAAATCCCCAATTAAAAACTAAATTGGAAATACTAAAAATCAGAGGAGAAAGTAATAAAATTGAAAGTAAAAGAATTATTTAACTAATAAATAAGACTAGGAGTTGGTTCTATTAAAAAAAAGTTAAAAGTATTGGTTAATTTGATAAAAAAAAAAAAACCAAGGAAGGGAATCAAATTTACCAGTATCAAAAATGAAAAGAGTGATTTCACCTCTAAAGAAGAAATTAAAGCAATTATTAGGAGCTATTTTGCCCAGTTATATCACAATAAATCGGATAATCTAAGTGAAATGGATGAATATTTACAAAAATATAAATTGCTAGTTTAACAAAAGAGGAAACATAATACTTAAATAATCCCATCTCAGAAAAAGAAATTAAACAAACCATCCATGAACTCCCAGAGGAAAAAATCCCCAAGGTCAGCTAGATTCACAAATAAATTCTATCAAATGTTTAAAGAATAGTAAATTCCAATATTATACAAAGTATCTGGCAAAAAAAGCAAAGAAGGATTCCTACCAAAATTTTTTATGACACAAATAAGGTGCTGATACCTAAACCAGGAAGACCAAAAACAGAGAAAGAAAATTTCAGACCAATTTCATTAATGAATATTAATTTAAAAATGTTAAATAAAATACTAGCAAAGAGACTAGGGCAATGTATCACAAGAATAATTCACTATGACCAGGTAGGATTTATACCAGGAATACAAGGCTGGTTTAATATTAGGAAAACCATCAGCATAATTGATCATATCAATAATCAGACTAACAGAAATCACATCATTATTTCTATAGATGCAGAAAAAGCCTTTGACAAAATGCAGCACCCATTCCTACCAAAAACACTAGAAAGCATAGGAATAAAAGGATCTTTCCTCAAAATAATAAGTAGTATTTATTTAAAACCATCAACAAGTAACATCTGCAGTGGGGATAAGTTAGAAGCCTTCCCAGTAAGATCAGGAATGAATCAAGGATGCCCATTATGATCACCATTTAATATTCTACTAGAAATGCTAGCTTTAGCAATTAGAGAAGAAAAAAATTGAAGGAATTAAAGTAGGCAATAAGGAAACTAAACTATCACATCCACATCTGTGGATGATATGATGGTAAACTTAGAGATTCCTAGAAAATCAACCAAAAACTAGTTGAAATAATTAATAACTTTAGCAAAGTTGTAAGATACAAAATAAAACCCACATAAATCATTAGCATTTCTGTATATTTCCAAAAAAACTCAGTAGCAGCAAGTTAGAAAGAGAAACCTCATTTAAAATCACTATAGACAATATTAAATACTTGGGAATCTTTCTACCAAGACAAACACAGGAATTATATGAACAAAATTACAAAATACTCTCCACACAAATAAAATTAGATCTAAACAACTGGAAAAACATTCATTGCTCATGGGTAGGCTGAGCTAATATAACAAAAATGACAATCCTACCTAAATTAGCTTACTTATTAAGTGCCATGCCAATCAAACTACCAAAGAACTATTTTATAAAACTAGAAAACAATAAGAAAATTTATTTGGAAGAACAAAGGTCAAGGGAACTAATAAAAAAAGTAAAGAATGGTGGCCTAACAGTACGAAATCTTAAACTGTACTATAAAGCAAACAGGATTGCAAAAATTAGGTTTAAATCAATATGTCACACCCTATACCAAGAGGAGATCAAAATGTGTGTGATTTAAACGTAAAGAGTGATATTATAAGTAAATTAGGGGAACACAGAATAACTTGCCTGTCAGATCTATGAAGAATGGGAAGAATTTACAACCAAAGGAGAGATAGAAAATATTACAAGGTGTAAAATGAATAATTTTGGTTATATTAAATTTAAAGGTTTTGTACAAATAAAACCAATGCAACAAAGATTAGAAAGGAAGCAAGCAACAAACTGGGGAAAACTTTTATAACAAATTTCTCTGATAAAGATCTCATTTCTTAAATATATAAAGTGCTAAGTCAAATTTATAAGAATCCAAGCTATTCACCAATTGATAAATGGTCAAAGGAGTTTTCAAACAGGCAGTTTTCAGATGAAGAAATCAAAGACATCGATAAAGATATGGGAAAACGTTCCAACTCACTTTAATTAGAGAAATGCAAAGTAAAACAATGCTGAGATGCCACCTCACACCTATCATATTGGCCTATATGACAGTAAAGGAAAGTGACAAATGTTGGAGGGGATGTGGCAAAATTGGGACACTAATGCACTACTGGTGGAGTTGTGAACTGATCCAACCATTCTGGAGGGCAATTTGGAATTGTGCCCAAAGGGCTACAAAAGAATGCATGCCTTTTGATCCAGTAATACCATTCCTGAGCCTGTACCCCAAAGAGATTTTTTTTATGGAAAAGACCTGTTTATACAAAAATATTTATAGCTTCTCCCTTTGTGGTGCCAAAAAATCAGAAATTAAAGGGATGTCCCTCATTTGGAGAAGGACTGAACAAATTGTGGAATATGATGATGATGGAATATTATTTTGCTATAAGGAATGATGAATAGGATGATTTCAGAAAGATCTGGAAAGACCTTCATGAACTGATGCAGAGTGAAATAAGCAGAACCAGGAGAATGTTGTACACAGTGACAGCAATAGTGTGGAATGGTCAAATGTGATAGTTTTTGTACTAACAATAATACAATGATCCAAGACAATTCTGAGGGACTTAGGAAAAAAAACACTCTCCACCTCCACTGTTGGAATAGAAACACAGATGAAAACATATGATTTATCACTTGTTTATTTCAGTATATGTTTTAGGCTTTTGGTTCTATAAAATTATTCACTTACGAAAGTGAGCAATACATGTAATACAGATTTTAGCATTGCCATGTTTGGCTTAGGTCAAACCTGTCAGTTGCCCTGGATGGAATGTTGAGGGTGGCATGTGCCACATGGCAGATACCTACTGGCAGTTGAGCTGAGAGTATAAAAGGCCCTGGAAACCCAAGGCTGGGTTCTGTTTCCCCCTGACTTCACCCTGAGCACTCACTTATCCCTAACCCCACCAGGCCCTGGGTGGAAGGAAGAGGAACGTGGGAATTTAGGCCTTAGGATAGAGTAGGGTTTTAGGACCTGTCTTCAAGAGCAAATCAATATTATCTACTTTCATCATTTACAAGGTTAGCCAATAAATCTACTCACTTTCCTAACCAGAGACCACTTTGCTCTGGCCGAGGGCTGCCAGTCTTCCGTCAGCCAAGACCTTCTGAGGACCTTCTACCAGCTTCAGCCAGTGAATCCATAGCAACAGTTTAGTATTACCAAGCCCTCTTACCATTGCCTTGTTCCTTCCCCGGTGACCAATAAACCCCACATTTAACCAGAGAATCCTGTGGTTATTTCCTTACCATCAAAGGCTAAGGAGGACAGGCAACAAGAAGGGAATTCTGAGCTGTTAAGGTTCAAACAAACACCATAGTTGGGGGCAGGAAGTCCTACATCCACTTCCTGCCAGTCTGCCATACCAATAGGAGGCTTTTTCCTTCAGCAGAGAGGGGCCTGCTGCCTGACACCTTAAAGGAGCCTAGTGGTAGCAGTGAGGTTTCACTGGGCACTCAGCTTTCAGGATTTGGATCCTTGTACTTCCATGAGCAAGTTTCATACCCAACTGAGGTCGCCCACTCACTCATAACAACCAACACCAATCACCTGCTAGCCTGTTATCGGCTCAAGGCCCATTTGACCTCACCCCCTTCATAAGATACGGAAATATGTTTTGTGTGATAATACATGTATAACCCAGATTGAATTGCTTGTCAGCTCTGGGAGGGGGGAGAGATTAAGGGAGGGAGACAGTATGGATCATATGAATTTGGAAAACTTAAGTGAAAATTTATTAAAATTAAAAATGTAATAATAAAATAAAATACATTAAAAAAATGAACTAGTGAGGGGAGTAAGATGCCTTTTCTTCTTGCTCCCAGAGAGCAGCTCTAGAAGCAATGGATGCAAACCTCCACAGGACAGATTCAGGTTAAATATAAGGAAAACTTCCCTATCCAGAAGAACTGTCCAGGAAAGGCATGGGCTGCTCCTGGGTTCTCTCTCACTAGATGTCTTGAAGCAAAGCCTGGATGATCCCTGGTCTGTCTGGGTTTCTTTTCATACATTTGCTCCAGTAAACCCCTGAAATCCCCCCGACCCAAATTCTTCATTCGGTAAGCTAGAACTACAGTCTGTTTGCTCTTTGACAAGTCATAAACTCATCAGTCCACAGCAGCAGAGAAGGGTCCAATGGGAATAGCCCAGGGACATGCTCTATGTGGTCTAATTGAAATCTGGACCCATTAGGTCCCTTGACTCTCAGGAGAGCTCATCTCCCACAGGGCCACTTCCTGTCCTAAATGTCTTTGTTACTGATAGACAGAACCTAGAAATTAAATTTCAAAGATGGCCCTACCTTAATGAGAGGCAGGAGATCTGAGTTCTCCTTATGTTTTTGCCTGCCTACCACTTGCTGTAGAACCATCCCATTCATCTCCATTTCCTGTTATAAGTGGGGATAAAACTATTTACTTGACTCCAGAGAGCTGAGTAAGACAAACCAATAAAAATGATCACTAAAGTGTTTTTGCAATCCTCATGCTCCTTCTTAGGAGGAATTCATTTTTTAATGAGCAGCCAGCAGGAGTGCTGGGCTTGAAGCCAGGAGGTCTGGCTGGAGTCCTAAACATGCTATATATTAGCTATGGCCAGTGGAAGTCAAGAGTCAATTATCCTTTATCAAGTGCCTCCTGTGTGCCAGCCACTGTATTAAGCACTGGGAATACAAGTACAAGAAAAGAAAGTTCCTGCCCTCGAGGAGCTTTCCCCTGCCTCCTCTGCAAAAGCTCTTCCTTGCACACCTTTTATGTAAGAAAAATTTCCCCATTCGATTTCTCCATTCACCTTCTGTCAGTGCATTCCTTAATTTTTTTTTTAATTCTTGCCTTCTGTCTTAGAAGCAATACACTTCTAAGGCAGAAGAAAGATAAGGGCTAGCATTGGGAGTTAAGTGATTCACCCAGGATCATGCAGCTAGGAAAAATCTGAGGTCATATTTGAACCCAGGACCTCCCATCTCAGAGTCTGACTCTCAATCGACTGAGCCATCTAGCTGTCCTTCATTTTTTTAAGATCATCCCAAGATAATCAATTCACACCTATTATTCATCTATGTAAACTCCTTCTAACTGTCCCAGTAATGATAAAGTTCTTACCTTCTGTCTTAGAATCAATACTAAACATCAGTCCCAAAGAAGAGTAATAAAGGTTAAGCAACTGGGGCTAAGTGACTTCCTGGTGTCACATAGCTAGAAAGTATCTGAGGCCAAATTTGGTCTGGCTCTCTCTCCACTGAGTCACTTAGCAGCTCCCTAATGATAAAGTTCTTAGAAGCTAGTTACATGCATCATTTTCCCATATAGGTATGTAAACAGTTTAACTTTAGGGTCCTTTATGATTATTTTTCATGTTTATCTTTTTGTGCTTCTCTTGAGTCTTGTGTTTGAAATTCAAATTTTCTATTCAGCTTTGGTCTTTTCATCAGGAATGAATGCTTGAAAGTCCTCTATTGCATTAAATGACTATTTTCTCCCCTGGAGGATTTTATTTAGTTTTGCTGGGTAAGTTATTTTTGGTTATAATCCTAGCTCCTTTGTCTTCTGGAATATCATATTCTAAAACCTCTGATCCTTTCATGTAGAAGTTGCTTAATTTTGTGTGATCCTAGCTACGGTTCCATGATATTTAAATTGTTTCTTTCTTAATGCTTGCAATATTTTCTCTTTGACCTGGTAGCTCTGGAAGTTGACTATAATATTCCTGGGACTTTTCGTTTGGAGATCTCTTTCAGGAGGTGATTGATGAATGCTTTTCATTTCCATTTTACCTTCTGGATCCAAGATATCTGGATCCAAGATATCTAGGCTCTTTTTGTTTTTTAATGTGACTTTCAGTCAATTTCAATAATAATTATTTTTTTTAAACCCTCACCTTTCATCTTAGAATCAATACTGTGTATTGGTTCTAAGGCAGAAGAGTGGTAAGGGCTAGGCAATGGAGATTAAGGGACTTGCCCAGGGTCACATAGCTAGGAAATAATTCTTAAATTATCTCTCCCTGATCTATTTTCCAGGTCAGTTGTTTTTCCAATTAGATAACTTCACATTTTCTTCTATTTTTTCCATTATTTTGACTTTTTTGTTGTTTTTTTTTGATGTTTCAGGGAGTCATTAGCTTCTGCTCCCCCAGTTTTATTTTTTAAATCCTTCCCTAGTATCAGTTCTAAGACAGAAGAGTGACAAGAGCCAGTCAATCAAGGTTAAATGACTTGCCCAGGATCACACAGCTAGGAAGTGTTTGAGGCCAAATTTGAACCATGACTTCTCAATTCTAGGCCTGGTGTTCTGTTCACTGTGCTACTTAGCTGCAAGGAGTTATTTGTTCAGTGAGCTTCTATGTTCCTTTTTTTATTTGGCCAATTCTTCTTCTTCTTTTTTTAAACTCTTATCTTCCATCTTAGAATCAATACTGTGTAATGGTTCCCAGGTAGAAGAGTGGTAAGGGCTAGGCAATGGGGATCAAGTGACTTGCCCAGGGTCACACAGCTAGAAGGTGTCTGAAGTCAGATTTGAACCTAGGATCTTATGTCTTTAGGTCTAACTCTCAATCCACTGAGCTATCCAGCTAACCCCCAATTCTTCTTTTTAAGAAGTTCTTTTCTTCAGTGAAATTTTGTGTCTATTATCATTAAGTTAATTCTATTTTTTAGGTGTTATTTTCTTCAGTATTTTTTGAGTCTGTTTGCCAAGTTGTTAATTCTCTTTTCATAATTTTCTTGCATCACTCTCATCTTTTCCCAATTTTTCTTTCTTTTCTTTTTGAAACTTTCCCAGTGTAGAGATTAAAATTAATATGCAATGAACTAAATATTATATTTAATAAATTTTTATTAATTACAAACTAACAAAAGAGACTAACTAAAAGGTACTAACCAGCCCACTCCCAAGAGCAAAAGAGGAAGAGGGAGGAGTTACAGCCAATTATAAAACAATAACATGACCATGCAAATGTGGAGGTGCAGAAGAGATTAAAGGGAATTTGGGGAAATGCTAAGGGACTTATGGGGGTTGCAGTCCAAGGTTCGAAATCTCCATTTATACACCAGCAATTCTTGTGAGACTTGGGTCCAATTCGAATTTTTCTTTGAGGTTTTGCTTGTTGTCATTTTCACATTGTTGTTTTCCAAGTTTATGCTTTGGTCTTCTCTGCCATCATAGTAGTTTTTCATGATTAACTCCTCCTCCTCTTCCTCCTTCTCCTCTTCCATTTGCTCATTTTCCCAGCCTATTTCTTGCTTTTGAATTTTATGTTAAACTTGGGCTCTGCTCATCCAGGAGTGGGAGGCACAGCCCCAAGTTTCAGCCTTTCTCAGGCGTCTGTTTTCAGAGCTAGTTCTGGGAGTCTTAAAGTTTTTCGTGCTTCCAAGGTGGTGTGATCCAAAGAGAGGTTTGGTCCCTGCTCTCCTGCTCTTCTCTCTGGTATTTACCCTGCTTTCCTGCAGCCACGGACTCTGGTGCTCCTCTCTGCCTTGGGACTGTGCCCAAGGCCTCTGTTCCGTTGTGACCGGCTGTAAGTGTTCTTCTCCACCCTGGAACTCTGGCCCAGAACTAAGTGTGGGTAATAGAATGATCAGTGTCAGCTTCTTCCAGTATCAGCAAAAGGTCCTCTGTGATCCCCTTCTGACTAGCTGTTGGACCCCCCTTACCATCTATGGTCCGAGAGCCCCTGAAACTGCTGCTGCTGTGGCCACCGTTGTTCTGGCCACGTGTACGGTGTCTAGATGGGACTCCACCCCACGTCATAGACTTCTCCTGCTGACCTCCCAAGTTTTCTTAGGCCAGAAAAATGTCTCGTCTCATCTCATCTTGTCTCGTCTCGTCTCATCTCATCTTGTCTCGACTTGTCTCGTCTCGACTTGTCTTTTTGTTGCGTCGGATCTCCAAAACGTGATTTGCGGCACTATTTCAATGTTGTGTGCTGGGGGATGTCGGTAGGGAGAGCGCAGCTGGGTTGCTGCCTACACTCCATCGCCTTGGCTCCGCCTCTTTAAACATTTTTAGAGAATAGTTCACATTCTGATGATCTCTATTGTCAACACAATGGGTGAACATTCATTCCTGGCCCAGAAGAAATCTGGGACAAGAAAGGCGATGAGCATCTTAGAAAGTTATAGCCGGAAGGGACCTGAGAAATCCATTCCCATGTTGTACAGAGAAGGCAACTGAGGCTCACAGAGGGGCAAGGACTTGCTCAAGGACACAAAGGCGGCGAGGTCCGGGCTTGACTGATCTCCTGAATCCTAGCCTCTAAGTCCTTCCCTTTTCTGCATTGCCCCATGGGCCAGACTGATGCTTTCCCACCTTCCACCTCCAGTAAGAAGCATTTCAGAGTCTCTGGAGATCCAGCCTTCCCTCGTAGCCCACCGAGGGACCAGCTTGAAAAACCCCTGGGCCGGCTCGGCATTTTTGTAGTTCAGCCTTTGCCCAGCAATGCAAACAGACAACGCCTGCCCATGGCCTTTCACACACACACACGTCAAACCAGAGATCCTGCTGCCCAGGTCCCTGGAGGCTACTTGGGCCTGGTCCTGTGACAGCGCTGTGGAAGCCAAGGAAGGAAGCAGGCTGTGGCCAGAAAAGAAACTACCTCCCCGGCCCTCCCCGACACCTTCTGCTTCCCTTCAGGCTCCAGGCTGCTTCCCCCACCTTCATCTTCTGCTCTGAGCTCTCACCCTGCCTTGACCTGACCAGACTTCTGGTTTACTCTCTTTGATCCTGACTTGGAGCAGACTTCGGGGCCGGCTCCTACTCACCAGAGCCGGCACACGTGGCTTCCAGCAGCCTGGCGTGGGGTTGTGTTTTCCTGCACCCGCGAGGCTCCCCTCCGCCCAAGCTCTTCTGATGAAGAGGGAAGTCAAGGAGGAGACTTCAGGATCACCTTTCTGGAGCACTTGGGCCCAAAGCACAGCTAGCTTTGACCAGGTGGATTCCGAGGCCTTTCACAGGGTTTCTTGGGGTGCTCCTGGCTACGTCTCACGTGCCGCTCACGTCCTTCTGCCTCAACCTCTCCTTCCACTCTTCCCGTCCGAGAGATCCTCTGAAGGATCCATCTCTGAGGTTGCCGAGCCTGCTCTCTTGGGATGTTTCTGGCTACCCCCTGCTTCTGCTTCTCCCAAAGACTTCTGTATAGGCTTCGTGGATGCTCCAAGAGGGCAGGCAATGAGTCTCTGCTTGCCATTCGCGGGGCCCCGCCGGCATCTTGAACAGAATGTCATTAGCTCCAACTAGGGTTGACCCTGTCTTGGGAGACAGCAGAGCTGGACTGGCAGGTTAACCAGAGCCAGGCTGTCCACTGGCCACATGGTGTCGCCTCCAGGGAGCCCGAATACAAGTAACTTGAAACCGGGTCCTCAGAGTCCCCACCTTTCTCTTTTTCCACCAGATGAAGGGGGCATCTCCAGAGACCTACCGAGAACCTGCAGGAAGCTGGAGCTCTTGGTCATGTGCCCTTTGCCTGAGGCAAGGCTCTAGAGTATTCTTCTTAGATGTGCCTTATACAATGACTGGGATAAGGTGGCCCCTTCTGCCCCACCAGGTAGGATGGCAAATGCCCCTCAGGCCTTCTCTTCACTTCTCCACGGGCTCCTTGGCAGTGCTATTCAGCCACGAGGGACGTGCCACCCAAATGTGGCTCCTGTGAGGAGCGATCAGATGGACCCCAGTGGCCAAAGGCCTATGAAGGTGTCCTCCCGAACTGGTCAAAGTAAAGAAAGAGCAATGGCCTTGAGTTCAATGCAGGGGCCATGCAAGAACACGTGAGCAGCAGAGAGAAGGAGCAGAAGGTCACCTGCTGTCACGCAGAAAATTCACCCCCAGCCACTAGAGCAATGGCTTCTTGGGTGCCAGCCAACAGGGATACAAATCCACTGGAGAAGCTTGTGGAATCTCTAGCTGGGAGGGGCCTCAGCTGCTTCAGGCTGATTCTTTCATTATATAGATAAGGAAACGGATGCCCAGGGACCTGAGATGACTTGCCCAAGGTCACACTGGTAGAAAGCACCTACCATGTGTTTGGGATCCAGGGCCTCTACCTCCCGAGCCAGCCATTCTTAAGCAAAGGCAAACAGGGTGATGAGTGTCCCCTGGATGTTCACTATTTGGTCACTGTTAAGGTCATTCTTTGTTTTAGTTGAGACAGGAAAGGATGCTGAACGATTGTTCCAGAATCAGGACAGAGGAAGTGCAAGTTGGAGGCAGCCCACAATGCAGAAGCCACCTTCTATTTGCAGAGAGAAACTAAAAATACCCCCAGAGGCTTTCCTCAGGAGAAGGCTAGAATAAACTGAGGAGAGAGAGAGAGAGGCAGAGATGGAGAAAAACAGAGGCAGGGAAAGGAAGAAAAAGGGAGAGAGTCAAAAAAAGACAGACAGACGGGGAAGGAGAAAAAGGAGACACACAAAGGCAGTCACAGAGACACAGAGACACAGAGACAGAGAGACAGACAGAAAGTGACAGAGAAAGAGACAGAGACACACAGAGGCACAGGGAGAGAGACAGAGAGATAGAGACAGACAGAGAGAGAGAGAAAGAGACAGAGAGATGAATTAGCATCCTGATGAATTTAAGCCCAAGCAGAAACAAGGGTAAGGGCAGGAAGGAAACCAGGAGAGTGAATGAGGCATTTCAAGAGCATTTCAAGAACTGAAAGGACATTAAGAAACTAGTAATTGGCACAAATCAAGTAAAGTCAAATCAAGGTGCACTTATTAAGCACCTATTGTGTGCCAGGTAGACACTGATTGCTGGAGATACAAAATGAAGTAAAAGACAGTCCTTTCCCCCAAGAAGCTCACAATCTGGTGGAGAAGACAACAGACGGACACCCATGTGAAAACAAGCTCTAGACAGGATAAATAGGAAATAAATAGCAGAGTGAAGGCAGTGGGGTAAAAAGAGATTGTGGAAAGCCTCTTTTAGGAGGTGGGATTTGATTTGAGACTCGAAGGAGGTCAGGGAAGGTAGAAGACCAAGTTGGGGGAGAACATTCCAGGCATGGGGGAACAGCCAGAGGAAATGGCCAGAGCTGAGAGACGAAAGGACTTGTGGGAAGAACAGGCAGGAGGCCAGGGTCACTGGATGGAAAGATACTTGTAGAACAATAAGGAGACTGGAAAGGGAGGAGGGGACAGGTGATAAAGGCTTTGGTGCCAAACACAGCATTCTGTGATTGATCCTGGAGGCCAAATGAATCATGGGGGGTGGGGACTCAAGGTACACTTTAGGAAAATCCCTTTGACAGCTTAGAGGATGCAAACAAATGATCCCTCAGCAGCAGAGGCGGGGTGAGAAAAGGCTTGATGGTTCAACAATCCAGGGAGCTAATCTGAAATGGAAAGTGAGGGATCATATCAGCCTAGACCAGACCAGACAACAAACCAGCCACTGTCTGGGGCACAAAAAAGGGAGAACACCCAAAGGAAGCAGGGTTGCTGTTTGTGTCTGGAATGGAATGGGATTTAGTGTTGGGAGGCTCCTGCCAAGTCTAATCTTCTCATTTGGTGGACAATGGGAAAGAAAAGAATGTACAAAGGAATAGTGGAGAGACTGGGCTGGGCTGGAGGGAGCTTCTGTGCCTCTTGGAGGGGTAGGTAGACAGGGTCCAGGATATGGAGGACCATATGAAAGTTTGTCATAGAGATTAAAACTGGATTCAAAGAGATCCAATGACTATTTCCAAGTGTCTGAAGGAATCTCATGGTGGGGGGGTGGGGGGGTGTGGACTTATTTTGCTTAGCCCTGCAAGGGCAGAACTAAGAGAAAAAAGACGAGAAGTAGATTTTGGCCCAAAATGAGGAAAAGCTTTCTAGCAGTAAGAAACATCCAAAAAGGAAATGGCCTTCCTCTAAAGGTGGTGAGCTCCCTGTCATGGACAGTGTTTGAGCAGAAGTTGGATGATCAAACCCAGCCCAAAGATGTATTAGAAGTTCAGATAATTGGTTTTTATTTATTTTAATAACATTTCCACATGAGTTTTTTGATGTTATATAATCCAAATGGTCTCCCTCCTTTCTTCCCTCCCTTCTCCTAGAGCTAGAAAGCAATTCAATCTGGGTTCTATCTGGTTATGGTGCAAAACATATCTCCATAGTATTCATTTTTGTAAGTGAATAATCTTATAAAAGCAAATCCCCGAATCACATACCCAAATAAACAAGGACTAAATCATAAGCTTCCAGCTGCATTCTTTTCCGAAGCCCCTCAGAACTGTCCTGGGTCATTGCATTGCTGCTAGTAGAAGTCAGTTACATTCGATTGTGCTACAATGTATCCGTCTCTGTGTACAATGTTCTTCTGGCTCTGCTCCTTTCACTCTGCATCAGTTCATGGAGGTCTCTCCAGCTCTTTGTGAAAACCGCGGGCTCATCATTCCTTCCAGCACAGCACCAGCATGTACCACAGTTTGTTCAGCCATTCCCCAATTGAGCGCCATCCCTTTAGCTTCCAAGTCTTTGCCACCACAAAGGGAGCAGCTAGAAATAGTTTTGTACAAGCAGCTCTTTCCCATTTTTAAACCATTTCTTTGGGCTACAGATTAGTAGCAGTATTACGGGATTAAAAGGCGGCCATTCTTCTTATCCACAATGAGAGAAAGAACTGTGGGAGTAGAACATCAAAAGCAAACCGCAGAACATCACTTATCTCCGGTCTATATGGGGATGTGACTGGGGGTTTGGGCCCTGCTCCTGGTCACAACAGAGCAGTACCGAGGCCTCTCCTCTCTCGTGGTCAAGCCCGCACCCAAGTCCTGCTCTGAAACTCTGCGGATGGCCTCTCCTTCCCTCCGTTGGGCTGCCTGATGCCTGGCTTTGGGCATGTGGCCTGGGAGAGCTCCGGCCCTCTGCACGAGGAGAGCGGAATGAGGGCAAGCAGAAGGGGGCCCAGATGAGGCGCTGCTCCCTGTTTCCATCTGGGCTCCCTTTTTGCCGCGAAGGCAGAGCGGCCAGTGAAGCCATTTTGTTGGGGGTGGGGAAGGGAAGCAGGATCTGTTCTGTTGCCGGGAGGGGGGGGAGGGGGGGACGGGCCTGCCGTGAACGTTATCCCACCGCCAAGAAAACGATTCCCGACCTGCAGTCAAGGGAATGTCACAGGACAACTGAGGGGCGGATGAGCGAGTGCCGCTGAAGGGTGGTCCAGCGCTCGGGCCGGTTCTAATTAGAGGGTCATTCTCTGCCTCTGCCCCAGCTCCCCACTCCGCCCCGTCTCTCTCCCGGGGCTCTATAGCGAATCCCTCAAGAAAGTTTGAGTCCCACAAAAGCAAGTGGGCTCTTGGCCAGTTGTGAAAGAAGCGAATCCTCCATCTCCCTCCCCCCTCCGTCTCTTTGTCTCTCTTGCTCTCCCTCCCACTCTCTCTCTCTCTCTGTCTCTCTCTCTCTCTGTCTCTCTCTCTGTCTCTCTGTCTCTCTGTCTGTCTCTGTCTCTGTCTCTGTCTCTGTCTCTGTCTCTGTCTCTGTCTCTCTCTCTCTCTCTCTCTCCTCTTCTGTCTCTGTGCGTGAATGTCTCTGTATCTGTCTCTGTTTCTCTCTCCCCTTCTCCCTCTCCCTACCCCCTCCAACTCTCTGTCTCTCTCTCTCTCCCCATCTCTGTCTCTGATTCTGTCTGTCTCTGAGTGTGTGTGTCTGCCTCTCTGTCTCTGTTTCTCTCTCTCTCCTTCTCCCTCTACCCCTTCCTCTCTCTCTCTTTCTGTCTCTGTGTCTATCTCTGTCCCTCTCTCTCTCTGTCTCTGTCTCTCTCTCCATTTCTCTCTGTCTGTGCCTCTCTCTGTCTCTCCTCCCTCTCCCTCTCCTTTCCCCTCTCCCCTACCCCTCTCTGTTTGTCTGTCTGTCTCTCTCCCCCTTTCTCTCTTTCTCTCCCTCACCCTCTCCATCTCTCTATCTCTCTTTCTCTGTCTGTCTCTCTATTTCTCTGGGGTTGGGGGTGGCTCTGGTTGGAGCTGGCCAACTCTGCCTCCTTGCTTCTTTTGGTGTCTGCAGTGCCTGGTACCTAGTAGCGATTTCAGAAATATTCCCTAACTATTGATTGATTGGGGGATTGTTTCTGACCCACATTTACTCTCCCTTTGTCCCTGTTGTATGCAAACGCTTAAGTGGGAGGAGGAACTTGGGAATTGGCCCTCCTTCCCTGGGGAACAGAGGGTTTGGCCAAAATAGGTTTAATTGAAGTAGGTCTAGGATGAGAACCCTGAACAGCCTCCTGTAGAATAGGAGAATCGAGAGGGAATTTGTATCTGTATTCTCAGATTCTAATAGTGCTTGGCACATAGTAGGCACTTAATAAAGGCGTGTTGATTAATGGATCCATCTTGCACACACAGCTCATTTCCTTTCAGGATTAATTTGGGGCAATGCCCCTCCCACCTCTGGTCATGGAGCCCTGGTAGCTTCTTACCCCTTGAGCATAACCAAAACAAGACCCAGATCCCTGTTCATCCACACCTTTGCAGCTCCGTGGCAAAGTGGAAAGGGAACTAGGCTGGGAGTTGGGGCCCTCCGTGTTCAGTTTGGTTCTTTTACTTCTGCAATGCCATGGTTTAAAGTGTGGCTACGGAGGGCAGGACTGTCCAGCCCATGTTCATCCCACTCTCTCCTCCCAGGCTCCTTTGTTTCTGGAGATTCAATCAGTCACAACTAGCAGAACCTTGGGACACTATGATGATCTGCTGAGTCCCTGGCGTCCCCTCCTTTGCTGTTCATGGGAGTTTATGTTATTAGTAAAACCATAATAGCTCAGAGCCCCCAGTCAGGAAAATTACTAACAGTCACAGAGGGTTGACTTTTCCTAACTTTAATTTTGGTCCATCTCTAGCAAATCGCCAGCCTCGTGATACACAGGCCAGCCATTCTTCCTTTGTTAGTGTCAGAGATGCTCAGAAAACTTTTTTTAAATTTGCAGAATAAAATACATAGGATTACAAAGGAAGCCAAATCTAAGGAAATGCAGATATTAAACAAGAAAAAGTCCATGGACCCCAACGAAGAGATTCTGATAGAAGCTCATAAAGGATATGAGGATGCCTCTCACTTGACTCATATGGTGAGGGGAAGCTGGGGAAGGAGTGGACTGTTTTGGTTGTTTTTTAAACCCTCACCTTCCATCTTGGAGTCAATACTGTGTATTGGCTCCAAGGCAGAAGAGTGGTAAGGGTGGGCCATGGGGGTCAAGTGACTTGCCCAGGGTCACACAGCTGGGAAGTGTCTGAGGCCAGATTTGAACCCAGGACCTCCCGTCTCTAGGCCTGGCTCTCCATCCACTGAGCCACCCAGTTGCCCCTGGACTGTTTGTTGGAATATGCCTCAGACCTCAAAAAGATTGGCATAACCAATAGCTTCAGTCTATGCTCTTCCCACAAATGCCTAGAGGAAGGCACTGATCTACCTCCTTCCACTTTCTCCTGTGGCCTGATGACCCAGCTCTTTCCAGTTCAGTTAAGTCCTGGGCTGAGGAGGCTGCTTCCCACTCCTTCCTCCTCAATCTGTGTCTCACAGATTCTTCCTTTGAAAACCTGGAGTATGATTCAGTTCCTCCTTCTAGCTCCGAGTGCCCCCCATCTACTCTCAGAGCGTAGAAGTCCCTGGATTCCAGGCAGTTCTGACAGCCTGATAATGCCTATTTCCTATCTGTGTGGCTTTGGGGAAGTAATTTCACCTCTCTAGGTCTGGGCTTCCTTATTTGTAAAGTGAAGCATTTTCTTGAATGATCCCTAGTGAGCTTTGCTGTCATCCTGTCAATTCATTTATTGTCTCTTGCCCAGGCCTGACTTTGTGCTCAAAGATGCCATGAAGGAGTTAGTCACATGCTTCGCTGAGCTCCGGCTCCACAGCATTCCCTTCCTCTACCAACTCCCCCCCCCAACCCCCCCTTTTTTTTTAATTAAACCCTCACCTTCCGCCTTGGAGTCAATACTGTATATTGGCTCCAAGGCAGAAGAGTGGGAAGGGTAGGCAATGGGGGTCAAGTGACTTGCCCAGGCTCACACAGCTGGCCAGATTTGAACCCAGGACCTCCCGTCTCTAGGCCTGGCTCTCCATCCACTGAGCTACCCAGCTGCCCCCTCCAACTTCCCTTTTAAAGGAGTTGAAGCCCAGTTTGATTCATTCCTAGCGCATCTTTCTCATCTCCACATTCTTTCCTGAGGTCTTTGCTGGCTATTTTCATCAAGGCGGCTAGTCTAATGAATCTTTCTGAGATTCCTCTTTTCCACAGTAGATGCCAGGATTCTGACACCTGCCCCCAGCTCTGGGATTTTCCCAAGATGCCCACCAGGGGCATCTACAGCCCTCCTGCTGCTTTTTGGAAGTTGGCCTATTATCCACCTGGGAGTAGAAACTTAGACCCACTTAAAGTGGCAACGTTTCAATGACTCTTTCCTCCATGGTTCCATCTCCATTCCTTCTTTTCTTTGTTTTTTTTTTTTTTAAGTTCTTTTGCTATCTTGTTTTCACATAGCCTACATTTCCCCGTGCCTGTCCCTTCCTCTCTCTCTGTCTTCTCCCCGCCCCCTCCCCAAGGGCCATTCTTCACAACACAAAATAGAATAAAATAAAATAAGGAAAAGAGGAAGAATCGGCAGGACCGATTATGCATTGGAAAAAAGTTCCGGTGGCGTCCTCTCTCTGTGCGGAGGGCTGGGCAGGGTCTGCCCCTCCTTCCTCTTCAGGGACCGCGTTGGCCTTTATCGCTTGGCTACTCTCACTTTCGATTTTTTCCCTAGTTCTTTCCCTTCGTGTCATTGTCGGGTTCTGCATGTTGTTTTCTCGGCTCTTCTGACTTCTCTTTGCATCACTCCGAGGAGATCTTCTCGGGGTTCTCTGTGTCCATCACATTTATGCACTCACCACTTGTTCATCCCAGGCATATTCCATCCTATTCACATACCGCAGTTTGGTCAGTCATCCTCCAGCCAATGGGCATCGACTTCAGTTCTTTGCTACCACAAAAAAGCGCTGCTCTAAATATTTCCATGTAGAGGGAACCTTTTTCGGTCAGTGACTTCTTTGGCTTACATGCCTCCAGTGGAGCTTCTAGGTCAAAGGCTGCGGACATCGTGGCCACTTTATTTGCACACGTTGGCATTGCTTTCCCAAGAGGGAAAGGGCAGCACAATGGGAAAATAGTTTGGATTTGGAGTCAAAAGACCCGGATTCAAAGTCCATCTCTGTCACTTACTCCTTGTGAGACCTTGGGCAAGACCCCTTGCCTCCATGGGCCTCAGTTTCTCCATCTGTACAATGAGAGGTGGGGGGACCAGACGGCACGTAAGCTCCCTTCCAGCTAGGCATCTCTAATCCTTTTGACCACATTCTCATTTCCTTGTGGGCAAAGACAGGCAATGTCTTGTCTAATTTTTGCCTTTGCCGACTCACTCGACACCTTCCACCCTGCAGAAGGTGGTGAAAACATTTAATGGAATCAACATGGATTCTTGGCCCTAAAAATAGCAAAAAAAAAAAAAAAATCAATCAACAAAAATTGAACCGACCTTTTGTCCTCGTTAGTACTTTCCCAGGCCTCAGCAGGCCCAGCTAGATGTTCTTTCTGGAGGACGGGTGGGGTTTCCAGCCACCTCCCGGACGGTCCCTTCAAAAAGGCCCTGAATGGTCCCATCGGTCTATTCCTACTTTTTTCCTCGTTAGAATCCTGCATGACGGCATTGTCAGAGTTATAGGCCTGGGAGCTCTCCTGGCTTCTGGAGCCATATTTCTAGAGTCAGTCATAGATTTTTTCTGACTTCTTGAGAAAAAAAAAAGCAATGTGGCCCTCTCCTATAGCCTTGCATGGGATGTCTGGGCCCAATCTCCTCCCCTCCCCTCCCCTTCTGCGACTCCCCCATGATGCACTTGCAGGTCCCCTTTCCCTGGGTTCTCAGCCTCTCATTCTGGTGAGGACGAGCTCCCTCCCCCCCCGGACCAGGGAAGAAGCCACCCAGTCAGGAGACGTCACACACCTGCCAGATGCCAGGACGCCTGACGAGTGTTCACTTCCAGCAGGTGTCCATGAGCACGGAGCAGCTTTCAGCTGGATTCCCAGGACGTGAGGCTGGAACGGATCTTGGAGGAGCTAAAAAAATCCATCCCGAGCTTAGTCATCGTTAACAAAAAGAAGGGCTCCAATGGAAAAGCGGGAATAATGAGCGACCCTACGTGAACCCAGGACCTCCGGGTGCAGGCGCCCCAGCGCCCCAGCACCTCCCCTTGCCGTGCTCCCAAGATGGCCACACCGGGACTGTCTCACGCCACCGGCCTCCTGGACACTGAGGTCTCTCCGCCTCTGTCCTGGCCTACAGCAGGCACTCTTGTCCTACGCAGCTTAGCCAGGAAATTCATAGATCTGGCTGCATCTGGTCCCTCTTTTGCTCAAAAACCTTCGGTTTTCCCCTATTGCCTAGCCACGGAAGTTCAAACTCCTTTGCCTGATGGACGAGGCCTTCCACACCGTGGCAGTGCCCCAGCAGGGTGCCAGTCCCATGAGCTGCACCAGCCCCAGCTCCCAGGCTCCAAAGGATCTCATCAGTCAATGTTCATTCCTTCCAATGATGCCAATCACAAGCCAATCAATGCACCTCCTCTGGCGGAGGCCCCTGGATTACTGAAATAGCCCGGGGGGGGGGGCTCTGTGGGCCTCCCATGTGCCCCCACACCAGCCCATTCTCCATTCAGCCACTAAAGGGATTTTCCTAAAGCTCAGGTCTGATCGGGTCCCCCCAGTGGCGGCCGATGGCCTCCAGGGTCAAATGCAAAACCCTCTGTCTGGTGTTCAAAACCCCTCCTAAGCAGCCTTCACCCACACCTGCTTAGTCCTCTCACGCGCTCCCCCCACCCTCGTCACCCCCCATGAATCCAGCACGTGCTAGACCGCTTCATCCGCTTGCTTTCTTGCGTGTCAATGAACGGTTAGGCTACTCTGCTTTGTGAGGTTCTGGATCTCACTGGGGGCTGCCCAGTGTTTCAGGACGGCCTGATTGGCACAGGAGCCCCCCAGACCAGCACACCTGAGAACTGCACGTGTACCGGGAGGCCCTCCTTTAACCCAGACCCTTCGGGCTCCCGCTGGTCTCTCCAGCGCTTGGGTAGGCCTGGAGCACTCCCATGAGGCTCTTCAGTGACCTCGAGAGGAGTTACTCTGGAGAGACGTTCTTTCTGGACAAGAGGCCCTGGCAAGATGGTGGATAGCAACTACTGCCAGCTCTCTGGGATGCTGCCTCCTGCCAGGATTGCAGGGCATGGCCCAGGAGCCCTCCCCCGAGAGAATGGCAGGCCCATCCATTGGGAAATGGCTGAACAACTCGTGGCCTATGATTGTGATGGAATAATCCCGCACCGAGAGAAATGACCAGGAGGCTGATTTTTTTAAAAACATGGAAAGATCGACACAAAGTTATGAAGAACAAAACAAGTAGAACCAAGAGAACATTCCACAAGGCAACAGAAACATTGTTGGAAGAATGACTTGCATATGTCCATCTCCAGAGAAAGAAATGAGAAACAGAACTAGGTAAGAGAGAGTTTTGCGCATACGTCTTTTTGTCAAATGATGCCTTCTCTAATGGGGGTGGGGGAGAGAAGAGGGAGGGAGGGGAGGAGGGAGGGGGAGGACGTTACCTGAGAGTTTTAATTGAACAAATACATTTTTTAAAAAGAAAAGAAAATGTTACGGGAAAAGAAGGAATGAAGGGAGGGAAGAATCCCATGGAAACCCAATATACCTTGGTGTCATGCATGTGAACCCATTGTGTTTAGGAGGTGATGGGGCAGGCTGGCATCCATGGCATCTCACTGTGGACTTATAGGTGTGGGAAGTCCCCCAGAATATCTCATTTTGCCCCCCACTTCCTGTCCAGAAAGGCAGGAAAGACGGGAACGAGTGTTTACTCAGTGTCTACTGTGGGCCGGGTGCTGTGCCAAGTGCCAGGGCAATAATTTCAAGCAGAAAGAAAGCTGGTCCCTATTTTTATACAAATCTGAAGAGAAAACTAGTTCAGGGAGCTCAGAGTTTAATGGGGAAACACAACGAGCAGAAAGGAGCTGGGGGAGCGGACGAAGGCAGCTGACCTGGGAACAGTGGGAGAAGGGGGCCCACCCGGTGAGGAGGCCAGAGAGAGAGTGGGATGTTCCAGGGCGAGGAGCCCCTGGGGCTGAGCGACATTCCAGGACGGGACAACAGGATCTGGGAATGGAGGTTGGACATTCTGGGCCCTCTTCCAAAATGGAGGCTGGAGGGGGAATTCGCTAATGGGAAGGAGGCCCAAGTTTGAAAAGCTGCCCCCAAAGGGTGGCTTTTTGCTGAAATCAGTGGCTGTAGGGGCAGGGCATTAGGAACATTCTGGGTTGGTGGACAGTCCCTGGCTAGGAGCTGAGATGGGCCTGGGTGTAGGCCTGGAGTGGATTGACCGAAGGTGCCATTCCCCTTAGGTACAAGTGACCATTTTTCCTGATTCTTTGTATCATTTGTATCATTTTTCATGTCGGGAGGTCCCGCTTTCCATTTCTCTCTGGGCTGCCTCGAGTCTCCTGCGGGATGGGGGAGCTTCAGTCTCCTGCAGAGAGCGGCGGAGAAGAAGCACGACTGTCAAAGCTTCCTCGGGGTGCGCCAGTGTCCCCAGAGGCCTGGGTTCTGGTCCCGGTTCATCCATTGACTAGCGCCGGGGCCCTGGGTGAGACCCTCAGGATCTCCGGGGCTCTGTTCCCTCCTCTGTAGATGGACATGGACAAGAGGACCGACGTCCAAGCTCCAATCGGACCTACGATCGGTTCCTTTAGAGCCGGGCATTCTTCTAGCCGCTGATTCCCAGGCAAACCCGGGCTCCGTGCCAGCAGTCTAGCAATGGAGGGATCGATAACAAAGGAGGAAAGACAATCTCCAGGAAAGGAGCGAGGCCTTTGTGGAAGGCCTGCCCCCAGCGGGATCCAATTAACCGACTTGGGAGACTGAGCCGAGAAGGGGCTTTGGTTACTGGGGCTGAGGAGGAACGGAAAGTGGGGCCGGGCACCCACCCGCCGGGCCTCTGGGCCTGGCTTGGCCCGGCCTCCATTTGAGCTGGTGGCATCGTGTTTCCTGCTGGCACCGGGGCTGAGGCCCTGGCCGCCCGCCCGCCGTGAAAGCAGGTGACATCGAATCCTTCCCCTGCGATCCTGCCAATGGCCAACAAAACAGGAAAAGCAGGCTGCTCTCTCCTCTTCGGAGGCGCTGGCACAGCGTCTGTCCCCCGTGGAGGCCAGATGCCTCTCCGGAGAGAGGCGGGCTTGTGCAACTGAGGCAAGCGGCTTCCGGCGGACTTCCTCCCTTCCTTGGGCAAAGGCTTCGCTTCATGGAGACCCCAAGGCAGGGATGGAAGGAATCTACCCTTGGCTCAGAGGAGAAAAGAAGGAGATGCCAACCCTCAACCCTCCTCCTTGTTGGGTGAGGCAGGAAGCAGGCCTTACCCCAAGGCTAGAATCCCACGGCCTGCCTGGCAGCCTCTGGGGCTGAGCCTTATCAGGGCCATCTTCCTTCTCGAGTTTCCTGCGTCCTTTCCCTGGGATCCAGCCTTCCTCGCCCCAGCCAGAGCACCCCGAGACAGCCAACGAGAGCTCCCGCCCAGAACGAGCACATTTTCCTCAGAGAGGAAGATCCGATCGGTGCCAGGCTGTGCTGTGCTGAGCCCCAGGAAGGCCAAAGACACGTCCCTGCTCTCAAGGAGCTTCCAGTCGAACGGGGGAGCCATAAGCAAACCAACCAGCAAGCGGTAGATGGGAGAAACGTGGATGGTGAAGGGGGGGAAGCAGAAAGCCTTCCTCAAGAAGATGGCATGTTAGCTGGCATCTGAAGGGGGAGAAGGGAGGGAGGGAGAGCAGCCTCCGGGCTGGAGGACAGCCAGAGGGAATGCCCCGAGCTGAGAGAAGGAGGGTCCCATGGAGGAGCGGTCAAGAGGCGGGTGGAAGAGTACAGGAGGGGGAGTACGATGGGAGAAGACGGGAAAGGTGGGAGGGGGCAGGTGACAAAGGACTTTGAATGCCAAGCAGAGGAGGATTTTATATGGGAGGAAATAGGGAGCCAATGGGTGGACTAAGTGATGGGCATCTTCCATTCTATTTCTTTGACAAATCATTGGGCCTGGGGGGTATCTGGGTAACTGCAGACAGAGGCCAGAGACGGAAGGTCCTGGGTTCCAATCTGGCCTCAGGTACCTCCTCGCTGGGTGACCCTGGCCAAAAGTCCCTTAACCCCATTAGCCGGGCTTTGGACTCTCCTGTCTTGGAATACACACACACACACACACACACACACACACACACACACACACACACACACACACACACACACGGCTGGCATTCCAAGGCAGACGGCGAGGGCTTCCAGGAATCATCGGCACCACCCTCGCCCTTGCCTTGGCCAGCCGGGACTCGCAGAGCCCAATGAGAGAAGTCTTGAGAAGTTCCCCTGCCCAGGCGCCGGCCCGCGTGGCCTCCCCTGAATGGCCTCTTTAAGCCGAGGCTGCGAAGCCAGGCTCCGGCTCCGGGGAGATGCCTTTGGGGCCCTCCCACTGCGGAGCTCTCCGGGAGGCAGCAGGAAGGCGGGCGGACAAGGCGCGCCATATTGGAGCTTAACGAAGGGGCTGCTTCCATGGAGCGCTCGTCCGGCAGCTGAGGAGGCGCCGAGACCACCCAGCTGCCTTTTGACGGGAGGATGATCTCTCGCCCTCGTTAAGCTCGGTGGCCGCTGGGAAGCCCATTCGCCGAACCCGGAAGTGTAGCTTCCGAGAATGAGTGGTGAGAGCCCGCCAAGGAGCGGCCGCGAGGAGCTTCGGCCCAGAAAGCCGGGACTTCACTGGAGAGACCGCCGAAGGGAGCCAAAGGGCCACCAGGAGGTGAAGCAGGGGAGAACACCGACGGGGGATCCAGGAAGGCTTCAGGGCGGAGGAGACATCTTCGCTGGGCCTTAAAGGCAGAGGAGCATTTCATCAGGGAAAGATGGGAGGGCAGGGCCTGGAATGCCAAGCAAGAGAAAGCCAGGCAGGGGGGAGCAATCAGTGAGGCTCCTTTAGCCTGGGCTTGGGCTCCCTGCTGCAAAGGAGAGGCAATGGGGGAAGAAGCAGAAGCTGGAGGTGGGGAAGCCAGAGGCTTGGCCAGGATTTCAGTCCTCTAAATCGGGGCGCCCCGGGCTTTTAGGGCCTGAAGGGATCCGACCCCTGGCCCAGGTCTTGGGCAAGGAGTCACCAACCAACTGGCTGGAAAATGGGCAGCTTCTAGGCAGAGAAAGTCCAGAGCCTGCAGGAAGGAAGCGGATCAGGCAGATGAGAGGATGAGGCTTTGGAAAATGGAAGAGCAGAAAGGAAGGAGGGCTCACATAGAAGGGGAACATGACCGCCCAGTGCCCAGCCTTTGGCCCCCAAAACCTTTTTCCAGGTCATAACAGAGGCAGCGACTCTGCCTTGGCAGACCAATAGATTGGGGATTAGACCATTGCAAGGACAGGGTACCTGGAGAGAAGCTGAGAGTGTTTCCAGCTGGGAGAATCTGGGAAGGCTTTCTGGAGGAAGTGCCTGACCTGGGCCTTGAAGGATGGGAGCAGAGCAAAGAGGAGGGCACCATAGGTGTAAGGACCCAAGAGGAGAAGTGTGTGAGTCAGGAGAGGGCAGAGTGTCGTCCTAAGTGATAATGAGCTTGAGGGTTAAGATGGAGAAATCAAACAAGGGGACAGTGAACAGCGCAAAGTGGCAGGAGGACGATGTATGAGAGGAAGAACAACGACAAGAATACCAAGTGAAGGAGGCTGGAACTTATCCACTAGGCCAGTGATGGGCAAACTTTTTAAAGAGGGGCCAAAGGAAAGGAAATGTTCGTCTGTCAGTCTGTTTCTAAGGCCACTCTTTCAAAGTTTCATTGTATTGTATCCTACTCGTTGTATTTGTCAGATTAGGAATAATGTCTCATGGCCGGATAGAACATTTCAGGCCCCACCCCCAATCTGGCCCACAGGCCGGTTTGCCCATCACTGTGCTAGGCAGTGGGAGCCATTGAATGTCTTTGAGCAGCAGAGAGATGTCATCAGAGCTGGACATTTAAAGCCTGGCATGGATTGGAGGAAAGACAGATTGTTAAACTGAGTCTGAGTCTCGCACTCAATCTGTGAAAGACGTTTTTCTTTCCTCAAAGACTCCCTGAAGTCCCTTTAGACAGCCTTGATCAAGAGCCCTGGTCGTCCTCTGTTCTCAAGGGCCAAAGAGGCAGTTGGCATTTATTCAGACTCTGCTATGAGCCTGGGCTAAGCACCAGGGGGTACATAGAAAAGCAAGAGATGGTTCTTGCCCTCAAAGGCTTTATGGTCTAATGGCCACAAATTGTGGCTTTTCCTTCTCCTAAAAGCGGAGAAAAGCTGGTGCTTGGCTGCAGAGAGGATTTCTTGGCAGGCCCCATTGGGTGGGAATGTCTAAAGTCCTCCCAGCCCTGGGGGTTCGTGACTCCTGGGGCTCCCCACCAGGCCGGCTGGCGGAGGCTTCCCCGGGAGCCTCTTCTGGGGCGGCTCAGGGGGACCTGGGCAGGGCTCATTCAGGTAGAGGGTCTGAGTGCGAATGAAGCCGCAAAGCCCCCTCCGGTGTGGCATGGTGGGAGGTGGCTGCTCGCCGCCCCGCTGGAGGCTTCTCATCGTCGATGGGCTTGGAGGCTTCGAGTCAGGTCGTTAGTCACGGCTGCTGCTGCTGCTGCTGCAGGCTGAGCTGGGCCCGTTCTCCGCACTCAGCCCCGATTCTCGCACACGTGCCCCCCGCCAGGCATCTGCAGGAGGCAGCGAGGGCCGGAGGACTCCGGGGAACGCAGGCAGCTCTCGGCTCCCCTCCACTGGGGCGGGCGCCTGCCAAATGGGGGCTGGCTGGGGGGCGCCTGCAAGGAAGGGGAGGCCAGCCGGGGATGAGGGAGCGCCAGGAATCTGTAGACATTTGCTCGGCCCCCAAGACCCGGGAAAGAGGGTTCTAGACGGCAACGTCTCCGGCCCTGGGCACAGCTGGGCGTCCCTGATGGTGGGATTTTACCAGGGAAGCGCCATCCCCAGGCGGTCCCACGGGGACAGTCGGGGCGCCTCCCCCTTCACCGGAGCCGGCTGGCCCTCACCCCGCTGGGCAGTGCCTGGCGCTTCTCGGCCACGGGGCGGTTTTATTGCTTAAGGAGCCCTTTAGCCGGGCTCTGCGAGCGCGCCGGGCAGCTTGCTCCGCTCTGGCTTTAAAATGGTGTCTTTAAAGTGAGGAAATGACTCACTTTATTGAGTCAAGGCAAGGGGTGTCTAGTGATGGCCGTGGGGGCACCTCAGAGGGCGCCTCGCCAATGGCCAGGCTCCGGCTCAGACTCCGGACCTCGGAGGCCGCTGAGAATCGGTGAGCTTCCCAGGAGACAACGGCTGTAGACGGCGCTGGGGAGGGCCCGCAAGGCCTTCCTCGGAGCAGCCCCGGGCAGCCAGGCGGCGGCTTTTACAGCTTCTGACTTACAGATGGGAAAGGAGGCCTGCAGAAGAGGAGCTGCCTGACCTCGGGCAGGCCACGCTGTCATGGTAGATGCAAAGTCCCGGGAGCCTATTCCCAGCTCGTGTGACACAGCAGATTCTCCTGGCTGCTGAGATGCCTCTTTGCAAATAAAGCTGCTAAAAGTCATTTTGACTTAAGCTGTAATATTTTTAAATCACTAACCATAATATTACTTTGGAATTCTCATATTTAGCATAAAACCTAAATTTAAACTCTTATACCAGGTCATCTGCCAGTCAGTCTAGGTCTTCCCAAGTGGGATTTCAATGTCTGAAGGAGACAAGGAAGGACTTTCTTTCTTCTGTCACCCAGAACTTGGCCCCCAAGGCATGCTAGGGACCAGCCACTATCCATCAGTGGACAAAAAAGCATTTAGGCCATGTTCACGTGCCTTGATCACATCATTGTCCTTGGTAGGGCATGGGAGGGGCATGAGGAGAGGCTGAGGAAGCTGGGCTGCAGCCAGCAGCAGACAGGACAGTTGTGCAGAGCTTCTACCCTCAAGGAGGGTCACTGACCCAGAGATGGGAGGACCTTTCCTCCAGGGCTTCTCCCTGAAATCAGACACTGGAGGAGTTTTCTGGGCTTTGGGGGGTGGCTCTGGCTCAACCACTAAATGTCCTCACCCACGCATGGATGGCAGAAACCCAGGACCAAAAGGGCAGGAATGGTGCATGTCTCCAAACCTCCCAAGCGCTGTGGAGATAGGAGGATGAAGGTGAAAAGGCCCACAAGGACTTGTGGCCTTGCTCGGGCCTGCTGGAGTTTCTGCGGCCCCAAGTGACTTTGGTTCTCTATGTGGATCAGTCCGGAAGGTTTGGGGAAGCTCTCCTGTACTAGGAGAGCCCCACACTACAAGTCCTCTCTTGAAGATGGAGAAAAACGTGCCCCTCCCAGGCTCTTGAAGACTCTGGCCCTCGGGGAGGCAAGGACTCTGGAGGAATCATTCTCTCCGCTCATAAGGAGAGTCTTAAAAAAAAACAAAACTTGCCTTCGCTCTTAGAAGCAATACTGAGTAACGGTTCCAAGGCTCAAGAGCAGTAAGGGTTAGGCAATGGGGGTTAAGTGGTTTGCCCAGGACCACACAGCTAGGTAGTGTCCAAGGTCAGATTTGAACCCAGGACCTCCTGTCGTCTAGGCTTGGCTCTCTAACACTGAGCGATGAGGAGAGTCTTATGGAAACATTCCATTGGACCTTCCCGTTACATACCTGCTCAGGGCTCATTCCTTGGACCCTCACTCTTCTCAGTGCCGCTCCTCAATCCCCCCAATATTCTAGGCGTTGACGCCAGCGGGACCCAACCCACGCTGGATCTTGAAGTGGCACGAGGCACCTCAAAGTCGAAGGTCTTCACTTTCTACCACTGTGACCTTCTGAAAGTGGAGAGGCCGGGTCCGAGGGATTCTCTGCTTGGGGCGGCCCTTTGGGTTTGCTTCTCCCTGGCGTCCTCCTGAGTCTTCCCCACCAGCCCAGCTTCTTTCGGACGCAGAGCCCTCGGCCTCCCAGAATGACTTCCTAGAGCCCAGCGTGGACTTCCGACTTCTCAGCCCCAGCAGAACACAAGCTTCCTGCGGGCAGAGGCTGTTCTCTTTCTCTTTGACTCGCTAGCTCAGGCCCTGAGATGTGGTGCTGCTTCTTCTTTTTTTAAACAATATTTTATTTCCCCCCCTTTTTTTTTTAATTTTTTTTTTTATTTTAAACCCTTAGCTTCTGTGTATTGTCTCCAAGGCAGAAGAGTGATGGGGGTCAAGTGACTTGCCCAGGGTCACACAGCTGGGAAGTGGCTGAGGCCGGGTTTGAACCCAGGACCTCCCGTCTCTAGGCCTGGCTCTCAATCCACTGAGCTACCCAGCTGCCCCCCTTCCCCCTTTTTAAAAATTTAAAAATTTTTTAAAAATTGTAAGAACATTTTTTAATTTTCATTTAAATTTCGTTTAATATTCATTTTCTAAAGTTTCGAGTTCCAGATTCTCTCCCTTCTTCTGACCCTCCGTCCCCTCTCCCTGAGCAGCCAAGCAACCTGAGCGAGATTTCGCTTGTGCAATCATGCAAACTATCTCTCTGGACTGCTTGGGCCGAAAGTTGTGCTTGAACCCAGGCGTTGCCCTTCGGCCTGCTCCTGGGTGAGCTCAGGCAAGTCTCGCACCAGCTTGATGAGGCTCCGTTTCCTAATCCGTGGAGGGAGGAGGCGGGTCCATCTAGACCATCCTTGGGACCATCCGGCTTTCTGAAGGTCCGCTGGAGAGGATTCAGCCGTCCTCGAGAAGGGTGCTGAGGTGACGCCCGGCCTGTGAGGCGGGCCGAGCGTGACGTGAAGCCGTCTGGAAAGCAGAGGAGCTGGCGGCGAGGGGGCGTCGCTGGTCTGGGCTGACAAGGCTGACAGGTGCGCCCGACGAGGCCAAGCGGCGAGCGACGAGATGGAGGATCTCCACGCGCCTTGTAGGCTGAGATTTCCTCCCGGCTCGCACCAGGCCCGGAGAAGGCTCCGAGGGAGAAGGAAGCACCGAGGGCCGTCCAAGCAGGGAGCCCCTCGGACTTTGGCTCCCCTTTCGGGAGGTTGCCGGTGGCGGGACGTCAGGACCCTCCTTCCTGCTACCACGGACGCGTGGACGGAGGGACCTCGTGGACGCGTGGACGGAGGGTTCTCGTTCCCCTGCGCGACCCCAGCGGGAGCCGAGGGAAGGGCCCCAGGTGGGAGGACGCGGCGGGGAAGCTGCTCTTTGAAGGGCGCTCAGGCTTCTGAACAAACAACACTTGGCACTTCTGACCCCAGGAACGGAACCTTTGCCAAGACCTGCAGCAGGACACGTAGCTCCGACTCATAAATCCACGGAGTCCCTGGTGGCTGCCAAGACCGAAGGAGAGGCAGCTACATCCTGAGACAAAGGATTCCAGACAGCCCCGGACTCTCTGTGTGGGCTCCCCCCACCCCCAGCCTTATCCACCCTCCCGGGGGGGCCCGCAGCCCTCCGACCCCAATCTGGGACAAGCGGGGGCGCTACGGTGATGGCGGCCTCTCCTCACACTCCCCACCGTCGAGTTCCAGCCATGGAGGAAGTCCGAGCTCACCTCCCTGGTGCAGCCTCTGGGCTCAGGCCCCGAATTCTCACACGGTGCTGCCTTCTCTCCTTTAGTCAACAAACATTATTAAGTCCCTCCTTGTGCCAGCACTGAGCTAGCTGTTTGGCCTGCCAAGCGGTCCCTGCCCTCGAGGAGGGCTGCAGAGAAGCATTTCCCTGGGCAGAAGGGAAGGAGAAAAAGGAGGAGGAGAGACGGGAAGAACAGCGAGTCCTCGGCCGAGGCCAGTCTTTCTTCCATTTGAAGGCCTGGAGGGAAGCTCTTCTTAATGGGAAAGGAGGGACCTTACTTGTTAGCAGGGAACACTGAGGAAAGACCCCGAGCTCCAGAGATGCCCTGTTGTGCCCAGCCTTGAGAGGAAGAGGGAGAAAGCTGGCCCGAGCAGAGACGCTGCCAAATCTCTGCCACCTCAGTTGACCCTCTTCTGGAGAGAACTCTCCGTGGTGGCCAAAGGGCAATAGGAGGGCATCGGGAGAATTGCAGAGCTTTAGAGCGTGATGTGGTGGCCAGGAGCTGACCTTGAGTATGTGGCAGACCCAGGAAATCAGTGTGGACCACCGGCAGGGCCTCCGTAGCGGCTGGGCACCTCCTTTGGGCATCTGTGCTGCTGCCAGGCCCCAGACACACAAAGTCATTGACTTTGCCCTTTGCCTGCCCTTGTCTTCTTTCCAACAGGCTGCTGACCTTCCCTCGGCTCTTGGGACATTTCCTGGCCACCCCTAGAGCCCTCGGGTCAGTCTTCTGCATGCCTCGCACCTGGCATCATTGGGTATGTCTCTTGCCAAGCAGGCTGGTTTTCTGATCATCATTTCTTACTAGAACTATTGCAAACAGGCTCCCCAGGCAGCCAGCAAATATGGTTTAGTGCCTACTATGTGCCAAGTGCCGAGGACACGAGGCAGTCAGTGCCTGCCCACCAGGAGGAGGCGGATCTTGGTGCCACCTGCTCCTCACTCTCCAATCCGCCCTCCTCACACCTACCCAGGAGATATTCCTAAGTTGCAGGCCTGACCATTTGGACCCTTCCTCGAAATAATCCTTTTTTTTTTTTTAAATACTAAAACAATCAAAACATTAGTGGCTTCCTGTGGTTTCTGGTGGGGGCAACTAGGTGGCTCAGTGGATAGAGCACTGGGCCTGGAGTCTGGGAGATCTGAGTTCAAATCTAGTCTCAGACACCCATCAGCTGAATGACCCTGGGCAAGTCACTTAATCTCTGTTTGCCTAAATTCAGAGGAGAAGGCAATGGCCAAGCACTCGGGGAACCTTGCCATAAAACCCCCTGGACAGTCTGGTCCATGGAATCCCGAAGAGTCAGCCTCCACTGAACCCCCCAATAGTAACAATTGCTTCTGGTATTCTATATAAAACTGTCGGCCAACCTGCAGGCCGACTCCCCACCTCTTTCCCAGCCTTCTTTCTGCCTGGAGCCGGCCAGGTCTCTGATGGCTCGGCCTGGGGAACCTTTTCACCATGGCAGTCCTTTCAGCTGGGGACCTGCGAGGAGGTGTCAGAACAGCTTCAGGCAAACATCTGGAAAGCTTCTGACTCAGCTGTCTTGGCTGCAGGTAATTGGCTTCTCAAGGCCCGGAGAAAGCTCCGCTTGGAGGCTGGAAGCCCCCAGAGGCTGCTCCCACACTCCCTCCGGGGCCCGCTCCGGGGATTTTCCAGCAGGGCAGAGCCTGAGCTTCTCTGCACATGGCTGTGTTGGCCTCCCAGGAGACCCCGTGGGCAGGGACCTGATGAATTCATTTAGGAAGATGCCCGCTCAGGTTGGCAGAGACAGTGCCCAGGAGGCTTCACGCTGTGAGCCCTGGACTCCGTAGGGCCATCGGGCCAGACTGCCCAAGCCACGGAACAGGCGTGATGTCCGAGCTTCCCGTAGCAGCGTGGCAGGGCCAGGTCTCCAGAGAAGTGGCTCCGGGATCCCAGGGTTTCCTAGAACCCAAGGATGGAACTGTGAGTACTCTGGGAAGTCGTGGGGGTCCCAGGATGCCGAGGCAGTCGTCACACTAGGGAACGTGCCTGGAGGCAGGGACGGAGGGAGGAAGGGGAGGGCAGTGTTGAGAAGCAAGGCAGAGAGAAAGGAAGAGGATATTATTGAGGCGGATCCTGGAGCCAAGTGCCCCCATCTAGGGCAACGCAAGGGAGGCCACGCCGGTCATGCTTGGGCCAGACTTTGGGGACAGAGGGACAAAGGAGAGAGGAACTAATGTTCCGATAAATGCTCTGCCAATCGGAGGGTCTAGGAGGGCTTAGAGGAGGCAGAATGGGCAGGATCTCGGGCTCTCTCCAGGCCATCCTTGGTTCCTCAGGACCAGAAGGAGGAACTCTGATTCTTCTGCTGCCACAGGAGTGAAGCAAGCCGGGAGATTGGTAGACAGCCCATAAACACAGCCCTTGACACCTGTTATGGGGGTAATTTGAGGAAAGGTGTTTGGGATAAGGGAAATTGAAAGGAGGATGTTGGAGACTTGCTAAGTGGGTAATCTCGGTTTCAGGTAGGCTGGGATTAAAGGAGATTCAGGGTATAATAGGACTGAAGTCAGGAGTATAACACAGAAGGGAAACAGAGATCTTTTAGGGAGAAGAGAAGTTAAACTAAACAGACAAACACAGCAGGCTTACAGACTGGGACTTAGACTCAAACACAAGCTGAGGGAAATAGACTAGACTGAAATGAACAAACAGGCTTTAGTTAATTTCACAGGAAAGGACCTATTTTGAAGTAACACCTTCCTTCAAGATGGATGCCCAGCTACCCTCTAAGCCCAGAGTATGTTGTCTCTTTCCCTCTTCTTCCCTCTTGATAACTAACAGACAAATTACACTAATAGGGCTATTGAAACACAAAAGGGTTTATTTTGTTTGAAGGATGTTTGTTAGGAAGGTGGATCAAAGGAAAGTCCTATCAGTTGTCTCAGGAACCTCAGGTGGGGGAAGGGAAGTAAAGATGGAGTCTGAGTAAGGACCTGCCTTTAAACTCACTTTACAAAATGCTATGGCTATCTAAAGGGAATAAATGATGATCTGACTAACTATAACTAATGCTGTCAATTAGATAACTCTTCACAGATTTAACTCCTCTCTAATTACTCTCCTTATTAACTCCACAGACACTAAGGTAAGGGAGGGAAGGCAGGGGTGGTATAGGAAAGGAAGATATAAAGGTTTATCTAAAATAATAATTTCTTAAGTAAATATATCAAAGCTAGGCTAAATTTCAATATTAAAGCTAGGTAATCAAAGCAGCTCGCTCATTGACCACCTCCCTCTATGGAAGATCCAGTCAACTGCTTTTCCTCAAGATTCTAAACCTCTAACAGCTTTTGGAACTCAGCCAAAGCTAGAAAAAACTATATGACCCCAATTCTGTATACTACACACCTTGAAGTAGCCTGAGAGCTGGAGAGCCAGCCTTTCATGGGGGAGAGAGCCCAGAAGGTCAAGTGCTCTCAATCGCACAGACATCCCTTGTTAAGCACCCTTGGACTTCAGGAAGCATGGGGAATCTGGCCCCCAGCCTGTGCTCCAGCTGTGCCTAGGGCAGTGGGGGTGACCAGAAGCCTGCTTCCCGGGGAGCCTAGGAATCCCTTCTGGGGTCCCCTCATTCCCTAAGGCCCTCTTCTCCTTCCTTCCTTCCCAGGTCTCCAGCTCTCCCTTCTGACATACCAGACTTCTCCATATCGCTCACCGAAAGGCCCCTAGCTCCCTGGAGCCGGAGCTGGAGCTGGAGCCGGAGCCGGAGCTGGAGCCGGAGCCAGCCTAGCCAGATCTTCTTATTTGTGCTAATGATGATCATCTTTAGCATCAGAGCAGCAGGCCTGTATCTATCAGAGCATCTTTCCTGGCCCGGATATTCCCACCATTTCACACACATTCACTTTCCCAAGAGAGGGCTCGCTGTTGCACTGGCTGAGTTGGGGCAGGGATCTGTGCTGAAGGGATTTCACTGACCCTGCTCAGGCCACATCCACTCGCTCTTATTCCTTCCTACATTTAAAAAAAGGAGAAAGAGAGAAAGAAATTTCAAGACAATCCCAGGAGTTGGCTTTTCCCATACAATTTTAACTCCCATTCAAGGAAGTGTGGTAGTTAGATCAGAAAAGATTGGGGGCGGAACCAAGATGGGGGCTTTGTAGCAGCAAAAGCTGAGACCACTCTGACAATCCTTCCAAATCAGTTTTTTAAAAAGGGCCTCAAAACAACAGGAATCAAAAACCAACAGCAAGATGGAGTGAGAGGGCTCTCCCACTGACCACAACATGAAAGGTAGGCAGAGAGAGTTGATCTCTTCAGGATGAGGGGGAACCAGAAGCAAAACTGCACACAGAGTGCTGGCCAACCACCCCAACACCTACTGTACCAGATTCTGAACCTGGGCATAGGCCAAATTTAGGATCCTGGAATCCTGGCTGTGCCTTACACTCCTCCCTTAAAGTCTCAGGCTCTGGCACCAACCTGCAGTGAGGCCCAGAAGTCCATAGCACTGGGCCCTTTGAAGCCCGCACTGCTGTAGTGAACACCTAGTCTCAGGGCAAAATAGCTCACAGTGCCCATCCTTGCAAGCCTGCAGCAGAGGAGACAGAATCATCATCTTTCAGAATTCTCAGGCCACAGGCAAAAAAAAAAAGGTTGGGAAGATGATGAGCAAACAGCAAAAGAAACAATCCTTTAAAATTTCTATGGAGACTAAAAGTAAAGCACAAAATCAACAGGGGATGGTGAGATCCAAGCAACTACTTGTAAAATGTCAAAGAAAAATGGGAATTGATCTCAAGCTCTGGAAGAACTCAAAAAGGAATTAAAAAAAAAACAAATAAGACAGGATGAAGAAAAATGGGGAAAATAAATGAAAGTAATGCAAAAAGAAAATAACAGCTTAAAAAGCAAACTTGGTCAAAAAGAAAAAAACAGAATTGACCTACTGGAAAAAGAGACAAAAAATCCAATGAAGAAAAGAGTTCTGTGAAAAGTAGAATGGACCAAAGTGGAAGAGGAAGATCAAAAGGTCATGGAAGATATTCAGTCTTTAAAAATTAGAACTGGGCAAATAGAAAATATTGAGTCTGTTTTGGGCCCAGGGAACATAGTTTAGGGGCTGTCAGCCCCCCATTGCCCCCATTTGTGGTTTTATCAGAATCTCCTTCCCCTGCCAATTGTTACGATAAAAAATGATAAAGGCTGGTATAAATATATATATTAGTATTTTAATTAAAGCCATGCTGATAGATAAAGTCATTAGACCACGCACTTATAAGAATTCAAAATCGCCGCGCTCACCATTATTGTCTCCTGTCTCCTCCCGAGTCTGCTGGCCAAGAGAGCCTCCCTCCTAACCCAGGAGATTTAAACTCTTCCCTGCATCAAGACGTAGGCCTCCCCACGCCCAAAGAACCGGAACCGGAAACCCGTTGGACCACGGGAAATGTAGTTTGATAATTTCCCTGTGACCAGAAAATACATATATATACACACTTAAAGATGGCATCTCCCAAATTTCACTTTTACACAGCCTTCTACCTATGAATGAGCTCCCTGTTCTACAGATCTTCAACCAAGTGAATTATGTTCTGGGATTCACTCAAAGTAAGCCCAGGATGAATATGACAGCTGAAGATTGAAGCCCAAGTAGACCACAGAGGAGCGACCCCAGCACCACTGTGCAAAGCAGCAATGGTCCTTGACTGCCTGGTGTATGAATGAGGCCCTGCTCACCACAAGTCCAGGGTCTTTGTTCTCTGGGATACGGCAAGGCCTCCCCCGCCCACCCAGTCATTCCCTTTCTTCCCAGATGGGCTGGAGTCAGCAGCTGGGCTGAAGCAGCTGTTTCCATCATTTCCCTGATCATGAGGGGTGGGAGAGAAGAGACAAACAGAGACAGAGACAGAGTCAGGCAGAGATGGAAAAGAGAGCAGAGGAGAGAGATGGAGAGGAGAGGAGAGGAAGAAAAAGAAACAGAGAGGAGGGAGAGAGACAGATTCAGAGAGAAATAGTGAGAGATGGCGAAGAGAGGAAAGGAAGAAAGAGAGAAGGAGAAGAGGGGGACAGAGAGACAGAGAGTGAGAGATGAAGAGAGGAGAGGAGGAGGGAGGGAGGGAGGGAGGGAGACAGATAGCAAGGCAGAGAGAGGAGGGAAGGAGCCCTGTTGTCCTCATGGGCCTTTTGACCCACATAAGCAGTGCCCTGGAAGGGCTCTTGGAGCTGTTTAAGACGGTTCTCCCCTCAGCCACATCCGCATGGCTAATGGCTCTCCAGGAACAGCAGAAGAGCTGTCCTTTGGGAGAGGATGAAGGTCAGGGGGCCAGTGGGGGGGTCTGTGTTTCCACGGTCCCTCTCTCAACACCTGGGGAAGCTGTGATCCTGCTGGCATGGCTGTCCCCTGCCTCCCTGCCTCCAAACAGGTCGGGTCCCAGTGAGGTCTTTGGGAGTTGTTGGGGCGAGAAAAAAATCATTTCCTGGTGGCCAAGCCTCTGGCCATCGGCCTCTCCGGTCCTCAGACGGACAGCAGCCGCCTCGTCTAGGAGCTGGCCCAGTTGGGGATGCGGGGCTGGAGCTTGGGAGACGTGGGATCAGGTACCCTCCCGGAACCGTTTCCCCAGGGCAGGTGCTTGGCTTTCGTGGCCTCTTGTCTAGCCACGGCTAGCTGCCATTCCATGAAATGCTACGTGGCCGAGCAGACGGAGCCCTTGTCCCGAAGCCAGTCAGACGGAGCTCAGTTCAAATCCCGCCTCAGACACTTCCCGCTGTGTGGCCTGTGAGACATGGCTTGTTCGGTGGTTCTCTTCTTCCTAGTCCAAGTTCCCTGTTGCCGAGGCAAAGGCTAAGCGGAAGTCGGTGTCTCCCCCATCCCTCGGGCCCCCCCGAAACCCAAGGAGGATCGTTTGGGACATCTCAGGATCACGAGTGTCAGGGGCAGCTCCCGCCCTCTCTTCCCTGAACTTCATTCACTGGGCGAGTCTCTCGACCGCTCTGGCCAGTTTTCTCACCCATCAGATGAGGACAGTCACAGCAGCTACACGGCCGGATTGTTATGGGAGCCAAACGAGCTCCGGAAAGCAATTCGCGAATCTGCGCTGCTTCTTCTTTGGTTCTCCCAACGGGCGAGCGATGAGCACGCCAGCAGGTCTGCCAGCAGGTCTGGGAGGAGGAAACGGGTCTCTGCTTCGGGGGAGCGTCCCCTGCTGGGGAGAGGCCTCGGCGTCCAGGGGCCTGCCGGAGGGGAGCCACGGAGAGGGAGGAGGCCTGGAAGGGCTCCTGAGCATCACTCCCGCTGCTCCTGGCTCTCGGCCTCTCCGGCCAATAGGCAGCTAAAGACCTGCCCGCGTGGCTTTGGGGGGAAACGGGAGGATTAAACCCCGAGTCCAACCCGCCAGTGAGCTTCCTCGGAATAGCTCGGCCTGCACCGATGCCTCGAGGGTCCTCACAGCTCCGGGAGGCAGGGCTTCGGCCAGTCAGGCTGGCATCCAGCTCCGGGCTCGGCACTCTCTCACCGGCTTCTCACAGTCGCGGCGGGATTTCAACAACGCAAGTATTATCATCCCCATTTTCCAGAAGAGGAAACTGAGTCTCTGAAAGCTTGAGGCTTTCCCACGGCTCCACAGCAAATAAGCGGCCGCCTGGGTTTTCGGTTTAGACACTGAGCCCGTCTCAAGCCTTAGAGAGCTCGGCGCGAGGCAGCCAGGAGAGGCTGCGGCTCCCTCATTCATTCCGTTCACCTAGAGCCACAGCAAGGCCAGGGTGGCTGCGGCTGTTTCCGGGATGCCGGAGGACTTGGACTCCTGGGGGGGGGGGAGCTGTAGGAGCCGAGGCTGGAGGCTGCCTCCCCGCTGCAGCCACTCTCCGGGCGAGCTCCTGCCCTTCTCTTCCCACCATCAGCCACGATGCCAAAGCCTGTACCAGAGAAAGAGATGGCAGGGGAGAGCGGGAGAGCAAAAGGTGGAAGGAGGGGGAGGGAAGGAGACAGAGACAGAGACAGAGAGACCGAGAGAGACAGAGAGAAAGAGAGACAGAGATAAAGAGAGAGAAACAGAGACAGAGAGAGAGAGAGGAAGACAGAGAGAAGGGAAAGGAAAGGAACCGGCATGTGTGCATATAGTGGGGGCCTCACTGAGGGTTGGCAAGGGCTATGCCTGGCATATGGTGGCAGAAAGAAGCTTGCTACTAGGAGGGGAAGAGGGCAAAGGTGCCCAGTGGTTAGTTGCCCCAAGCCCATCCCCTACATGGAGAAACCAAGGAGAACTTGCCACTGGAGGAAGACTAGGGGGCAGCATGGAGGAAGGATGTTCCAGGGGGAGCTGCAGCTGAAGCGGAGCCAGGGAAGGCCAGAGGGACAGCACAGAGGATGGGGTGCCTGATGGGGGGCTGAGGGGGGCAGGGAGGGCCCTCTGGTGAGTGGCGGGCAGGGCAGAGGCGCAGCGTCACGGGCGGCCTGCACAGAGGGGAAAGATGCCGCTTGGTCAAGCCCTCCAGATGACGCAGGCGGGGGTGGCCACGTCTCCTGGATTCCGTCCAAGGAGCAGCTCCCCTGAGCAGACGCCGATTCCGCCAGGCCTTTCCCTTTCCTCTCCCTCCCGTCAGGACGGTATTTTTTCCCTTTCGGCCAAGGCCAAGCGTGCCCGGGGAGCCTCGGCCTGTCGGGCCCCACTTTCCGGGCTTCCTGGCCTTTCCTCCCCGCTTGCTTGTTTATTTCTGCCTTTGCTTCTGCGCCTCCTTCTCCGGGGCTCAGGCCCAAAGAGGAAATTCCTCCTCCAGATGCAGCAGGCTCTCCCCAGGCCATCCAGCACTCCCGGTGAGGCCGGGCCCTTGGCCAGCGGACAGCGGCTTCCTCTCTCCCAGGCTTCAGCCACGGCCCAAGGGCGAGGGCCTTCCTGGGGCAGGCTCGGAATGGGCTCCGTTGGGCCGCCAGAGCAGCTCCTGCCGTCCCCAGAGCCCAGCCTGCCCCCTTCCTGGCCATGCTGAGAGGTCAGAGGAGGAGCCCAGGAATGGGCGCCGCAGACCCGCCCTCTGCCCTGGTGGCATTCAGTCCGGATCAGAACGAATGGCCCTGGACCACCCCGAGGGCCGCGCGGGCTCCGCCTCGCCCATCCCTCCACTTTGGGAAGAGCCGCGGATGCCAGGCCTCTGCCCGCCCCCGGGGCTGCCTCTGAGAGGGGCTTTCTCTGGCGGTCTCGTGGGCAAAGTGGGGCGAGGCCGGCCGCCTGGAGATGGCGGGATGTGCTCAGGAGGTCTCAGTCCGCGCCAGGGTCCCACTTCCACATTAGTTCTTGCCCCGCCAAGCCGGAGCTTAATCCAGATTAGACGTACAGATTGCAGGCGAGCTTCAAAGATGATGAGGACGATTCCCGAGCGGTCTGAGCCGGCTGAGTTTGGGGGCGCCCGGCAGCCCCACGGCCCAGGCGAGCCCTCGGGACGAGCTCTGTTCAGGCTTTTAATGCCCACGTCACTCGCCCTCGCCCTTCTGGCTGAGGGTGTCATTAGGCCAGAAAGTAAAGTTTTACAAAAACCACAACATGGGGGGCTACCAGGGGGCTCAGTGGGTGGAGAGCCGGGCCTAGAGGCGGGAGGTCCCGGGTTCCAATCTGGCCTCAGACACTTCCCAGCTGGGTGACCCTGGACAAGTCACTTGACCCCATGCCTAGCCCTCACCACTCTTCTGCCCTGGAGCCAAGAGCAGCTGCCCCCTACAGTGTGGTTTTTGTAGAACAAGACAAGCAGAAGAGCCAAGAAGGCATTTGGGGCACCAGCACGGCTGCAGGAGGGACTTTGCAGTCATCGGCCAGTTCAGAGCCTCCACGGGGCGCCCATAGGCTGGGGTTCCGCTGCCCCCCCAAGCACAAAGGGCAGGCGGGCCCCACCTTCGTTCCCTGCGGCCTGGAGCCAGGGGCAGCCTGGGGGTCTGTCCCGACGAGGGCTGACCCGCAGGTGCCCACAGCTCGGCTGGGCTTGGAAAGGGGGGCCGCAGCGAGGTGGGGCGAGGCCAGAGCGGCCCACAGACAGGCTCGGGGCGCAGCAGGAGCCTCCAAAGGACCTTCTCCCACAGGGCTGTGGGCACCCCGAGAGAAGCCACTTCTGGGAGCTGCCAGGGGGGAGGGCAGGCGGCGAACAACAGGAAGGACCGCTCGAAGCCCTGCCAGCTGGCAGCCTGCAGCCCGGGCGAGGACTCGCTCTGGAGGCGGGCCAGGGGCAGAGCTCTGCTGGCCGTGTAGGTGGCCTCGTGGTCCCCCAGCCTGGGGACGCTGGGACAAACCTGGGGGACGAGCCGACCCATCTGTGATGGCTGCAGGAAATGAAGAGGTGGCTGGGGAGAGGCACCCCCAGACCCCACAGAAACAAAGCTGGGCCCCATTGCTGGCCCTCCAGGCTCCTTCCTGCCTCAATCAGGGTCCGAGCAGAGGGGAGCACGAAGGCTGCCGGGGCCATGCCGTGGCCTCTGGGAGAACGGCCCGAGTGCTCGTCGCCCAGAAGGAAGGACCCGGACCCTGGGCCTCTCCCTGGGAGCTCCTGGAGGTCCTTGAGCCCCACTCCCTTCCCTCCCAATCTCCCACAAAAGGCCGTCTGGCCTCTGCTTTCGGGCCTCCCTCCAGGGAGGGGGAGCCTCTTCCCCCCACGGCCACCTGGGAGATAGCTTTACCCGTTAGGAAGCCTGCCCAGGCTGCTGGCCTGAATCTGCCCCCTTGGCCCTCCCCGCTGTGCTCCTGGCTCAGTGGGGACTGGCTGACGGGCCCTCAGACAGCCCCCCTCCCCCTGGGCACGTGTCCTGGGCTGCTTTCCAGGCCGGGCTGGGCCGCCCACAGTGGCTTGGACCAGTCTGGACAGGAGAGCCCGACTGGCTCACACCTGCTACTTCTGCAGGTGTGACTCAGAGGCTGCCTCAGCCACAGGGAGCCTCAGAGCCTGGGCCTCGCCATCCTGGGTGCCTGGGGCCTGCCGGGTGGAGGGTTTGGAGGCGGTGGAGGCTCCGGGGCCTGAGCGAGGGGCAGCCTCCAAGGCTCCAAATGAGGAGCCCTCCCGTGACTTGGGAAGGCGTCTGGCCGTCACCTCCTTCCTGGGTCAGACCCACACGAGAGAGGGAGACACTTTGCACAGCAAATTAACTTCAGTCTATCAGGGGGAAGTTGGTCCCTCTGTCATGGGGCTGGGCTGTCTGGCTGCTGGCTCGCCTGTCTGGCTGCTGGCTCGCCTCCCTGCCCAGCCCTGCCTGGGGCAGCTCTCCATCTCCTTCCTGCTGACGCACCCTGAAACCCAGCCATGGAGCCTGAGGGCTGCCCCTTCTTCTAACCTTGTGGCCACAGAGATCAGCTGCCGGAGGCAGGGAGGGACGGTGCCCCCTCCAGCCGCAGAGCAGCCCCTTTGCTCGCTCGCCAGGGCCCCGGTGTCACCCTTTGGGACCCTCCGATGAGAGTTCGCTCAGGAGGCTGAGTCTGTCTCCGGGCACGAGCAGGGGAGCTCCCGCCAGCCCCCCATGGCCAGGCGCTGCTTCCTCAAACCCAGGCTCGGGGCCTCCTTGATGGGCTCCTTTGTCCACAAAGGCTCCTTCCATGACAAGTGAGGGTTGGCCAAGAGGCTCTGGATGGAGGAAAGGAGAACATCTGAAGGGCAGGGGAAGGACATCCCAGAGGAACGGAATGGATGAATGCAGGAAGGAGCGCACGTGGATCAGGCTCCTGCTCTTCACCAGCTATGTGCCAAGGGAGGACGGTGCAGACGCAGACCAGAGACCGTCCCTGCCTTCCATGAAGAGGGGGAGGAGGGCAGAGGGAGGCAAGGGAGAGGCTTTGGAGTTGGAGGACAAACATGGGGAAGCCAGGCACCATGTCCAGTCCTGTAGCCATGCAGCCTGTTGTTTCAATTATTGTGACTGGAGCCAAAGCAAGAGGGAGGATGCAGGGGACGGCAGGGATGCACAGGGGACCGAGAAGATGGCAAGACGCCCACGTTGTGTACAACGTGGTACCCTACAGGCTGGAGATGGAGTCTGTGCAGCAGAGGCTGCTCAGGGGGGCAGAGTGGGTTAGACAGGTATTCACTGGCTCCTCCATCGGTCAATATGGAGGCAGGAAAGTCCCCAAAGGCAGGGAGTGCAAAGGACTCACTGAGCATCCTCTAGCCATGTGGATGGAATTGTACCGAGCTCTCCATGGGATCTAAGAGGTGTTCCTGGCTTTATTTAATTTTGTTTCCAGTCCTGAATGTTCTCCCTTTCCCTTCTCTCCCCTGCCCAGCAAGAAAGCAAGAACAAACCCTGTTCCAAATAGATCTGATCATTCAAAACAAATTCCCATCGTCGTCCCATGCACACACAAGCTGCAGTCCGAGTCCATCCCATCTCTCTGTTGAGGCCGTGAAGGAATGTTGTCGTGAATCCTCCCAAACTGTGTTGATCCCTGAGTTCATCAGAGTCCCACATTTTTCAAAGCTGTTTGTCTTTACAGCATTGCTGTTATTTCATAGATTCTCCTGGTTCACTTTGCATCCGTTCATGCGAATCTTCCCAGGTTTCTCTGAAATCATCCCCTTTAGAATTTCTTACAGCATCCCAGTGTTCCATCATCTATGCACATACCTATACACGTAGACACATGTGCGCGTTACAGAGAGTGTCAGACGACTAGCTTAGTCATTCCCCAGTGAATGGGCTCCCCTCAGTTACTGATTCTTTGTCACCCCAAAAAGGACTGCCACAAGTAACTCTACGTGTGCTCCTTTTCCTCTTCCTTCAGTTTCCTTAGGGAATCGGCCGGGAACGGTACTTTTGCCGTTGAATTGTTTTCAGTTGTGTCCAACTCTTCAGGACCCCATTTGGTGTTTTCTTGGCAAAGATACTGGAGTGGTGTGCTATACCCTTTCCCAGCTCATTTTACAGATGGGGAAACTGAGGCAAACAGGTTTAAGTCACTTGATTAGGACCACCCAGCTAATAAGTGGCAAGGCCAGATTTGAACCCATGAAGATAAGTCTTCCAGTCTCCAGACCTGGCACTCTATGCAGTATGACGCCACCTACCTATGCACAGTTTAATAGCTCCATGAGTTTAGATCCAAGTTGTGTTCCAGAATGGCTGGACCAGGTTGTGAACCTCCCCCAACAGTGCATCAGTGTCCCTGTTTTCCCCAATACTTAAAGCAGTTGTCATTTCCCTTTTTTTTTTTTGTCATCTTGGCAAATGTGATCCCTACGGAAGTAGCACCTGTGACCTGTTTAAATCTGCATTTCTCTGACTCATCATTTAGAGAATTTTACCTCTGTCTGTGGATAGCTTGGAGTTCTTCCTCTGAAAACCGTCTGTCCGTATTCTTTAACCATCAATTAGAAAATTCTTACCAATGTGCAAGAGCCTCTATAAACCTTACAAATGAGACTTTTACGCGAGCCATGCCGGCAAGATTCGTCCCACTTTTCTGCCTCTCTTCTTATTTTTAGCTGCATTGATTTTGTCATGTCTGGCACTGAGGGCGTAAGTTAGCGCGCAGGGGGTGTCGTTGTCTTTATTCTGCCGGCAAAGACTATTTCCCTATTTAGACCCATCTTTATTTGTGTCAACAGTGTTCAATCATTGCGCTCGAGTGCGCCTCGGCGGGTAGACACTCAGGTGTGCCGCCCTGCCTACGCTTCGTTCAAATCGAATCGCTCTCTGACAGCTACACTTTGTAGGTCTCCGACAGAAATCGCGATGCTTTGTGGGGGTTTCTATTGGTCGAGTTGCTAATTGTTTCCGTTTTAGTTTCTTGGCGGCTCTCTGGCGTTCTCGATCATATCGTCTGTGGGACGGGATAATGCTCTGCTCGCTTGACCGATTGACTTAGTCCTCCTGTTTGCTTGTTCTCGTCTCATCACCCTCGCTAGCATTTCTAGAACTGTTTTGGATGGTACCGAGGATAAGGAGCATCCTTTGCTTTATCTAGGAAGAGGGGAGAAGGGAAGGTCATGGGGGGGAGGGGAAGGAGCCAGGAGGGGAGGAAGAAGAAGAGGGTCAGGAATGGGGAGAGGAAGCCGGAGAAGAGGAAGAAGGCGTGAAGGAGAAAGGAGGGGTAGAAGGAGAAAAGACCAATTGTATGAAAACCTCAGAGGGACGAGGACCCAAACTACAATGCCTGAGCGGTCTGGTGGATTGGTGACATCCAGCTACGAAAGGAGGGGCTGTAAGAGGTGCCAGAAGCACAGCAGACACCTGAGAAGAGAACATGCGACCCGAATTCACTCGAGAATAATTGCAGAAGCAGCCAGCCCTGGGGCTGGGCAGCCGGAGTGGCTTCCTGCCACCATGTGCTACTCCCGTTTTCTTCATAAATGAGTGAACATCTTTCTAGTCACAGACACAGACATTCCACCAGCTCTGGCGCAGACACAGTCCCTCATGGGTATGTGCGTGCACTAGTCTGTTTTAGTAACTGTGACTTGGTGAATCTGGGGCTTCCCTCCACCGGCAGATGGAGAGTCCTCAAAGGCTTCATATATGTGGCCATGGAGAGGTGCCTGTGGCCCCAAAATGGTCCATTTGCCTGCAAGCAGTCTGGAGCGGAGCCTCTCCGACCTTGCCTAGGCCGGTCCTTGGGTGGCCCAGAGCTGGACACTAGGCTTCAGGTGTGCTCTGGTCAGCTCAGGATGTCACACATCTCTCACTTCTCTTCTGAATGAAATGCCCGCAGGATGGCCAATCAGCGCTGATGAGGGCAGAGTCCAAGGCTCCTCCATGCCCCTTCCCAGACATGCTTCTCGGACTCCTTAGGACTGTTTGCAGAATACGGCCAATAGCCCGGATCCTCAGATCTCCGCATCAGACGCCCAGTCCCATACAGATTAAAGATGGGGGACTCCAGGGACTGAGCATCTACCCTTGAGAATCTTGGAGCCCAAAGAGTAGCCAAATATGCATTTGGCAGAGATGCCTCGGGAAGAGGAATAAATATGCAGCATCCCCTTTGGCAACACTTGCCAACTCACTCAAGGACTTGGAGCTCGTGTCCCTCGATGAGGGGCTATTCTCCAGGCGCTAGCGGCGATCCTGTGGGGGACTCTCCTCCTCAGGAGTCCCTACTAGCATGGCTCCCCTTACCAGTCAGCCAGTACATCAATTAGCTTTTAGGCAAGGCATTCACTCCAGCAGCACAGCAAGACTAGCGGTCATCAAGTGCCATCCCAAATGCGTTAGAGCGTATCTTTCCACAAATACACGCTGGGGATGTGGGGGGGAACAGAGAGTGGGCATGAACTGAAATGAGAGCGGTAGCGAAAGACGCGTGTAAGGAACATGTGTGTCAGGGGGACACTGAATTTCACAGTCTGAGGAAAATCAGATTCTGGGTCCGCGAGCTTCGTGGTGGAAGCAGTGCTCCTGGAAGGACAATCTGGCAGGCATTTTTATTTTGTTTTTACAAAAGACATACCAAGTGAAGTCAAGTTGACAGGCATCGATGACATCCTTACTAGGCACCCATCTGGGGAGGCAAATAGAAACACAAAGAAAGACAATGCCTACCTTCAAGGAAATGACATTCCTGTGGGTTAAGATCACACATAAAAGGAGCTAGAAAGTAGTGGTGAGAGGGGGTGGGGGAGAAGGACCCAGAGTCATGTCAGCTGAGAAAGCAGTGAAAGATGGATGTCCTGGGCATCCTCTCAGAAGCAAGGTTCTGGGAGGAATCTGTCACTCGGAGGATGAAGTTTCTAAGGGGGCAGAGCGTCTCGATTGAGAAGGATGCTGGGACAAAGTCATCTTCCAGGGCAAGAAGGATTCTGGGCCAGGAAAGAGGAAGCCCTTGTAGGGAGAGGCACTAACAATTGAGAGATCAGGAAAGGACTCCCATAGAAGGCAAGTCTGGAAAAGAGTTCTGTGTTACAAGATGAAGAGGCGAGGGAGGAAATCATTGTTGATGTTGGGGAGGGGCCAGTTAGTGCAAAGGCACAGAATTGTGACATGGAATGTCAAAAGCAGTGAACAGCAAGGATCCCAGTCAGCCTGGGATATAGACTGTGCAGATGAGCTGTGGCAATCTAGAAAGGTAAGCTGAAGATCCGGGGTAAAGGATTGTAAATGCCAGAGAGGTGTAAATGCAGCTTCTCCCAGAAGCACCAGAGAAACACCAAAGCTGCTTGACTGGGACAGTGGCAAAGCCAATTTGTGTCTTAGGAATATCAGCTCAAGATCTGGGCAGAAGGTCAGCTGGAGAAAGGAGAGGTGCCCTTCAGAGCCCTCTCCAATGCACCCCACTGCCTTTCAGGCACTGGGGCAGACATGGGTTAGAGGCAGTAATAAGTTCTGCTCTCATCTGACATCACTCTTTTTTTTTTAACATTTATTAATATTCATTTTTAACATGGTTACATGATTCATGCTCCTCCTTTCCCCTTCAACCCCCCCCCCCGCACCCGCCCTACCCATGGCCGATGCGCATTTCCACTAGTTTTGTCATGTATCCTTGATCAAGACCAATTTCCAAATTGTTGGTAGTTGCATTGGTGTGGTAGTGACAACACTCTTTTCATGAACTCTCTCTGAGTTCAGGAGTTGACTGAGTTACCAGCCCGCAGAATGAGATGATCCCCATATCTGCAACTTGCCCACAAGAACACTTAGACCTTGTTGACTGTTTTGCAATCATCTAAGTCAGTAATGGGCAAACTATGGCCCACGGGCCAGATGCGGCCCCCTGAAATATTCTATCCGGCTGCGTGACATTATTCCTAATCTGACGAATACAGCGAGTAGGATACAATACAATGAAACTTCGAAAGAGTTGCCTTAGAAACAGACTGACAGATGAGCATTTCCTTTCCTTTGGCCCCCTCTTTAAAAAGTTTGCCCATTACTGCTCTAAGTAGATCCCTGATTCACCAGCCTGATGACCCTATCAAAAGAGAAACTGAGGTAGGGATGACATGGCCTCCCTCATGGAGGATGGGATTAGACTCAGTGAGTTTCTAAGGTCCCTTCTGATTCTGGTAAACCCTATAATTTATGACCAAATTGTCAGAGGACAAGGAGAAGACTAGTACAGAAGGTCATTGTGAATGGCCTGTGATCGGCATCACTGGAAAGAACTCCCACACTGATGAAATCACATATCTGTTTGAGCGTTCAAGGATACAGATCCAACATCCAGCATTTCCTTCCTTTGAAATGGAGTGTGGCAAGGGGCTATGGCTTTGGAAGGATTCAGCTTCACTGCTACTAAGCCACCATCTTGGTTCCGCCCCTGGGACTATGGGTTTGGACCTGATGTCAGAGAAACTCAATTTCAAATCCCTCCTCTGATTCTCTGCCAAATGTGTGGCCATGGGCAACTTGGCCTCGGTTTTCTCATCTATAAAATGGTGGTGACAATACTTTCAGTGCCTACCTCAAAGGATTATGGTGAAGTTCAAAGGAGACAATGTTCAAAAAGTTCTTGACAAGTCATCCTATCTTGTTGTTGTCATCATCATCGTTATAATTTGGCTGTTGCAAACTCTAGGGTGACGAGGCTCCTTCTCCCTAAAATTCCTGTCACTTCCACTTGCATTTTCTTGTTTGCAAGTGGGGCCAAAGCAAACAGCCAAGTCAATACTTTGTCAGGCACTCTATTTTTTTAATGGGAATAAATGTCATCGGAGAGAACCATAGTCGGCTTAATTCCCCACCAGAGCTATAACTTAGCTCTGTGGCTAGTTTGTGGTCTTCACCAACAATTGATAATTATCACTTCATGAGGACAAGCGCTGCATAGTTTGCCAACGACTCCCTCCTTCCTCCTTTCGGGCCTTATCCAAATGCTCTCCTTCCTAGACTTTCCACCTGGACTGCACAGATTTTCCCTCAGGCGTTGCTTTTTTTAACATTATCTTAAAATATCTGGGAAGGAAGGGCAGTTGGCCAGCAGGACGCTGAAGTTGGCTGAAGTTGGCTGCCAGAGCTCCCGAGGAGTCCCATTTAACAATGAAACGTTGTTGGCCATTCCACAATTTGTCAGGCACTGGCTGAGTGCAAGGTGTCATAACTGCGAGGTGCCGGAGCCCCAGAGAGGACAAACAACTCCGTGCCTGCTCTCAAGGAGCTCCCAAATGAGTAAGGGAGAAGCGACCTACGGAGCCATGAGTAAAGCACGAGGAAGCCCTGGGAAATGGCAAACAATGACTTGAGAGATTCCAGAAGGGAAGACTCATCCCTTCTGGCTGGAGGGAGTAGAGGAGGCTGGATGAAGGAGGCCATCTGGGCTGGCCCCTAATGAGGTAGGAGGAAATCAGTCCTGCCTAGAGGGGACACCGTGTACCAGTGCACAGATGCACAAAACAGCAGGATGAGATCAGAGAACAGGAAGCAGTTCTGCTTGGCCCGAGCGTCGCCTGGAGTAGGAGAAGGTGTGCTTGCTGTGAAGCAAGCCCAAAGGAAAGTTTTCTGGAAAGCAGCAGAGTTCCATTACGCCAGAAGAAGGACAAGAGGGTTCACGCCCTTTGGGGGCTCCAGCCTTCCATCGTCCCAGAACAAGCACAAAACCCTTGAGATGCTCTTTGGGTGGAGAAAGACCTTCTGTACAAGTCCATTTGTAACAGAAAGAAATGAAAATCGAACAAACTGGAAACATCTTCATGCATCGAATGATTAGGGAATGAACGCACACGCTCTAGTGGCTGAATCGAATGAAACGTGTCAAATTTCACCACCAGAAGTAGAAATCGGAAGCACACCGGCCCCTGGCCCCTCCGCCACGTCCCCCAGATTGGCGCTGGGGCTCCAGAGAATGGTCTGGGCGAGGGCTATAAACTTTGGGGCTGCACTTCTAACACTGCACATCTCACGAGCCCCCACTGGCGTACTTCTCATGAACAAGTCAGTAGATGCTATTCGCTCGCAGCAGAGTACTAAGGCGGTATAAGAAAAATGAATAGCTCTGAAACACACTATTAAAAAATATATATCATATAAAACACTTTCTGCTATGGATAGACAGGCAGCATCACTGGGAAGAGTCTGCACAGAGTCCGTGGGAGGGAGGCAGATGCGTGAGAGGCACGTGTGGCAGAGAAGCTCCAAATTCCCAAGACTGTTCAAACTGGAAGTTCTTTCTCCCCTTTGGAAGTCCTCACATATCTCCCAAAGGTCGATGAGCAGCCCTGAAAAGTGCTCAGCCATCCTTCACGCTGGCCAGAGGGGCCTCCCTGAACACCCAGAAGGCCCCAGGCACAAAATAAGCACTAGGGAGATGCTAACTATTCTTAGCCATTATTATCATGATTATCCAATACTCACTGGTGTCAAGAAAGAATCACAGGCAATTCTCTGCCCACATCTGCCATTGTTTCCTGTGGAGACTGCCCTGCTTCAAAGTGTGGGCATCCAGACCCCCCTCTTCTCCTAGGTGCCAACCGTGAAAGAATGAAAGGTGAATCTTATAAAAAGGAGAGGGAGGGGGTGGGATGGGGGAAGAGAGAAAAGGGACAGAGACAGAGAGATGGAGAGAGGGAGAGAGAGAAAGAGGGAGGGAGAGGGAAAGTAGAAAAGGGAGAGAAGGGAAAGGGAAGGAAGGAGGGAGAAGGAGAGAGAGGCAGGGAGGGAGAGGAAGAGAATGGGGGAGAGTGACAGGGAGGGAGGGAGAGAGATAGAGAGAGAAAGAGACAGAGACAGAGACAGAGACAGAGACAGAGACACAGAAGGACAGAGGGACAGAGAGAGGGAGAGACAGAGACAGAGACAGAGACAGAGAGACAGAGAGAGGGAGAGAGAGACAGAGAGAGGGACAGACAGAGACAGAGACAGAGACACACAGACACAGAGAGAGACAGACAGAGAGAGTGAGAGAAAGAGACAGAGACAGAGAGATGCATTTTGGGGCACTGCCAATGGGGGAATCTGTCTTATTGGATTATGTATGTTCAGGATGATGGTTTTGTTTGGAGGGGGGAGGTTTGTTCAGTTGAGGTGGAGGGCAGTGGGAAGGGCAGGTTTTAAATGCATGTAATCCTTGATAATTTAATTTCAGGATATGTTCCAATATTTGCTAAACTGTGCTTACCCTCTGACCCAGAGAAATTACTTGCCATACCTGAATGAGATCAAAGAAAGAAGGAAAGGACCTCTATGTAAAGAAGAAGAAGAATTATAGAGAACAGCTAGGTGGCTCAGTGGATAGAGAGCCAGGCCTAGAGACATGAAGTTCTGGGTTCAGATTTGGTTTCAGATACTTCCTGTGTCTGTGTGACTTTGAGCAAGTCACTTAACCCCCATCATCTAGCCCACAGCATTCTTCTGCCTTGGAACCAATACCCAGTATTGATTCTAAGATGGAAGGTGAGGTTTATTTCAGAAATGATAGTGGCTCTTCTTGTGGTCGCAAAGAACTGGCAACCACGGAGGTACCAAATCCTGGTATATTCTGTGATGAAATCCTATGGCGGGCTATGAGAAATGATGAAGGGGAGAATTGCAGAGAACCTGGAAAAGCTTCTGAATCGGTGGAGAGGGACGAGAAGAACAGAAGTACATTGTAAAGAGGAACAGCTTTAAAGACTCAGGAGTTCTGAGCAACACAATGGGCGACCACAGTCCCAGAGGCCTCCAGATCAAAGGTCCTGCCCACCTTGTGCTGGAGAGGCCATGGGCTTCTCAAGGTGCACACTGAGTCATTATGAATTTTGGGAGGTTTGGGGGACACGGCCAATGAGGGAACTTGTTTTGTTCATTGATAGATGGATAGATACTTGTTATAAACTTTTTCAATGAGGAGAAGGAGATGGGAAGGACAGAAAATAGGTTTTTATGAATTCAAATAAAAGCAGTGTGATTCAACTATGTCCTTATTCCGGTGGCATGAAATCCAGGCCTGAAATCAAGAAGACTCATCTTTCTGAGTTTTAATCTGGCCCCAGACACTTATGAGCTATGTGACCCTGGTTAAATCATTTTACTCTCTTTGCCTCAGTTTCCTCATCTATCAAATGAGCTAAAAGAAATGACAACCCACTCCAGGATCTTTGCCAAGAGTGCAAATCTGGTCTTAGACGCTTACTAGCTATGTGACCCTGGACGAGCCATTTAACCCTGCTTGCCTCAGTTTCCCCATCTATAAAATGAGCTGGAGAAATAAATGGCAAACCGCTCCGCCATCCTTGCTAAGAAAACCCCAAATGGGGCTACAAAGAGTCAGACACGACTATTCAACATATGTGTATATGCTTATATACTTACATACATATATAAAGATATACAAATAACTTTTCCTCTTCTTCCCTCCTCCCAACCTTTCAGCAAGCCTACTCATCCTGTTTTCCTCTTGAAGACTCTCTTCACAATACATATTTCTATTTATTACATATATAACACATATAGATATAGTTAGAACTCAAAGGGATCTCGAGGAGGCCATCTAGTCCAATCTCTTCATTTTACAGAGGAGAAATTTAAATAGAAAGAAGTAAAGTCAACTGACTTGCCCAAGGCAACTCGAATTGTAAATAGCCTAGCTAACATTTGAACCCAAGTCCTCAGACCACAGAACTCGTGTTCTCTGTCCCAAGCTAGGCTTCTAAGAAAGGAATGCTTGGTAGAGGCCCAGCAGAGAAGCTTAGAGAGCAAGTCCCTCCTGTCCCTCCTGGATAAGGATTTGTGGCAAATTGGCTCAAAAGCAGACAACTCAAAGTTGGGCTCATCCCAATCTGGAATCTACCACGGGACTTTGGAGTGGCTACACCTTCTGCCTGTTGCTCTCAACTCCCCATTCCATTCTAGGCTCCCACCCCACATGCACACACATAAGTTTCCATGGTTCTGAGGACAGAAGACCTAGGCTCTTACTACTTATATAGCCTTAGGTAAGTCATTTCCCTTCCTTCCCTCATCATATGGCCACCCAGATCTCAGTCTGTAATCCTAGGAAGCACGAGAATTGTCAAAAAGTGAAATGGCTCGGTCGGAGAGGTAGTGAGC
>NC_058132.1:641060179-641147696 GCF_016433145.1 Gracilinanus agilis | reverse complement strand
TCCCGGTGCTGGGCGTGGGACCCGCCGATTTCATCCGGAAGGAGAGAGACATCGCCGCTTTAAGGAAAAGGGGAGAAGGGAGGAGGGCAGCTAGGGGTGGGAGGAAAAGGAGGAGGAGAAGAAGGAGGAGGAGGAGAAGGAGGAGGAGGAAGAGGAGGAGGAGAGGAGGAAGATGAGGAGGAGGAGAGGAGGAAGAAGAGGAGGAAGAGGAGGAAGAGGAGGAGGAGGAGGAAGAGAGAAGGAAGAGGAAGAGGAGGAAGAAGAGGAGGAAGAGGAGGAGGAGAGGAGGAAGATGAAGAAGAGGAAGAGAAGGAGAGGAGGAGGAAGGCACCCCTGCACAAAGCTCCAGCCTCATTCTGATTCTGAGGGGAAATCATGGCTTCAGTAGAGGAAGGGGTCCACCAACAGCTGGGCTGGGGTTCATTCTAACTCTGGGAACAGAGCAAGTTGGGATGCACGCACACACACGCACACACACGCACACATACACACACGCGCACACACGCACACACGCACTCAGACACAGCACGGACTCTCCGGAGCCCACGTTGTCAGTCCCCCAGCTGGGCTCAGGGAACTCACTGAGCCAACCACCATCTGAGAGGAGGAGCAGGACCGAGAGTTGGGACATTGGGAGGTCCAAGACCCCCGCAAAGCACCCGTGTGCACCAACGAGGCACCCACTGTGTGCGGGGAGATCCGGGGCCCTCCCCCCGCTCTGGGAGAGGCGTAAAGTTTCCCGTCCTCGGGCACTTCCTGGGACCTTCGCTCACCTTGCTGGCGGCCTGCTCCGGTGGCCCAGTCGTCCCTCCAGCATTCTTTCTGTGCACTTGCGGCGAGTCTGGCCGGCCCGCAGGACATGGGTCTGCTCCTGATTAGTATTTGTTTGCCTTGTTAGTGGATCTGTCTTCTGCAAGGCCAAGAGGCTCCCCGGAGGTCCTCTCGCATCTCCTCAGCTCATCAGGACCAAAGCCAAGGCGAGCCTCTATTTTAAGGCCCAGAAGCCGCCGCTGGCCTGTGTCCCTCTGAAGTGGGTACCGGAGCATCTGGTCAGAGCTGCCTCCCCCGAGGGCCCCAGGCTCCAGCCCAGCAAGGGTGGGAGTGTTTGTAAACGCTGTCCCAGGAAGGAGCCGAGCTGTCGTTCCGGCCTGGGGCGGACGAGAGGCTGAACCGCTGCTCCTTCTGCCTCAGACAAGTCCCTAAAAATGGGGAAAGAAAAGGGTCCTAAAGGTCAGGCTGGCTCCGGAGAGGGAAGAATTGCTCCTTCCCAAAGCCTGACACCAAAGGGAAGCCTTGAACTCGCGGCCCCAGGGAGGTTACCAGGACAGAAAGAGGCTTAGAAAGCAAGATCTGGCCCAGGGCCGCTGCCTTCTGAAGGAGGCAAGCAGGGCTCCTTCCCCGTCCCAGCCTTCTCCCCTCTCCACGAATGGGAGCCCTGAAGGCCAAGCCCAGATGCATCCTTAGGGAAAAGGACGCCTGAGCCAGTTTCCAAAGGCCCTTCCGTGATCTCAGCAAGACCATGTGAGCTGCTTTTCTGCCCAGATGGAAGTTTCCAAATGAAGCGGCCAGAAGAGGCCCGGCCAGAACTCTGCGTGGGCCCAGCAGGCCGGATGAGGTGCAAGTCCAGGGTCTGGCGCGTGGCCAAATCCAACCACAGACCACACAGACCGGCGAGTGGAGAAGAGGTCTCTCGCCCTCCTGGCAAGGACTGGCCTCTGTGGACTCCTCCTCGAACCCAGGAAGAAACAGCAGGCCTCCAGCATCCAGGTCAGCCCTGGCGGAGCCAGAAGCTGCCCATCTGGGGGTCCTTCAGGAAGCAGCCGCTGCAGACACAGCCCCAGCCGACTGGCCGAGGTCCGTCCCCTCTGGTGTCCTCCAGGAAGGGCACCGGAGGGTGGCTCAGGACACCTCGGTTCTGGTCCTGACTCTGCCACTGCCATGAAACCTTGGCAAAGTCTTCTTCCCAGGCTGGGCTGCTTCCGTCTCCACATCTGGAAAATCAACGCTGCCATTCCTTGATTCTAGCTCAGTGCCCGAGGCGGGGAGCTTTGAGGAGATCGTGGAGAGGAGCCCAGGACACGAATTGGAAATAGGTGTGGGTGTGGGGAATGCTCTCTTCTGGCACTCCATCCCTTTACACTGGCTGGTCCCCCCCTCCCCTTTGCCACTTCGTTTCCTGGCTTCCTCTCATCCTCAGTTAAAGCACCACCTTCTGCAGGACGTCCTCCCTGAGGCCCCCTGTGGCTAGTGCCTTCCCTCGGAGATCACCTCCGTGTGCTCCGTCTTCACCTGGCATTGACAGAGGATTTTCCTTCCCCTCCCCCCCCCACATCAGAATGCGAGCCCCCAGGTCAAGGGGAGGTCCATCTGCTAGGGAATGGCTGAAGAGCTGTAGCAGATGATGGTGACGGAACACCATCGCACTGAAAGAAATGGAAAGCAGGAGGATCTCGGAAAAACCTGGGAAGACTTCAATGGCCTGATGCAGAGGGAAGTGAGCAGAACCAGGAGAACTCTGTGCACAGCGACAGCCGGGCACTGCTGTGAACGGCCAGGAACGAGCCGGCTATTCTCAGCAATGCAGGAATCCAAAACAATCCCACAGACTCACCGTGGAAAATGCCACCAACCTCTGGCGAAAGAGCAGGAGTCTGGCTACAACACACGCTGAAGCTCGCTTTCTTCTTCTTTTCTTTGGCATCTCTTTCACAAAATGACGAATAAGGGGAAACGTTTTCCATGGCAGCACATGTAAAGTCTCCAACAGACTGTTTACCCTGGTGATGGCAAACCCATGACACGCGTGTCAGCACTGATGTGGGAAGCCAATAAGAGAACAAATAAAAATCTGAGACTCCTCTTTTGACCCCTTTTGTGATCCTGGTGATTTCTTGTTGAAAAGTATTGTGGCCTTGTTGAAAAGCTTTAAGTTCCTAGCAAACCTGAATTTAAAGGGTTAACACTGTTCCCCTTTGACCAGGAATGCTGCTGCCTGGTATAGCCAAGGCCAAAACCTTAGGGGGGGGGCAATTCGACCCTGAGAGGGACACTCCCCAACTTGGCTTCCTGATAAAAAGCCAGTCAAAATTCAGCCTTGGCCTTGGTCTGTTCTGAAGCCAATGTTTTGTGTTTTGATGTGACATCATTTGTAACTTCTGCACATTTGCAAAGTTTCGGGGGTTCTTTTGTGTGAAATGAGTCTTGAAACATATATAATAAACTCCAGGCTCCTGGAGCCAGAGCTGGAAGCATGAGCTAAAAGACAACTCCCCGGTTCCATACTTATTTCCTTATCAACTAAACTGTCCTTATCAGATTATCAGAGATGATAAAGAGATCTGGACATTTGGCGCCTGATCACAGGGACCTTGGATTGCTGGATTCAGGTAAAAGTTTGCCCTCCCCCTCAGATAACTCCCAAATTACGACAGTTTAGTTTCTGCCCAAAGAAGGGCAAGAAATCCAGAGTTTTCAGGACTCTCCCATTAAGGGAAGATACTAGAAATAAAAGAATAGATTAACGGGACGGGACACAGTGAATCAAAGGAAAGAACTCTTTATTGATATAACTAAGCACGTCCTCAGAAAATGGGGAGTAAAAATGAGTAAAGAAGAGCTCACTAAGTTTCTTGATCTTATTCAAAATTGTAGCCCGTGGATTCCCTTAGAATTTTGGCAAAAAGTTGGCAATGATTTGAAAAATTACTGTCCTGAGCACGGATCAGAACAAGTGCCAGAAAAAATTGCATCGGCTGCTGAAAAAACAACTTTGTTATCTGGTCAGAATGCAGAGAACGAAATCTTTAAGGTTTCCGTGAATTAGATGAGAGGAAAAGGCTCATCGTAAATCAAAACGGAGCTTTAAAATTCGAATGAAAAAGTCACTAGCAGCGGACCTCCCCCCACCTAAAAACCTCTCTTCGAAAGAGGAGTCTCAGATTTTATCTATTCTCTCATTGGCTTCCCACACACTGACACGCGTGGCCATTTTCAATGACACGCAGCTGCGTACAGAGAAGCGTGGCGCTGCCTGCCGAGGACGAAACATTTGCTGTGGTGTAGATGCTAATTCTGCCTCTATGAATTTACCTATTTTGGCTTATTAAATACAGCTCTATATGGCAGCGAATCCTTTTTGTGATTTAAACTATCAATACCGTGAAATGATGGGTTTTTTCTCGAAGCGACACCACCTGAGCGAACTCCAAAGGTTGCCCCTCCCCCGTCTGCTCTCTCAGGGAAAGGGGAGGGTGGGAGGAAGTAAAGAGGGGAGGCGGGAAGGAGGGAAAATTTAGAACTTAAGATTTTAAAAAACGAATGTTAAAATGTTGCTTTTCCATAGGATTGGGGTGAAAGGAAATATTATTGAAAAAAAAGACTGAGCGCCTGGAGGGCCGGGCTTCCTTCCTGTTGTCTCCCTCCTCCCTGAGGCGGCCTCCATGCTACTCCTCTTCCTTTTCCAAGAAATGCTCCAGGAACTCCCTCTGGAAGGCTGCGGCCCGAATTCTTGAGCCAGGGATGGCCTGGAAGATGCTGCCGTCCGTGAAATCTCCCCTCGCCAGGGAGAGGGCTGGGTTCTTGGGCCTTCCTGCCTCCATTCTCCATGTAAGCGTGGGGGGCTTGAGGACCACCACGGGGGAATCGGCCTCTGCGTGCACTTCTGGACCAGCATCTCAGAGAAGAGCTCCTGCCCTCTCTTGAGCTGAATGCGAGTCTCGGGCAGCCTGTGAGCACGGGCATCGGCCACAGAAGGAGCGGGGAGAAGAGGGCAGAGGAAGGGGGCGGGGAGTGGACTCGTCTCACCAGTGACTCATTTATGGAAGGCAGAGAGGGGCCAGAACTCCTCCAAGAATTCATCCCTCTTCCTCCAGCCCAGTCTCAGCACATCTTCCTCCCCTGGCATGCCCCAGCTCTCTAAGCGGGCACGCCTCAGCGGTGCCCAAACGCTAGCCCGGGCCCTGGAATTCTATCCAGTTGTTGGATAAACTCGAAGGCCGATCCCTCTTCCCTGGGCAATCGATGTGGATTGACCTGAGCCGAAAGTACAACTTGTCATTCCGAGCCTGGTTCCAGTTTCCCGTCCTGAATTCGAATCCCCTGCGGCGACTTCTGGAACATTCCGCAGAGAAGATGGCTCCTTGAGAAATCGGTAGGCTGGGCCAGCTGGTGGCAGAGGTTTCCCCCAGAGGGCTGCGCTGGCCTCCAGCTTGAGTAGTCAAAGACCTTCCCTGGCTTTTCTCCTCTGTCCAGTGATGGGGCTGAACCCCGTGACTTCTCCCGCCTTTCTGCAGCTCCGACATTCATCTCTTTCTTCCAAGTCTCCACTTCCTCCCATTTTAAAGGAAGAAGCTGACTGAGAACATCTCTTGGGTTCCTGGGTTGGCACAGTTCCAGCCCCCCATCCTTCCTGAGCCTCCTCTATAAAACGACAGGGAAAGGGAGAATGGGCAAGACAGTAGGGAGAGACGCCCTGAGTTCCAAGTCCAAAGACCTCGATTCAAAACCTGGATCTGTCCCGGACTGGCTGTGTGACCCTGGGCAAGTCATCTCACCTCTACAAGTCTTGTAAGATAAGGGGTTGGGCCTCCAGATCCCATGAACCTCAGATCTCTGGTCCTGATGCATCATGCCCTGCAAAGATAAATTTGGGCCAGCCTTGATCCCACAGTCGGTGATGGTCCCTTGGTTCGGGCCAACAGCACTTGAATTTCTAATTCATCTCCTGCAACAGTGCCCAGCTCAGTGCCATATCCTCGCACTCAGAGAAAGGGCCTCCTGGAACCCCAGCAATGCTGACTGCCTCTGGCCAATGTCCTGTCCTACTTCTGTCTGGGTCATTCCCCTCTGCTCTTCTGGACCCCCACCTGACCCTCCTCCTGCCTGAATAATCCTCCCTATATCCTTGCATTTGATTTTTCTATTCTTCCTTCAAAGCCCTTCCATCAAATAATCAACTCCTGATCCTGGCATTCAAAGCCCTCCTCTACCTGGTCCCAATCTATACCGATTCCCAAAAGTACCCGTTAACCCTCATTGTCTATGGGGCGATGGCTATAGTTGGTAAGAGAAAGATGAAAAATGGTGTAGACCCTCCCCTCAAGGAGCTCAAGGCAGTTTAGGTGCCCCAGAGGACTGGACTGGATACATCAAGATATGAGTTTGAATCTACTTTCAAACACTTAGAAGCTGTATGACCCTGGGCAAGTCACTCAACTTCTACTTACAGTGGGAGCACTTACCTCCCAGAGTTGTCCTGAGGATGAGATGAGATCTTAACACAGTTCTGGGAACACAGTAGGCACTTCATAAATGCTTCTTCCCTTCCCCTGCTTCTATCTGCTCTGTATCTTAATAAATGCTGGTTGACTGACTGACTGACTGACTGTGTTACTATTTAGTTCACCTAGTGATGAGAGTTTGTGCTGTGCCCTGTGCTGGGCCCTGGCAAGGAAGAAAAGAAAGAGAATAGAAAGCAGCCCTGGCCGGAGGAGCTCCTACTCTGGGCACCTTGCCAGCCAGTGACACATAGTAGGTTCAGGACCGTAATTCCCTGAAGTTAAGGACCTGAGGCCCAAGTAGCAGTCTGATGGCTTAGGCCAAGCTGGCAGAAGAGCTGGAATCCCATCTGGGTCCCTGGAGCCTTGCCATCACCCTGGCCTCAGACGAGGACTCTGGGGTCATTCCTCGTCTTAAGTGGAGTCTCCCCGGCCACCTGCTTTCGGCTTCAGGGATGCTGGTCTGCACGTGGCCCTCAAACCTGGCCAAAGAGAAAGCCAACAGTTTCCCTCCATGGACAAGCTCTTGGGGCCAGACCTGAATGCACAGGAGGAGGAGGAGGAGGAGAGGAAACAGCATGACTCACCCGCTCACTTGCCAACGGCAGGCCGGCTCTGCCTTGGGAAATGATGACCATGCATTCCCCAATCCTGTATGCTGATGGAAGTGGCAGGCTTCCGGGCGGCAGCCCACTTGTGTTTGCTCCAGTGAGAGCCTCTTCTGCATTTTAACCAATATGGATTATCTCCTGGGGGTGCTCTGTCAGTGGCACATGCCTGGCATTAAGCGGCCCTTGGGGTGCTCGGGGCCGTTTCTGCAGCTTCCACAGTCGGGTTTTGCCTCTGGAATAAACGGCTTTGGTTCCGTCCCAGCCCAGTGGGCCCATCAGCCTGGCCCTGAATGTGAGGCAGCACACAGTGGGCCCATTTAGCCCAAGGCAGCCCAAACTGGAAGTGAGGCTTTTGTGGCTTGAGGCATCCGGAACAAACCGGAACAAAGGGACTAGGAAGGGAGGTTCTCAGGCCGGGTTTATTCTATTTATTAACATGAATTTATGCGACCAAAATTAGAAGGGAAGCAACAATTTGGGGGGGGGATTTTATAACAAAACCTCTGACAAAGGCTTAATCTCAAATTTATAGGGAGCTAAATCAATTGTACAAAAAAGCAAGCCATTCCCCAATTGACAAATGGTCAAGGACATGACTAGGCAGTTTTCACATGAAGAAATCAAAGCTATAAATAAGCACATGAGAAAGTGCTCTACATCCCTGCTGATCAGAGAAGTGCAAATTAAAACAACTCTGAGGTCCCACCTCACACCTAGCAGACTGGCCAATATGGCAGTAAAGGAAAGTGATAAATGTTGGAGGGGATGCGGCAAAATCGGGACACATACATGCTGGTGGAGTTGTGAATTGGTCCAGCCATTCTGGAGGGCAATTTGGAACTATGCCCAAAGGGCCATAAAAGACTGCCTGCCCTGTGATCCAGCCATAGCACTGCTGGGTTTGTGTCCCAAAGAGATCATAAAGGAAAAAGACTTGTACAAAAATATTCATAGTCGCGCTCTTTGTGGTGGCAAAAAACTGGAAAACGAGGGGATGCCCTTCAATTGGGGAATGGCTGAACAAATTGTGGTATCTGCTGGTGATGGAATACTATTGTGCTCAAAGGAATAATAAACTGGAGGAATTCCATGTGAACTGGAACAACCTCCAGGAAGTGATGCAGAGTGAAAGGAGCAGAACCAGGAGAACACTGTACACAGAAAGTAAAACATTATGGAACAATCCAATACAATGGACTTTGCTACTAGTAGCAATGCAGCAAACCAGGACATTCCTGAAGGACTTATGGGAAAGAATGCTACCCACATTGAGAGAAAGAACTCTGGGAGCAGAAATGCAAAAGCAAAACATATGGCATCACCTATCACATGTATATATGGGTATGTGATTTGGGGTTTAGGCCTTAAAAAAATTGCTTGACAACAAAAATAAATAATATGGAAATCGGTATCAAGGGATAACATTTGTACAACCCAGTGGAAATTGCTTGTTGGCTCTGGGAGTGGGGAGAGAAGAGGAGAGAGAAAAAACATGAATCTTATAACCATGGGGAAATATTTAAAATTTTAAAAAAGTAAAGAAAAAAAGAAAAAACAACAACAACAACAACCCCCCAAAAAAACAACACGTAGATTTCCTTAAGCATGGGAGTGAGGGATTAGAGTATAGGAACCAGCTCCTATATTCTACTAGAAATCCAGGCCCCACCAGACTCATTCACTCACTCAGCAAGCATTTATTAAATGCCTACTGTGTTCACTGCTCAGGCAGAGGAGCACATGAATCTATAGTGAGAACACAGAGGAAAAAGAAAGACAGCAAAGGCAGCAGGGCAGTGCAATGGTGAGAGCCCCAGGCAGGCTTAGGACCTGCATTCTTGTCCAGCCTCTCTGACTCAGTTTCCCAATCTGCAAAATAGTAAACAAGGATCAAGGGAGGGGCTCAACATCCTCACCTCAGACAATCATTTCATGATGCCCACATCTTTTATATATATGGACAGGATTGTCTGTGACCCAGGATCCTTCTAACAGGTGTCCACTCCCAGGTCAAGGGAGCAGATAACGAGTGGCTAATCAAAGAGTGCCTCTGAAAACCCTCAGTTCAGTCCAGCGATAGAGGATTCCATCTAGGCCTTTGAAGGTGAATCACTCCCAGGGTGGGGGGGACAGAACAGTAAGGGGCAGAGAAGAGAATTTCTCCCCTGGCCAAGTAATCACTGGGCAGATGAGAGATGATGGCATCTAAAGAGGAGCAGAAAGACAAAAGTGGACGCAGATGAATACAAAAAGATGGCCCCTCAAAGAAGGACGCTGCATAAGGAGTGTGACCCCTAGCACCAGAGAAGAATGCCAGGCACAGACTCCAGAAAAGACTTTTAGTAACCAGAAGTTCTGAGTTTACCCTTTGGCCACACTTGTTCTTTACGCATGTCTATCACTACCCTAAATTTAAGCCCACTCTTCCCCTGGACCCTCTGTGTACCTGTGGGAGACAGTGCCTGACCCATCTCTGTAAATACCCTTTCCTAAAAGCCTGTTAAGTCTGGCTGATTGTGTTACTGGGACACCCACTAGCGGGGGCTCATGAGTGATAAGATTGGAAACATAACAAAAAGAGCTGAAAACCTAGGAGGGGGAGGGGAAGGAGAAGGGACCCACTTGGTGGTGAAGTCAGAAGAGTGAGAAACACAGCTAAGAGGAATGAGACCTTGTCATCTTGGATCCATCCTATTTGGATGGAGGTACCAAAGGTGGTCAAGGAGGGAGCGCATTCCAGGCACAGAGATAGTAGATGGAATGGATATAAAAGGAAGAACAAATAGATCAGTAAAGGAGAGGCATGAGGCTGGACCAGGTAGGCAGATGCCAGAGTTAAAAGAGCTAAGGCAATAAAGAGCCACTGAGAATCCTTGAGCAAGGGAGAGACTTGTGTTTTAGCAGCATCTGATCTGTAGCTCTGTGAATGGAGAGAAAGGAGGCTGGGAGGCCGACTGGAAAGTCTAGGTGAGAGATGATGAAGGCTAGAACCAGAGTGATGCCCAGCGGAATAGAAGATGAGAGCGGTGGAGAGGGAACACGTTGTGCCGAGAATAACCAGAGTGTCTTTAGAGAAAAAGAGAATCGTCTCTTACGTGGGAGAAGACTCACCGATTGCCCAAAGGCCCAGGGTAGCCCGTCCTATGAAGGCAACCCAGCTCTGATTTCAGGCAAGCCAACTGGATGCTCTAAGGAAGAATGAGGGGAGGCCGGTGCCTTCCCAGTATCTGGCTCATCGTGCCCCCCCCCAGGAGCCCCGGGGACATTTCTAATTAAAGCTCAGGTTCGAAGGCAACTGCTTTTCTGGAAGGACCATCTGGAAAGGGCCTCAGTGTGCCAAGTAGAACAGGGAGAGGACGGCTATTCCTTTCTCCCACCACAAAAGAAACGCTTCAACGTCAGAGGCTCATCTGGGCACACTGGCACGTGCCCCCCCCCCCCCAGCACTCGCTGCACTCTCCTGGGAGACTGAGCCTTCATGATGGGGGTCGCTCTGCTGAATGGCCACTGCACGTTTACCGCATCTCGGAGCAGCCTGAGGGGCTCACTCAAGGTCTAAGGCTTCTGGCAGGCTCAGCGGTGCCGCCAGCGCCCAGACCCAGGAGCTCCGGAGGCTCTTGCCAAGCCTAGGAATCACCATCTCCGAATCACTATTGGATCACCCAGGCGAAGGAGAGAAGGACAAAGCAAAAGGAGGGCGGCGCCAAATGTCCCCAGAACATTCCCAAGCTCCCATGTGTGAAGAGCCGCCACAGCTGCCTCCCTTGAATTCCATTCAAAGTCGCAACACAGGAGCGAAACAGAGACAGACACAGGGAGGAAGAGGAGAGAGAGAGACAGACAGACAGACAGACAGACAGACAGACAGACAGACAGAGACAGAGACAGACAGAGACAGAGAGACAGAGAAAAGCTGGTAGAGAAAGAGAGACGGGGAAGGTGAGAGAGCTTGCAGCTCCTCTTACTGAGTGGGCCACTCTTCTGGGCTCTCTGGTCAGTCCAAAAGCATGCCAGCCACTCATCCCCAACACAGGAGACCTGCAAGAGGCTTCTGTGTCATCCCCAAACCCAAGTGTTTCAGCACCAAGGCCAGAGTGCAAATCTCTCCAGAAATGGTCCTGAATCCAGAAATCCCCTGATTTCTGCCAAAACATGCAAAAAGGGTTAAAACTGCCCCATCTGTGCCTGGGAAACGCTAAGCAACTTGATCAACACAGGCGTCATCCAAGCCATTTCTGGTCACCCGGTGGCAGCTCCCTGAACGACAAGAAGTAACCAAGAAGCTGTGCCCAAGGCCAGTAAGGTAACAGCAGTGGCTCGTTGTTCCAGAGCGGGAGGCTGTGCCAGATGTGGTGGTGACCTCAGCTCCAGACAAGAGGAGACATTTCTGGACTCCTCGTGGGTTCTCTGGTCAGAGACGTGCCACCTCTGAGAGAGCCTGGCCCACCTGTGTAGAGGCCCAGGGCCATCTTTGACCTTGGAAGCGGTGCCGAGAGGACGGGCATGCCAGCACCCTTCCCATAGAGCTCTGCGTTTTCTTCTTCGGTGCCAAAGGTTCCCCAACTGATTTTCTTGAGGAAATTGCGCCCCAGGCTTGCTCCAGGCTCTGGGCCTTCTCCACCCCCCGGATGTGCTCCTAAATTTCCATCCTGCATCCCACAAATTGAACAAACGGCTCTCGCATCCAAGGTGGATCTCGGGGTCTTTCTGTCCTTTCCTGGCCCGGTTTCGGGAGACGTCAGGCCATGGAAACCCAAAGGGACAAACAAGAAAGAGCAGAAGCCCATCAGCATCCAGCCTCAGACACCACTGAGCGGCCGCTGCTGCTCGGGAACACCCAGAAGCCAGAAGGCCTCCCATCTGCCCCGGGACTGCTGACCTTCCTGTCAAACAAAGGGGGGACAGTCTGTGCATCCAGTGCTAGGTGGGGTCTGGCCTAAGGCCTGCCTTGGAGGTGGCTTCCCTCCCTCAGCCACTTTGAGACGGGCTCTTGGTTAGCATCAGGCATTACTGGAGTCCAGTGTGACGCTTGTTCTCAGCCCCAGAATCCCATGCTGGAATCAGAGAGGCAGAGCTGGAAGGGGCCATCAGGGATGCCCCATCACTTTACACCTGAGGAAACTGAGGCTGAGAGAGGTTCCGATTATTCAGGTCCTCCGTAGCAGCTGAGCTAGGAGCCATCCCTTTCCACCGTGGCACACTGCCTCTCAGTGGATTCATGCTATTCTCCCCTTTTATTGATTAAAAAGAAAATCCCGAAAAAGAGAGCAGCGACCTAAGTGGCCCAGGACCGTGCGGCCAGCCAGGGCCAGAGGAGGACATCCCCTTCCTCTCTGGAGCTCCAGGAAGGCTAAGCTGCTGGCCCCTCTGACCAGCCCCAACCTCCAATGACCCAGCGGCCCTCAGGCCACCTGCTCCGGCTTTGAGCTCCTCTCGGCCTATTGAGCTTTTCCCCAGGATATTTTTTAGCTTTTGGAGTTTCTCTCCCACACCCTGGGGTGCCCCGAGCCCTCGCGCTGGCAGCTTAACGAGGTTACCTTGAAGGGCCTCTGAAATCGCAATTGTGTCCCCTTTGCTCTCGGAGAGCTTCCCAGACATGGGGAAAACCTATTTGGAAAACCTCGAAATCCCCGAGGCTCAGTCGCCCCAGTGGCCGAGGAGCCGCAGCGGGCTGTGGCCTGCCTCCTCCCGCCGCACTGAATTCAATCAGTCACCGATCGGGCCTCACACCACTCCTGTGACTTCCTGCACAGCTGGCCAATCCGTCCTGTACCTCGTGCCTGAGTTTCCCGGAGCCCTGCGTGCCGCTGAATGCATGGCCGCTAATTGGCTTGGCGTCCTTGGAAGGCTAGCAGGGGCTGGGAGGGAGGGAGGGAGCCAAGCTGGTGAGCCGCTCCCTCCTTCATCTCGCTCTCTGTGCTGTCACCTAGTGACAAATTAGGGGAAGGGCTGGATCCAGCACAGACCCCGGCCTCGGGGCCATTACCGTACCGGGAGGAAGAGGAGAGCTCAGAGAAGGAGGAGGAGGAGGAGGACTCTGCCCCCAGGGAGGATGATGGCCCCAGAGGGAGGGGAGCATTCAGCAGCCTGGAGGGGTGCTCACTAAGAGGCCCCCATTGGAAAGCCATTCCTTCAGGCCTCCAAGCCATCTGCTCCCAGAACCTCTCTATTGGTCTCATAAATATCCGAGAAGAAGGCAGCCATCTGGAAGGCCCAGCCACTGGCGCAGGGCCTCAGGAATGAGGGAGGCAGTTGGGAAGGGCCTCCCGTGCTCGGCCCATCTTACAAATAGAAATGATTCATGATTTCTCCCTCCTCTTCCAGAGCAGACAAGCAAGTCCACTGGGTTATACACTCGAACCCATTTCCATAGGATTCAGTTTTGTAAAAGAGTAACCCTTTAAAACCCAAACCCCAAATCACATACCAGATAAACAAGGGTAAACCATACGTTTTACTTCGGCCTGTCTACTCTTTCTCTTTCTCATAAGCCCCACAGAATTGCCCTGGGCCATTGCATTGTTATTAGTAGCAAAGTCAGTTACATTCGATGGTGCTACAATGTATCCGTCTCTGTGTACAATGTTCTCCTGGTTCTGCTCCTTTCGCTGTGCATCACTTTCTGGAGGTCTTTCCAGTTCACATGGAATTCCTCCAGTTCATCATTCCTTAAAGCACAAAAGTATTCCATCCCCATCAGATACCACAATGTGTTCAGCTACTCCCCAATCAAAGGGCAGCCCCTCATTCTGAAAGGAAGTGTGTGTTAGTGAATGGACAAACAGTACTGGCCTTAGAGTCACAAAAACCCAAATTGAAATCCTACCTCAGATCTTCAGTACTTAGGCAGCCCCAGAAAAGTCAGGGGTGCAGCTCAGTGGTTAGCAGCTGTGGTTCTGCAGCCCAAAGTCACCAGCCTGAGTCTCATGTCACAGGAAGGACCTTGAGGAAGTGCATGGCAGCTTCAGGAAGGATACCCCTGTGTGAGTCTTCTCTTACTAGCACTCCTTATTATTGGAATTATTGTATCCCTACTCAGTCCCAGGGAAAATCGAAAGAACAGTAAAGGCTGTTACTAGAACCCTCGCAGGCCCCCTACAGACTCTTAGGAAATTCCCACCTTTACATGTAGTAATACAGAAATTCCCCTAGAAGTCACTTCACAACAAACCAGCAAATCATGAGTTACTGTTAAAGATTTTAAAATCCTAACTTAGATCTCTCACTCCCATACACGGGTGCCCGCAAAAACAGGCCAGAACAGTCTCCAAGTTTCCCCCTTCCCTGATCCCTGATTCAGTACAATATGTTAACATAAAAGAACAATGGATGATAAATGAGGAAATTGTCTCCCATGAAAAGGCCTGCACATTCCCACCACTGTAGCCCAAGAGATACGTCAAACACACCTTAAAAAATATTGAAAGTTACTGGAGAATGAAAAGTTGTAACAAAGTTAATGTATGACTTAATATATTGTCTCTAAGAAAAGATGTATGATGAGAATGGATGAGAATGAATTTCCATGCCAACATTATGTATGATCTCGAAGCATATAAAAATAAACCTTACTCAAGGCAGAGCACAGCAGTATTCATGATGCCTGCCTGGCTGAAGTTCAGACTGTCTCTCATTCGTCTTAAGGTGCCGATGCTGTCCCACCACTGAGATTCCCTGGACCTGTGGGAGTTAGACTCTCGCATGCAGACAGAAAAGGGCAGGCTGGAGATGGTCACCAAAGGGAAGGTGCTAGCATCAAGGCAGATGGAGAATGAAGGGGAGCAATACCTCTCAGGTACACAGAAGGGCCATCACACTAGCCCCACTCCCTCTATGTGCTCCCCACTCATCTCACCAATTCTGTCTCCTCTGGGTGTGCTCAAAAATGTTCTCTAAAAACCATGAGCATACTAGAAATTGTCTCTCCCCTGGGCCCAGAGATAACTGGGGAATCTCTTCTCCCCAGGACTAGTTTCTCTCTTAGGCTCCAAGCATGAATAAAATAGCTCTCACTGGCCATGGAATGGATTAGCAGTATCAGCAAGAGCAAATTCAGGTAAATATGGAAATAAAAGAGAATTCCAAGGCAGGGGTCACAGCTAGACTCCCGGAAAACAGCAGAGAGAAATGCAGGTGCTGTTTAGACCTAGTCTTGGCTCCAGTCCACACTGGACTTGCTTTTCCTTCTACAAGGCTCATACCCAACCATTTATTGATTTTGTTTATTTTAACCCTTACCTTCTGCTCTTGTAGTGATTCTAAATCAGAAGAGTGGCAAGGGCTGGGCAATGTAGGTTAAGTGACTTGCCCAGGGTCACACAGCTAGGAAGTATCTGAGGCCACATTTGAATCCAAGTCTTAACTCCAGGGCTGGTGCTCTGTCCATTGTGCTACCTAGCTGTCCAATACCCATTCACTTTCTCTCAATTCTTTCCATGTTGCCCTCTAAACTGGAACAGAAGTCCTTTCTCCAAGGCCACTGGAATCCCCAAACAAGCCTGAATTCCCCATAATGTCCAAAAACAATCCAGTCCCAGGATTTTTAAGCCTCCATGATGTTGGGGATTCTCTCTCCATAGGAGCCTCCTCCAAAGTTTCTGTGACCTTAAGTCACCCTAAAATAACCCTGGGAGGCATTGTGAGCTCCCCTTCCCAGTGCCCAGTGCCCAGGGCCCAGGGCCCAGTGCTCCAGTTGGTGCTCAGGAACTTCTTGTTGAGTTGTAGCGAACTGAACAAAATGATCAGAAAAATCAGTTCCCCTAGAAGTGAGACGTCACCAGCCAGTGTCCAGGTGAGTCTGTCTTGTCACTTGGCACCTCCCAAAGAAAGGGGCCGGGCACTCACACAGCGCTCTGGGCTCCGAGCAGTGACACCGAATGTCTTCTTTTGCCCTCTCTTCACCTACCGTGACTATGGGCTGGTCTCATTTACTCTTTCCCCACTCAGCAGGACCTCTAACAGTGGGGAGGCAGGAAAGGGAAGAATTTCCCATCAAGCAGCTTCAATAACAATGTTATTGCACATGACTTTCCTGGGGAAGGAAGGGGGTCAGAAGCACAGAACCAGATGGCATTTGGAAATGACCTGGAGGTTGCTGGGCAGGCCACTCCTGCTCCCATCCTCACTTCCCAGCTCTGACAATGGGAGGTCATTTAATTTCTGAGAGCCTCAGTTTCCTAGTCTGCAAAATGAGATCATAAGACGTGGCTTACCCACCTAGCCAGGGTGTTGTGAGGAAAGTGCTTTTCAAGCCGTAGCATGCTCTGGACAGGGGCCTTGCTATTGTCGCTGCTGCTGTCTTTGTCATTGTCATTGTCACCGCTCTTATCATTTGTCTCAGTGTTTCCTCTCTCCTGCCCTCACCAAGCTCCATATGACCCAGCCAATCAATCAACAATAGCGAGCCAGATTATTGAACCGAGTGAAGAGAAATGAGAGCTGACCACCTCCAAGCTATCGCCCTGGTCCTGCCTCCGCTCCTACCTCTGGAATCTCGGACAAAGCACTGGCACAGGACCCCAGCTTCCTAACCCTCGAAAGGGGGTAATGAGAGCCCAAAGTGGAGGAGCCAATGGCCCTGCCCTCCTGGCTGGGGGGAGCCTTGTGACTTGGCAGCGTCTCTGAGCCCTCCACACTCTGGGCCACAAAAGAAAGCTGAAGGACTTTCTCCATCTGTTCAGATAGTAGGTAAGCAGGATCTCGCCGTCCAGCCCTCCTGCCCCCAAAGAGAGGGATCACTCTGCCAAAGGGAGCTGCGGCATCACCGCTGGACCAGTGGGAACTCTCTCTTCTGGTCAAACCAACCTAGGCTCTGCCCTCCATATACAGCCTCCCATATCCTGCCTTTCCGCAGGTGGCCCTCATGCCTGCCCTCACCTCTGCTTCCCAGGATCCTTAGCAACCTTCAAGGCTCAACTCGGACACCCCCTTCTACAGGAAGCCCCGCCAGTCCCTTCTCATCGTGGCTCGGCGATCTCCTTTCTCGAATCAGCTTACTTCCCTGAGTACAGGGTGGACCCGAGGCAAGCTCTTTGAGGACAGACACTCTTGGCATCTGCCTTTGATAGGTGCCAACGATATAGTTTGCTGTTCAGCTTTGGTCCTGATAGATAAGTAGGAATGCAGACCAGGCGGTTCAGAACAAAGGCTTTGCCTCCTTCGCCTACCTTGGTTCTGGCTCAAATTCATTGGTGTGTGAAGCCAGAGAGGCTCATGGGAATATCTAAGCCTAAACCAGATTGTTATCTGGGAGAGAGTGCTTTGATCTCTGCCCAGACTTGGGGTGAAAAGACTTTGTCTTCGCCTGGGGAAACTCTGCCTGGATTTTGGTTAGCTGGGTGGGGTAACTCTGACTAGCCCTTGTAAGGCAGCAAATCCAAACAAAAGTGGTATTATGGGGCATTGGTCTCCGGAGCAGGGGCCAGGCAGCCCGATGGGGCCATGGCATGACCCATATCCGGTATGATCTCGAGGAGACGTGTGTTCACACTGACAGTGTAACTCCTCCAACTAGGCACTCAGCCTTAAAGCTTAAGTCCCCTAAAGGGGGCTCCTACTTTGGATTCTGGGAGAGTCTATGAGTCTGAATTCCTAACACTGCAGCCCACAGCCTTTCTCTGGTGTGTCTCCAATGAACAATTAGCAGAGGCATTTACTAAGATGGCACACTGATCCTGTTTGCCACAAAACATTTCTCCCATAAACCTGGCGCTCGCTCTCCCACAAGTCACACAGCGATCATGGGAGGAATGGGTTCAACTATGGATTATAAGACTAGTGAGGCATCCATGGAAGATCCATGTCTGGCCAAGGAGCCTTGGAGTTCTTGGTCCTGCAGGAGTCAAGAGTTCTTTATCTCTTGAGAGAGTCCACCTCACACAACTCCCCTTGAGTTCAGTGTCCGTTTGGCAGGCTATTCAGCTGGGTCCTCTCCAATCCAGAGCTGGACTCTCTTCTCTGCTGCCAGGGGTCATGCTCCTTGGATCTGCTTCCCTCACTCAGGTAACTCTTTCTGGGTCCATGTCTGTTTGGAGCCTGCATCTTTGCTCCCTGTGGATGCTGGGTCTCCCCCTTCTCGGCACCATCCGTCTTTCCGTTTGCCATCCAACTGGGTGTTATCTCGCCCAACTAGAATGGGAGGCTCTTGAGGACAAGCCTTGTTTCTTTGTTTATGTCCCTGGCACTTGACACATAGCAAGTGCTTAATAAATGTTCTTCCTCTGAATTCTCTTCTGGAAGCTCCCTCCCCGAGCCAGCAGACCACTGGGGCAGGGGGAAGAGGAGAATCCCCTCCATCCTCGACCTGCTTCTCTTTGGAAGATCCCACAATTCTAACGCACATGAGAGTTTGGGGAATGGTATTTCACAGGGCTCAGAGGAAAAACAGATAGGATCCCAGGACAGAAACACTACAGGGCGAGCCAGCTCACAGTCAGCCCAGAAAAGTTAGTCCCTGCAGAATACCGACCAGCCTCTGCCCGGCCCGAGTAATTCTTCCTCCTTTTTCTAGGCGCTCCCCTCCTGGCTCAGCAGCTTCCTCCCCTCCTCGGGGAGATGGTCTCTCCAATCCCCTCACCTCCTGCTTCCTTGACCTGAAGACTCCATCTTGGGCACCCCTAGGGGAAGTCACACACTGGATTCTGCCGTTAGCCCCAGCGGTTCCATTTCCCCAAGAGACATTCTGATGCTCTCGGTCTGGTCCTGGCCTTGCTCCTCTCTTTGGGCTTCATGCCATCCCATACCTGATCTTTGCCGTCCTCGACACCTCCAATCCCGCCACCCTCCAGTGTTTTCTCAGGCCATTCGCTCCCCCGCTCCGTCTTTGCTTTCCCTACTCTCCGATCTCAACCCATTTGGGCTCTCTGCTTTTGGGCATCTTGCCCACCTGCCCCCCTGCCCTGCTGCCTGCCCTTCTTCGCTCAGCAAGTTCCAGGCCTGGATGATCGCTCCCGTCTACCTCAGCATAGCGTTTGGCACACAGTAGGTTGACAAATGTTGTTGCCTTGACTTGACTCTGCCTTTCCTCATGACCTGCTGACTGACGCTGGAAGAGTCTTCACTCTCCCATTCTGAGGAGGAGCCACTGACTCCCGTTATCCCCCCTCCCTGAGCCCTCGCAGCACCACGGCGTCGCCCCCTCCCTCACGGAAGCCTTCTCTTCCTGCCTCAGACCTATCACATCTTCCTCCCCAACCTCCATCCTACATCCTTTGCCTCCTGGCTGAAAAAATCGAGGCCATTTGGCATGAACTCCCCTTCCTGCCATTCTCTTCATCTCCGCCCCCTTGACTCAGCTGGCGCTCTCTCCTCCCTTCGCCCAGGCCCTTCTCCCTGCAGAGGCCAAGCCCTCTCCGTGGGCCTCCATCCCCACCTCCCAGCTTCTCCAGGAGACGGGGAAAGTCACAAAGTGGACGACTGAGGTGTGATCAGAGGGAAGCTTTCCTCTCTCAGAGAGCCGCCAGGCCCGAAGTGGACAAGCCCTCGGGGGAGGTGAGGGGATCCCCGCCACCAGGGGTCTTCGAGCACACCAAGGGCATCCCAGTAGGCATCGCTCCTTTGACGTGCTGGGTGACTGGAAGGCCTCAGGCTCCCCAACAACCCAGACTCTGAGCCTCAGCTTCAGAGGCTTCAGCTGGCCCTCATGCCGATGCCCCCAGGAGGACAGTTGGGTTGGCAGCAGTCACCCCTCTTCCCAGCATTTAGTTGGGCTTCAGAGGATGCCCGCAATCACCTGCTTTTCTGGCAGATTATGTGTCTAAAACGCTTTTCAGATCATTTTGGAACTTTGCACCATTTTTTTAACCCTTTACCTTCTGTCATGGAATCAATACTGTGTGTTGGTTCAAAGGCAGAAGAGCAATAAGGGCTGGGCTATGGGGTTCAAGTGACTTGTCCGGGATCACACAGCTAGGAAGTGTCTGAGGCCAGATTTGAACCCAGGGCCTCCCATCTCTAGGCCTGGCTCTCAATCCACTGAGCTACCCAGCTGCTCCCCTTACCTTCCATTTTAGAATCAATACTGTGTATTGGCTCCAAGGCAGAAGAGCGCTAAGGGTGGGCCATGGGGGTCAAGTGACTTGTCCAGGATCACACAGCTGGGAAGTGTCTGAGGTCAGATTTGAACCCAAGACTTCCCATCTCTAGGCCTGGCTCTCAATCCACTGAGCTACCCAGCTGCCCCCTGCACCATTTTAAAAAACGATCATGAAATGGGACAAACGTGGCATCCCTAACTGGAAGAGCTGCTGTCACAAGCCTCCAACGGAGTGACTTTCCCCCCAAGAAAGTGAATGAAAAGAGATGAATGTTCAGGGGCATCCACATGCTCACAGAGCTAAGGAGGGGCCCCTGGTGGAGAGAAGCACAGGCTTGATAATCAGCAGGCCTGGGCCCTGGTCCCCCCAGTGCTGCACACAGATGGGGAGACCTTTCACAAGTCACATGCCCTTGGGCTCTTGCCCTAATGAAATGAGGGCATCATATCGCCCATTTGACATCTCAGAGACTTTGTAAGCTACACCTCGGGGCTGCTAAGGGGTCCTGCCTGGGCCTTGGGTTCTGAAGAGCACCTCAGAGGGAGGGGATGTTCCCACCTGGGCCGTCTCCAGCTCCCAAGACTGTGCCATGTAGACTGGACAGAAAGCCAAGGATGGGGAGGGGGAAGATCAAAGTGTGGAAATGGGCAGCTGTCCCTGTGCCCTTTGGGGCAGCTCTCAGGAGATCAGAGGAGCCCCAGGAAGAGGGATTACGGACTGTCCGAGCTGGAAGAGCCTTGGAGGTCATCTAGCTGACATAAGCCCCTCATTTGACACTGGAGGGGGAAACTGAGGGCCAGCTCATCTTTGATCTTCTGAATACCTCCCAAGGACTGGCAATGAGCACTTCTCCAGAACTTCTATGGGGGGGCTCCTGCCTCTGGGGTGCAGGGGAGAGGACCCTGGGGAACAGTGCTGGCCTCTTCACTGGGGGTGATGCCTCTGGTCCTATGATCTCTCGAACCTCTGTGGAGCCTCCTTCTGATCAAGGGCTCCAAATAAGCAGGGGGAGCCACTTCTCTCTCCTTCCAAATTGCTCAATGGGTAGAGTTCAACTGTCTGGGGCTACAACCGACCAAGGTTAGCACGGCCCAATTTAGTTAAAAATCGCAAGACTGGGGCAGCTGGGTAGCTCAGTGGATTGAGAGCCAGGCCTAGAGACAGGAGGTCCTGGGTTCAAATCCGGCCTCAGACACTTCCCAGCTGGGTGACCCTGGGCAGGTCACTTGACCCCCGTTGCCTACCCTTACCAATCTTCCCACCTATAAGTTAATACACAGAAGTTAAGGGTTTAAAATAAAAAAAAAATTTTTTTTTAAATCGCAAGACTGGTCCATCTGGAAATGGGCAACAGAGATGCTGTTCTGCCTTTGTGCCTGTGGTTGGTCCTCCCCTGGGAGGGTAGGTGGGCAGCCACAGAGCCTCCCACTCCTCTGAGGTTCCTGCCACTGTCCCTCTGGGGGGTGCCCAGGAGGGACAGTGCAGTCCTCAAGCCCTGAGAACAGATTCTCCCACAACGGCTTCTTCCCATAAGAGGAATTGGATCAGTTCCAGAATCCGGGCTCCAGCTGAGCCCAGACCCCAGCTGTTTCCTTGGGTTTCCACCAGGTGCATCAGACATCCTCTGCCCAAGGCCTCCTGGGGAACCTCATCGGAATGTGTAACTCAGACGTCCAAACGTCATCTGTACAAGACTCTCTCTTTAGTGGACACTCACTGCTCCATGGTCCATGCCTGAGAGAGAGTGGAGGTGGCGAGCCTGGGCTGGGTAATAGAGAAGAAGATGGAGATCAACCTGAGTGACAACTGACAGTTATAGAGTTTGGAATTTACCCAGATGCCATGAGCCAAGGGGCAAAAGACAGTGGCAGCCACCACTATAAAAGCCCAGGAGCTGATGCTTTCAGGCTCTCAATCTCAAGAACAAGGACCGGGCAGTGGGCGGGGAGGCCTGTAGACCTGCACTCGCACCTGTATCCTGTTGCCGCAGGTATCAATTCATCAGTTGCTGAATAGGGCTGAGAGACATACGTCAACATCCAATCATCAAGGACTCTTCTCCTTTCTGGACGTCTGGCACCAGTCTTATCTTAGGAATGCAGGTGCAAATCTTCCACATTGCAAAGGACCCTAAAACTGGTCTGTGAGCTTACACGCAAGAGGTAACAGCAGAGGTTTGGCTTTTAAGATCAACCAAATTTAACTCCATCCAAATTTAAGGACCCAGCAATCAATCATGTGGAATATTAGCAGCATACCCAGAAGTCTGGTCCGTAAGCACTTTGCTCATTAGTCAGCTTTTGAATATATCTATAATACCTTCATGATTCACTCATACCTGGAACCCTTCACCCACCCCCCCCACCATCATCCCCAATCACTTTTGTCTGGTCTCATGGGCACCAGAAGAAGGAATAGCTCAGGCAGGCACCAAATCTGCCACCCAGGGATGCATCTGGTTACCCTCCATCCTTCTCTATCTCCCATCAGGACAGCCAGGCTCTCCAGGGGCCTCTGTGCCCACTCAAGAGAGGTGCCCAAGTCATGCTGACCCCAAGACCATCTATCTTCAGAGTGTTTCTGCTAAATGTTAGAGAAAGAACAGCAGGGACCAGTCCTCTTGCCATCCCTCTGACCCCACTGTGGCTCTGCTGCCTAAGGACCCCCCACCCAGGCTCACCTCCAGGGCTCAGCACTTCTGACCCCTGAGCAACTCAAACTGGCCACCCACTAAGTCAGCAAGAGGTTGAGATCTGCACCAATGAGGGGAGGTTCATGAGGGGTGTTCAGGGGTGGACATTCTTTAAGGACTCTTGAAGCAGACAGTAATAACTCTCTTAAGTGATGACTCTGGGATTTCCAGGTTAAGATGGCACCAGAGTAGAAGCAGCTGCTTAACCTCTTCCAACCCACACAAATAGGACTCCTCAAGAGGACACAAAAACCAAATCCACATGAACAAAGGGACTCCACAACAGGGCGCAGCATTGAAGGTACGTGGGATTGGGGCATTTCCATGCTATAAGGCAGTTAAATAGTTCTCAATAAAACACGAGCTGAGCAACCCCCTCCCCCCCACACCACCCACAGTGCCAAAGCCAGTGCACAAGAGTTAGAGCAAGTTTGGGGCATTCACTAAGTTCTTGGCAGCTAAGTGGGATCACCAGGGCCTGCTCCTGAGAGCAGCAAGACTTAAGACCCCAAGAGGCTAAAGAACACGCAGATTTTGAACACAGACCTTGAGCACAGGCACGGACCTTGGGTGGGGACCCAGTGCAGAGGGGGTGCATGACTGTGGAAGCAGTGCTCTGAGACTGTTAAAGGAGCCTCAGACAGAGGAGCAAGCAAGGGGACCACCAGGAGGCTTGACCCTGAGAACAGCTTGACTTGAGATCACAGGAGCCTAAAGAGCGCAGACCAACCATGGGCACGAGGATAAAGCTGAGAGGGCCAAATGACACTGTGACTTAGGCAAAAACTTCTCCACAGCTCAATAGGGAGAGCCTGCCTGCCTCACCCAGACTTCTAACTGAGAAAGAAAAATATCATAATAATAATGGCAAGCCATGCACAAGAACCTCTAAAGAGAAAGATCAAGAAGAAATATTTTACACTCGACAACTTTTACACAGAAAAAAATCCAGACCACAGAGCAGACAGCAGAGGAAGACAAACAAGGAAACACATCCAAACCTTCCCTCCAAAATGAAAATTGGTCACAAGCTCTTGAAGAGTTCAAATCTGAGATCATGAGAAAGATGGAAGAGATTTGGCGAGAGAAGTGGGAAATAGCTCAAAAGGAAATTAATAGGTTAAAAGACAGAAACTCCCAATTGGAGAAAGATGCTTAAAAATCAAACAAAATGATAAGCAAATTGGAGCCTCAAATTAAACAGCAGGAAACCATGAAAAACAGGATAGACCGAATCGAAAAGGAAAATTAAAAGATTATAACAGAAAACCAGTCTCTAAAGACCAGAATTGGGCAAGTAAACACCAATGATCTCTCAAAACAGCAAGAACAAATAAAGCAAAGTCAAAAGATTGATAAAATAGAAGGAAACATGAAATAGCTCACTGAGAAATTGACAGACCAAGAAAACAGATCTAGAAGAGACAATTTGAGAATCCTTGGTCTTCCTGAAAAATCAGAAATTAATAGAAATTTGGACTCTATACTACAAGAAATTATCCAAGAAAACTGCCCTGATGTTCTTCAACAAGAGGGCAAAATAGACATTGAAAGGATCCATAGATCACCCTCTATACTAAACTCTCAAAAGACAATCACCAGGAATATAATAGCCAAATTCAAGAGCTTCCAAGTAAAAGAAAAAATTACAAGAAGCCAGAAAGAGACAATTCAGATATCAAGGAGCACCAATTGGGATCACACAGGATCTGGCAGCCTCCACACTACAAGACCGCAAGGCTTGGAATATGATATTCAGAAAGGCAAGAGAACTGGGTCTACAACCATGGATCACCTACCCATCAAAACTGACTATATACTTCCAGGGGAAAGTATGGGCATTCAACAAGATAGAAGATTTCCAAGTATTTGCACAGAAAAGACCAGGACTAAATGGAAAGTTCGATATCCAACCACAAAAACCAAGAGAAACATGAAAAGGTAAATAAGAAACAGAGGGGAAAGAAAAATCTTATTTTAAAATTTGCCTCTTTAAGGCTTCAATAAGATCAAATTATTTTTATTCCTATATGGAGAAATGTTATGTGTAATTCTCTGTAGTGAACTGGATTCACTATTATAGTAATTAGAAGAATTATTCATAGGGAGAGGTTGGAGCAATAAATGGTCTAAGATGATACAGGGGAGAAAAGGGGGGGGGTGAATAGTAGATGACACCAAGAGAAACTTGAATGAATAAGAAAAATAGGATATTCTATACCACACAAAGAGGGCATGGGAAGGGGAGGGGATGAATACTAGTATAAGAAGGAGAGGAAGAGAGCAGTAAGAGGTAATATTTAAACCTTACTCTCAGTGGAATTAACCCTGAGAGGGAAGAGTAGCTATATCCATTGGGATATAGAATTCTATCTAACCCTACTGAGAAAGTCAGAAGGGATTAACCAAGGGGAGCAGGGGAGTGGGGAGGTCAAAAAAGAGAGGGGAGGAGAAGGGGGAGGGAATTCATCAGGCCTTAAAAAATTAAGTGACGACTCTGTTTTTCCTCTGTGACAAGAAGCATTCACAATGATTGCCATGTTCATGCCGTGACCACATGCAACTGAGGACTTCCACTGAACAGCCATGGGTTCTTGTCTTCTGATTGTTTCCAAACCACCACTAGGGTTCTGCAGAGCATGGTGTCCTGGATGGTCGGACACAGACGCTCCCCTCCTCTGAGGTGTGTCCGGTCCAGTGTAATAAATTCGCTCCCTTCTGTTTGTTGCCCTAGAACTGTGCCTCATCACTGATTCAGACAACACCAGCACAAATGTCAGGGATTTGGGCCCTGGACCCGCACGTCCTCTTGGGACCATCATGGACAATCATGAAGGCATCTCAGAAAGGCCCCTTGGCTGGCCTCTCCTGGGGCAGTATTGTCTGTTTTCCTATTTCACCTTCTCTTCTTCTCCCATTTTATCATTCATCCTTCTTTCTCGGGAACTGGGAGGCACCCGTAATGGTATTTGGCATTGCAATATGAAAGGGAGAATGATTGACAGTTAGCAGTTTGGAACTTAGAATGAACTGAGCCTGGCATGAGGCAGCAAGGGCAAAAGTCAGTTGCTGGAGGGACTATATGAGCAGGATTTGGACTGAAGGAGAGGGCTCAGTTTTGAGAAGGGATTTTGGTGGGAGGTCTTGGTTGGGTTTGGATAGGCCAAGGTCAGCTTGGGATACCAGCAAGCAGCTCTGATGAGCACCACCCTCTCCAGGCCTGTGTGACTCCATCCTGTCCATCCTGATTAATTACTCACCAGGAAGAGGCAGCGTCAATCACCATCAAACCCGATTCAGGTTAAACCAGCCTGGCTTTGCAGGTAAAGCACCACAACGGTGAAACTTGGATTCACTGCTCAGAGCATCTGATCCTCTGGAGCAGATTCCCAAAGTGGGCGCCATCGCCCCCTGGTGGTGCTGCGGAGATCCAGGGAGCGGTGATGGCCACAGGGGCATTGGGGGGCGGTGAATAACTGTAAGGGGGCGTGATAGTATGTGACGGGGGCGCCAAGTCATATTTTTCTGGAAAGGGGGCGGCAGGAGTTAGGGAAGCCCCACTCCATAGCTTCAGCCGAGGATTCCCTTTAGCCCTCTCTCCGCCAATTCCGCTCCCTTTCCCTACGTTTGTTACCATGAAATCTTAAACTCACTGGGGGAATGCCATCCTCTCCCTTAAGGATTACCAGTCCGGTCCTCGCGGAGCTGAAGGAGGAGGGATCGTTTCCGACTGGAAGTGAAGGCGCAGCCACGTCTTGGGGCCCGGAGAAGCCCAGCCTCTTCCCTTGACTCCTCGCTGGGGGACGCTGGCATCCTGCAGCGGGGGCTGCCAGCTCTTCACAAATATGCCTGTGGGCTCCCCGGTGCTTCACCACCACGCCTTGGGGCTGCGCCTGAGGCTCTCCTGCCCGCCAAGTTCTAGAACGAGCCTCCTCTGGGCCTCCCCCAGGGCTCCTGGGACACAGAGCCGGGTGCCCGGGCACCAGAGAAGGGACTGGCCGGAGCCTTTCCTCGCACAGCTTGGCTTGGGTACAAACGCTGGCGGGTAATTAAACGCTAAGTACTTTGGTCACTTCGTGCCGCCTTCCTCATCAATAGACAAATAGGCATTTTCCTTCCCGACGAGCTGCTCACGTTCATGGACCCATTCGTGAGCGCTGAAATGGAATCACCGTCTTTCCTGGTTGCTCTCCGCGGCCTGCCTGACCCGCAAAGCTGGTCCCCTGAAATGTCCTCCTCGTCAGGTGACTCCATTTTCCACACTCAGATGACTTCTGGGCTCCCTCCAATTGGAGGGTTGGAGCCGGAAGCCCCTTGGAAGCTTTCCTTAAGAGAGGGCTTAGAGCGGGCAGCTGGGTGGCTCAGTGGATGGAGAGCCAGGCCTAGAGATGGGAGGTCCTGGGTTCAAATCCGGCCTCAGACACTTCCCAGCCGGGTGACCCTGGGCCAGTCACTTGACGCCCACTGCCCAGGCCTCCCTGCTCATTGGCCCCCTGGGCACGTGGTGTTGCTTCCAAGATGGAAGGGAAGCGCTTTCCAAGTGAGTCCATGTTGTTCGCTGACTCGGGCTACGGGATGAAATCACAGCATTCGAGAATGTGGGCTTTCCTGGAGTCCCAGAGACAAAGATAGGAAGATGCCCGGAGCCCCTCCCCCAGGCCTCAGCGCTCTCCTTTGGTGCTGCTGTCCGAGCTGTCTCTGCGGGCCGCCTGGAGGGCCGCCACGTCTGCAGCCGGGTCGCAGCCGGGCCACCACCGCATCGCCTCGCTCCCTGCTCCCGTCTCCGGGCTTTCGTCTCCTCCATCCCTCTGGCCGGAGGGTGTCTCCGGAGGAGACGAGAGGGAGGCCGTGGGGGCACGTGGGCTCTCGTGGGCACCTGCGTCCACCCCGACTCTTGGGCCTCAAGCGAGACCTCCGAGAGGCCCCAGGAGCTTCCGTGGAGGAGCTGAGACGGGCAGGGGGGGAGGCGGGCCCAGCAGAGGCAGGAGCCGGCCCAAGTCCCTCCTGTTCTCCTGCAGGACTGCCAGGCGGGCTTTCTACTGAATGAGAGGGAGTCCCATCGAGTCCAACGCCTTGTTTTACAGAGGAATAAACTGAGGCCAGGGAAGTGTCCGCCCCATCTAAGGTCACACAGGTAGTAAGAGGAAAAGGCAGGATTCGAATCCAGGCCTCCTGACGCTGAAGCCAGTGTTCTTTGCATCATAAAGCTGCTTTGGCACCCAGAGGACCAAGCCAGCAGCTGCGGCGGGTCCTCAATGAAGCCATCCTGAGGTCCTGGAAGCCTGGGAGCCGGAGAGGATGGAGGAGCAGGGGGGGGAGGGCGCCCCCGGGCGGGTCCCGCTCACTCTCCGCACCAAGAAGTGGCCTGGGGAGGAGCCGGTCCCGGGAGCATCTCCTAACTCGGCCCCACCACAAACACAGCTCGGCATCAGGGCTCGAAGCCCGGCCCGGGCGCCCCCCATGCAGAAGAGCAGCAAGCGGGGCACCAGAGAGGAAGAGCGTCCAGGGACCCCGAGACGGGCCCAGACCCCGGGAGCTGGCCCAGCCCAGAGCTGTACGTGGGGCTTCTCCGCGGCCCGGCCGGCTCAAACAAGCTCTTTCAGCCGGGCTGCCGGGGCACCCTTTGGGGAAGAGCCCGAGTGCCGGGCACCAAAGCTAGGCCGGAGAGGGAGTGAGCATGCCTGGCCTGAGAGCAGCTGAGAGCAGCCGGCTTAGCGTGAGGTAACGACAGCCCAAGCCAGCCTCCAGCCCAGGGAGGCCGGAACTGGGGCGAGAAGCCGGAGAGCCCAGAAGAGATGCCCGCGGGCACCTGGGAAGCTGGCACTCCTCTGCCACCCTCCGTGGCCCCATGTCAGCCCTCGCCCAAGTGAGGCTCGGAGGAGTGAATTCACGCCTTTGAAGAGCTCTCGGGACAGGACGTGGAGGGGCCCTCGGGGCCGAAGGACGAGCAAAGGTCTGCGCAGAGGGGAGGGAGCAGAGCCCAAGGGTCTGGGGTCAGGCCTCATCTCTGCCGCTCATTCCCAGGCTGGCCTTCCACCAGCTGCTTTGCTTCCTGGGGCCGCAGTTTCTTCACTGGACTCTGCAGCGTCCAAGTTCCCTTTTGGTCCCCATCGTGCTGCCTTACCTGAAAGGTTTTAGGGGCCAAAGCTGCGGTCCCAGAGGAGAGACTGAGCAAGGCGGAGCCCCCAGCAAAGAGCGCCTTCTAAGACAAGCGGGAGAGCTGAGAGAGAAACTCAGCAAGTCCCCAAAGAGGCCAAGAGGCCCCCGACGGGAGCCCGAGCTGCCATTGCAACCAGTGCCGGGCCAGGAGGGAGGGGTCCAACCTACCTGGGGAGAACAGCCCCCTCACTGTGGCTTCCCCATCTCCGGCTCTCAAGTTGGGCAGAACACGGCTCACTTGAGACCAGGTGGCCATCCTGAGGGGAAGCCAAGCAACAACGATACCAGGCGGCTGAGCGTCAAGAAGGGCCAGCCCAAGCTCAAAGGAATAGCTCGGCAAACTGCAGAAAGCAGGGGTGAGACCTGAGAAAGTACGGAGACTGGGGACCCTTCAGCGCCGCCGGGGCAAAGTCACAGCATCTTAGAGATGGAAATAACCCGAGGGTCCCCCTAGTCTGCGGGGGAGGTGGCGACATTCGAGCTGTCATGGGATGAGATTTAGGGACTCCACGGTGCTCCCCAACATAATAGAGTTACCCTGTTGGTCCCTTTTGATTGTATCTATTTTAGCCCCAACTTTGTCAGAGATCATGACTGCTACCCCTGCCCGCTCTGCATCAGCTGAGGCTTAGTGTATTCTGCTCCATCCCCTCACCTTCACTCTATGTTTCTCTCATTTTCAGCGTTTCTTGTAAATAACGCATTGTCGGGGCCTTCTTTTTCAGCTTGCTGTCCATATTCTTCCCATGGGTGATTTCATGCCATTTATATTCAATGTCATACTTACCAGCTATGCATCTCCATTTACTCCTTTCCTCCTCGCTGCCTTTCTCTCTCTCTCTTTTTTTTAAACCCTTAACTTCTGTGCATTGGCTCCTTGGTCGAAGAGTGGTAAGGGTAGGCAATGGGGGTCAAGTGACTTGCCCAGGGTCACACAACTGGGAAGTGTCTGAGGCCGGATTTAGAACTAGGACCTCCTGTCTCTAGACCTGACTCTCAATCCACTGAGTTACCCAGCTGCCCACTGCCTTTCTCTTTCTTTTTTCTCTTTTTCTCTTTTCTTTTTCTCTCTCTCTCTCTCTTTCTTCCTTCCTTTCACATCCCTCCTCAAATGTACAATTTCCTTTGAGCAATACCTCTCCAATTCACACTCCTTCCCCAAAATCCTTCCTTATCCTCTCCCCTTGCCTTCCTTGTTTCAAACTGACCTACCTTTCCCAAAATCCCTTACTTATCTCCACAACTATGTCCTCCTCCATGATAGGAGTTTGATTCTAAAAACCCTTCCCCTATCTTGTCCTAAGAGTCCCTCCCTTATGCCCTCACCTTGCCCTCATACCTCTTGATATGTAGTCTCCTCTAGGTATCCCTTCTTTTTCGTATCCCCTTGACCTCCTTTCTTTGGACCCACCCTTCTTTGTAGTATTCCCTCAGTCTCCCAAGCCCTCCCTTATCCTATCCCCCTCCCCTACTGTTTCTCTATACTTTAAGGTTTTTTTATCTTTCTTACTATGTATGTTCTGTCTTTATTCCAAGCCTGATAAGAGTAGGGTTTTAGTACTATCAAGCCTTCCACCCCCTCCTTTCTCTGGGTCAGTTTCTCCATTCATTTGTCTTCCATATGAGACAGTCATTCCACCCTACCTCCTTCTGGTTTTTCCACTACCATTTTGACTCATTCAATTCACCTTGACCTCAAGACCTCCATCCATACATGTCCCTTCAAAATACCCAGGGAACAATGCCATTCTCAGGGGCCATCAGACAATTTCACTTCTGGGGTAGCTTATGATTAGTCTTTCTCTACCTTTGTATGTTTCTTATAGATCAAATTTTCTTCTGAGTTCTGGGTTTTTCCCTGGGAATAGTTGGAATTCCTTTTGTTCATTAAATATTTATTTTTTACCTTTTATAATTATGCTCATCTTTGCTGAATATGTTATTCTTGGTTGTAAACCCAGTTCTTTTGCTCTATGAAATGCTGCATTCCATGTCCTGCCTTCTTTTAATGTTGTGGCTGCTAAGTCTTGTGTTATTCTGACTGTAGCTCCACAGTACTGTAAAAAGGAATTCTTTGATTTAATGGGGGACCAGGAGGTCCTCTTACCATAGAGATATGTAGGGATTAACCAGCCCACAGTGGCAGGAAGTAGGAACCAGGACACCTCCTGCTGGACCAGCATCAGTTGCAGGCTGTCAGTTGCAGGGATGTTGACTGCTGGGTGCTAGTTGGTCATTGGGGGTTAGTGGCAGGAATATAAAGGTAGGTCTGAGCTTACTGGGAGGGTTTTTGGCTTTAGCCTTTAAAGGGTTTTTTGCCTTTGGGATCTCCAGAGAGCAGGAGGTCTGTCTCTGAGGCAAGGATCTGCTGTCAATTGGCTACTGACAGTTTGGGCTGTTGTAGAAAACGAATCGAAGGAGTGAGTATGGATAGGTGGCTATTCATTATTTTAGGGAGTTAGGAAATTAGTGAATCATTTATAGATAGTGTAGGTTAGATAGATCTGGTGTTTGCCAGGCAAGAAGAAGCTGTCCTCAGAAGACAGTTAGAGGTAGTTATTAGGAATTTTAAGTATGTTTATAGGGTATAAGATTAGTATGCTCCCTTTCCTATTTTCTATCTTTCCCTCCTTTACTATATTCTTTTACTATCTCTCTTTTAATTAAGTTGTTAATTGTTAAAAGCTGCTACAAGTTTTCTTTTCTCTGGCTTAAAGGGATAGTATTAATTTACAACTCTACTATATTCTCATTAAAACTTAAATTGCTGGGGGCAGCTGGGTAGCTCAGTGGATTGAGAGCCAGGCCTAGAGACGGGAGGTCCTAGGTTCAAATCTGGCCTCAGACACTTCCTAGCTGTGTGACCCTGGGCAAGTCACTTGACCCCCATTGCCTACCCTTACCACTCTTCTGCCTTGGAGCCAATACACAGTATTGACTCCAAGACGGAAGGTAAGGGTTTTAAAAAAATTAAAAAAAAAAACTTAAATTGCTAAAAGCTGCTCTCTTATTTTTGTCAAAACTCCTACTTTAGGGGGGGCAGCTGGGTAGCTCAGTGGATTGAGAGCCAGGCCTAGAGATGGGAGGTCCTAGGTTCAAATCCGGCCTCAGACACTTCCCAGCTGCGTGACCCTGGGCAAGTCACTTGACCCCCATTGCCTACCCTTACCACTCTTCCACCTATAAGTCAATACACAGAAGTTAAGGGTTTAAAATAAAAAGAAACTCCTACTTTAACACTTGCATCACTTAAATTGTTTTTTTCTTGTTACTTATAGTATTTTCTCCTTAAACTGAAAGGCATGAAACTTAGCAATGATGTCCCAGTGCATTTTTAACTTTGGATCTCTTTGAGGTGGTAATAGGTAGATTCTTTCCATTTCTATTTTATCCTCTGATTTTAGAATTAGGAAGTTTTCTTTGATTGTTTCTTGGAGTTTGGTTTGGATTGTAATTTTCCAGGAGTCCAACTATTCTTATATTGTCTCTCCTTGATCTATTTTCCAGGTCAGTTGTTCTTGTTATAAGATGTTTCATATTCTCTTCTATTATTTCATTCTTTTGATTTTACTTTGTTATTTCTTGTAGTCTTAGAAAATCCTTAGCTTTCCCTTCTCCAATTCTAGTTCTTCATACATTATTCTCTTTAATGAGTTTCTGAATCTCTTTCCATTTGGATGGTTTTTTCCATAATCATATTGATTTCCTTGCATTGCTCTAATTAAAAATTTTTTTCCTTAACCTCTCTCATTTGATTTTTAAGGTCTTTTTTAGGTTCTTCCAAAAGTCAGAAACTTTCCTCCCTAGTTGTCCCTGGCTCTTTTTGAGCTTAGGATCATTTATTGTGTTTCTTTGCTGTTTTCAAGTTGGATATTTTTATTTCACTGTCTTTGAATTTCAGTCAAGGTCTTCTCTGCCCTCATAATACCTATTACTAGTTGAGTTCTTTCTCTTTTTCTTACTTTTATTCATTTATTTAACTTTTAGCAGGCAGGCCAGTAGAGTTAATTATTGGGTTTTTTGCTGGCATCCCAGGTTTCCTGGTGTGTTGGGGTATATCACCTCAATTATCAGGATTTTTTTCTATTTTGTTTTTTCCTGGGTCCTATTTAGTTATTTGTTTTTATAATCTGGTCCCCAGAATGTCCTTGGAGCTGTGATCTCTATTCCTTTAGTCCCCAGCTGTGGGTCAGCAGGGGTCTCTGGAGAAGCAGACCTAGCTATTCCCAGGGCCCTCTGCCTGCAGATTCTAGTGGTATCCTTAGATACAGATGTAAGCTCTGGGACTTAGCGAACAAGGTGAGACTGCCAGTTGTGGATTCCACCCTATTTGCTTTGTTCCTGCTCCGGGGGTCTATGATGGTGGGATTAAGGCAAGGGAAGTCAGAAACCTTCCTCCCTAGTTGTCTCTGGTTGTCTGGCTTTACTCCTGACTCCTGTCTGTTTTTGCCACTTTTAGGACTGTGGGGTTTTTGGTTGTTTATAGGGGTTATTAGAAGGGTGAGGAAGCTTTATTCCCTACTCCATCATCTTCCCACAATGCAGTCTAATTTCACTGTTTTTCAGTCATGTCTGACTTTTCATAACCCCAATGGGGATTTTCTTGACAGAGATACTGGAGTGCTTTGCCATTTCCTTCTACGGTTCATTTTATAGATGAAGAAACTGAGGTAAACAGGGTTAAGCGACTTGCCCAGGGTCATACAGCTCATAAATGTCTGTGGTTGGATTTGAATTTATTAAGATGAGTCTTCCTGACTCAAGGTGCAGCACTAAGTGCCCAAGAGCCACATATATAATCTTATTTCTTGAGCTTTGTGTTGTCTCTAGCCCTAACCCAGGCCTCTACCCATAGTAGACACTATGAGAGTTGTTTTGTTAAGTTTCATGGAAATGGCTAAACTCTACTTATTCATTTATCTTTTACTGTTTCCTGCTTACAAAGATAAACCTCAGTTATCTATAAACATGACTGTCCTAAGGGCTCCAGATAGCTAGCACTGGTAGGAGGCAAGATACATGGAATACAAAAGAGGGAGAGACTACATTGCAAGTTTCTGGTGAATGTCAGGTATTTCTAGCATCAAAAAGTCTCCTTCCATTTGATGGAGTATTGTTGAGATCTATTTATCATCTCTGATAATCTGATAAGGACAGCTTAGTTGATAAGGAAATAATGGGACACGGGAGATGATCTTGACTGTTAACTCATAGCTGCTTTTCCAAAGTGCCATTGAGTCACAAGTTTATTATATATGAAAATTCAAACTCCCTTTCACCCACAAGCACAGAGAGAGTTTTACAGCTCCGTAGACATTGCAACGAGTTTAGACAACACACAGAAACTCAGAAACTTCAAGGTGAAGATAAGAACCAGGTTGGACCTTCAGCTGCGTGATTATCAGCAAGCTAAGTCCGAGAATACTTTTCTCAGGGGCGAATTCCCCTGCTAAGCTAAGGTTTCAGCCTTGGCTGCATTTCTGACCAAAGGGGAAGAGTGTTAACCTCTTAACTTCTGGTTTGCTAAGAGCTTAAAGCTTTTCAATAAGGCCACAATACTTTTCAACAAGAAATCACAAGGACCACAAAAGGAGTCAAAAGAGGAGTCTCAGATTTTTATCTATTTGAGACTCTGTTTCTCTTATTGGCTTCCCACAGAGTACAGCCACCCTTTACCAAACAAAGGAAAGGACTTTTTAAAAGTTATACAAGGAATAAGTGGCCAGGGCAGATTTTGAACTTCATTGGCATTTGTTCTATTTCATAAAGTTTCCTTTACTTCTTGTTTAATTTCCTCTTTTGTCTTTTCCTTTCCACAGTCTCTCCATCCCTCTCCCTCCCTCTCTCTGTGTCTGTGTGTCTACCTCTCTCGGGCTGTCCATCTCTCTGTCTGTCTCTGTAAGTGTTAAAATTAATGGTTTGGCTAAATATATGAAAATTATAAATCTTTTATTTACAAAAGAAGTGGAAAGAGTGAAAGCAGAGGACTACAAAAGGGTAGAAAAGACATTAGCCTATCTAACTAACTATTGTTCCAGTGGTTGGCTCAGCCAGGACTTGTTAACTTTCAATCAGAATTAAACTATCTCCAGAAGACAAGAAGGGAAAACCAGCTATCCACTCACCGAAGACAATGACTGGAGCTGAAGGTGACTCCTGAGGCTGACTTTCTTCTTTGAGCCAACCTTCTTCTTGAAGTCAACTTCCTTCTTGGATTTCCCTCTCCACTAGACTCAACTTCCTCAGATTATGGTCAGGGCTTGCTTTTATGGTGACTTCTTATCTCCTCTCCTCTTCACAGGGGCCAATCACAATCTCCAAATTGTCTAGCACTGCCCATGGGGCAGTGTTTGTGGGAACTAGTTCGCACCTTCTGGAGGAGTGAATACTCATCAAAAGGGTTCACACTTTCTGAGGGTATGAACAAGTTTCTGACTGTCTGAGTTAGAAAAAAGGGTGGAGCTCTCCAAGTATATTGCTGGCTTCTCACCTAGCACTAAGTAGGGTGTGATTTCACTAAGTGGTTTGCTCTTCCACCTAGTTCAAACCTGTGTTGATTCAGTTATTGCCAACCAAAGTGTTAACTCCAATTAGGCAAAGAGATCAAAGGATTCCCTTTTCACAAGTGTGAACTCAAAGAGAACCAAGAATTCTCTTATATGCGTCTGTCTTCCTCTCTCTCTCCCTCCATTGCTCACCATCCTGTCATGACTCTTGTCTTACCTCCTCTTTACATAAAAGAAAGTTGGTGTCTGCCAAGTTCTCATGACATGTGACTAATGGTAAACCAGGGAGAGATGTGGGGAAACATACCTTTGAGTAGGGATGGGAGTGTTAAGATTTAAATTAATATCCAATAACTCCAAGCATTATATTTTATGAAGTAGGAGAAATAAAAAGAACAAAAGTAAAAATCTGTGTAAAGCCACATGAGAAAAATTCTCCTGCCTGGTACTCACCCCACCACAACAGCCACGTTTCCTGGAGATGAGAGAGGGCAGAGCTACACAAAACTTATATCTTCCCTACATTAGTACATTAATGGGATGCTGGAAGAGAGAGTACCTGGGGAGCAGAATTCTTATTACACAATCCCCCCTGTGATTCCATTGGGAAACAAGCATGTAGATTTACATGGCTAGTTTCCCCAATGAATCATTACACATAACCAACTTATATCTCTAAAGATCTTTAACTGGAGTACATACAATATTGTACTTTCTAAGGGGAAATTACAATAATTGGGGGATAAAAGGGAAATAAAAGAGAAAGAGAACAAGACCAATGATTGCTAGGTGCATTGACAAAAAGCCAAATGGGGGTAGTCCCACTTGGCATAAAAGTTACATTCCAAATAAATACGTTCAACACACACACACACACACACACACACACACACACACACACACACACACACACACATACAGTTCAATTCACTACATCCCAAAGTTCATTTTGGATCTTTTGGTGCAGTGTGAGGTTTCTGCAGGCTTCTCCATAGCACCTTCTCCAAACAGTTCACTTTCTGGATTCAGAGAGGTAACAAGTTTCTTATCCTAAAATTACTCTCAAACAAGAAAAATTTTTATAAATCTAGAATTTTATGACAATAATACAGGAGAGACACCTCTTCAGCATGGGTGGTGGATAGGAAAGAAGGCAAGACCCCAGGTGAATTCCATGTGGAAGCTCCTAAAGCAGCGGGAGGCCCATTGAGATCATAGCCCTCAGCAAGTGCATTTTTCCATAAACAGGAGAGCCTGTTTGGAGAGAGTGGACAGAGAATCGTAACCTAGATGTGATAGAGACATGGACAGACAGACATATAGGGAAGGAAGGAAGAAGATAGAGAAATAGACTGAAATATGCATCTACGTGATACTTGGTGGTATTGGAGATTTTAGATGGTCAAGGAATGATTGTTAGGACCAGTAATCAGAAGTATCTCAGGGTTTGGGAAGGCCAACAAGGATAAATCTTACAGGATACCCAAATGATATAAAACAGGGTTTATTCAAGGGAAGAGAAGGAAGGGAAGGGAATTGGAATGATCTAAGTAAAGACTATAAAGAAACCTCCCACCAAATCCAGTTGTTATCTTCTTACAGTTGGTATCTGCACTATCAATAGCCTTTCTACCTAAAAGTCCCATTTCCTCCAATACACACACCTCACTACCAAATTCCCTCCCTTAGATGGTGACTAGAGTTGGAAAGGATGGAAGGTGGGCAGGAACAAGGGCTCTAAGGGAGAGGATCTCACTGACAGATGGCTTTAGATGTCTCTAGCAGCTGTGTAGGAATATCTGTCAATCAGAAGCAACCGGATACACACACAGGAACAGAGGAACACAGTAGTTGTATCAGAAGGACAGCCACAAGAGAGGGAGAAATAGCCAAACTCACACGGTCCACTCGAGGAGTTCAGACACTCTCTCAACCTCTCCAGATTTCAAATGCTCCCAGAAGCTCGCACTATCACTTCCCTAGAATTCTGGAATCTTCCTGCTTCTCTGCCTTTCAGCAGCTCCTGCTCATTTCCTTATTTCCTTACAACATATAGGGAGGGAGGGAAGAAAATAGAGAAATAGACAGACAGCCAGAGACAGACAGGCAGATAGATAGATGGATGGATGGATGGATAGTTAGACAGATGGACAGATTGACCACCCACCCAAGCTAATGGAGATGAGCCTCTGAGTCCAAAGGAAGCCAAATTCAGCAAGGAAGGACTTGTGCCATCTATGGAGTGTCCATCCACTCATGCTGTAATGGAAATGTTCCTTAGACTGTTGGAGGAAGACTTCTGCCTCGGATCTCCTGCATCCCACCCTGGTTCTGCCCATCTCGCTTCCTGGTTAGCTCTAGGTCACCCCTTACAGTGAAACAGCCTTCAAATGCACACATGAGCCCCAGCCCCCTCCAGCCTTCTCCAGCCAACAATGCAGGAAGAACTCAAGGGGAATAGTTGTATGAACTGACACAGAATGAAATAAGCAGCCCCAAGAAGCCAAAATAGGCAGCACCTCTCCTGAAGCAAAGGACTGAGAAATGCCTTAGGGGAAAGCAGGAGAGTAGACTTGAGGCCTGCCCACTCTCCCCCAGTGGGGCATCACTAGGGAAGTACAAGTGTGATTTGATTGAATTGCTTTTCTTTGTCACCAGGGAGAGTTCAGTATGTGTGGAGCGGTGGAGGGAGGGGGGAGAACGAAAGTCATTTAAAGACAACAGACATCAATACTACATATATATGTATGTATGTATGTGTGTGTGTGTGTGTGTGTGTGTGTGTGTGTGTGTGTGTATATATATATTTTTTAATAAAACAGATAAGGTTTTACAAACCACCAGGGCCAGGCTGGTTGATGAAGTCCCAAAGGACTCGTGGCCTTTATTGCTCGCCGCTCCCATCCCCTTTCTATCCCCTCCCCAAAAGAAGTAGCCGTCGGCTCTCCCCGAGTCCACTCCCTTAGCCCAACTCTATATGGCTGTGTGCGCTACGTCTAGGATCACACAATGGAAAGACTATACTCGTGTGTGTATAATGCTTTTCTTCCGCCTTGAAAATCCCCCAGCAGAACTGCTAGGGCTGAAGCCCTCCTGGCCCCAGGCTGGCTCTGCCAGGAGAGAAGGCAGCTCTCCTGCCTCCTCGGGCTGGGCTGAGGTCAGCAGGGCCACAGCTTGAGAGTGGCCAAAGGTGGGGGCTCCCACCTCTTTAATGAGAATCGAGAGGGCTATCGATCCCCCAGCAGGAACTACCTCCACAGGGAGGAGCTTCCTGAAGTTACAAGAAGATTTCTCTTCTTGATATTGGCTTCTACCAAGAAACAATGAAATAAATGGTTTCCTGGAAACTGGATGTCACCTCATCAGCTCGGCAAAGGGATGATAAGGTCACCTCTGGAGACCATCTGCTCCTCCACCTGCCTCATGGCTCTCCAACTGGCCAAGAGGACATGAAGCTTGGCCTCAAGGCTCCTTCCTGGGGGTTCTCGGGGAATGGATGCCCAGCTTACAGTTTTCCTGAATTCCTTCCTGGCTGGTGCCCACCTTAAACAGACAGAGGAGCTCAGAGCTTGGGGAAGGTAAATCAGGCCCCTTCAGCCTCCTTTTCCTGCTCTTGGTCTCACGGCAACTCTCGGGCCTCCAGAGTACCCCCATCCTTCTCCATCCTTCAGCCTCCTGCCATCGTAACGTAGTGATGGGGCTCACCTTCCCCTTCTCTCCCCTTCGGGGAATGAAATTGAAACATTTCTGAGTCTCATTTAAGCCTCCCGCCAGGCTCACAGAGGAGAAAGTACTTGTTGGTGTAATATGGAAAATCATACTGCCATATTTGCATGGGGCAAGTTGGCAGTTTGCCCTAGTTAGAAAGTGGAACCTGGCATGAGCCAGGCAGCTGGTGCCACCTGGCAGTTAGAAGCCAGGGTATAAAAGAGCTGGCAGATCCTGACTTTCTTCAGAGAAGAAAGTCACACTTTGCCCTTTGGGATCCAGGAAGGTGGGAGCGGGAACATGGGTAGATGTAGGCTTTCTAGAATAGGGTCAAACCAATTCTACAGGATAATACTAACATCACATCTGGCAAACCAAACCAACCTTTAGCCAAAGAATAATTTATTTTATTACCAAAGAGACCACATCATTCTGACCTAGGGCTGTCCCCTCTGGGTCAGCAGAAGAGCTTTCAGGAAAGATCTTACAGCATCTTTAAGTCTGAGGAATCATCATCCTTAGTTCTTAGTTTTACCTAACCCTCTTTCCAATACCCTATCACCTATACTCCATTTATCAATAAACCCCTTAGCTTTAATCTAAGAACTTTGTGGTTGCCTACCCCATCTAAGGCCAAGCAGGGACAGCCACCTGAAGATTCTGAAGAGCTGCAGCAGGGATAAACTCCATTACTGTTGGACAGGAAGTGCCATACTCTAGGAAGTCACTCCCTCATCAGGATAGGGGCTGTAGAATATTCATCTTAAAGGAGCTTGGTGCCTTGCAAGAGAGAGTTTCACCTATCTCTCTGCTAGCCTGGGTGCTAGATTCTTGATTCATTTATATTCAGTTTCAAGCCCAGCCTTGGTATTGGCCCATACCTTCCTCTTCATAGATAGGTCCTTCTCTTATTATTACTAGCTACAGTCCCTTATTCATTATAGTTTGGTGAGCACAGTCATAGGCAAGAACCTGCAATAATAACAACTTTAAGATGACTGTAGCTAGAATGGCTTTCATAATCAGTAGCTTTACCCTGCTTCTATGAACAGTGACTCAGGGAGCCTTTGACTTTTGCTTCCATAAGGTTTCTCAGTTTATTCTTAAGATGCTGCAGATCTACAACTATCATCGTTGGTTTGCAGTGACCCTAGCCGAGTTTATTTGCTTTCTACCTATGGTGGTTGCTATTTTATTTGCTATCTTCCAAGGTTTATAGGCATTTAAGAAAGTTTGTGTACATGTCTGGCTGCTGTTAAAAACCAGTCGAACAAGTGCTGCTGACAATCTGAATGATACTTTGTCTCAGGAAGTTCTAGATCAGATTAAGTTATTGGTCCAAGTGGTTAAGCAAATCCGAGCGGGAAAAGAATTAGATGACCATACTATCCTCCAATTAGAGATCATCGAGTCCAGGCATATGGGTACAGGCGTAAGTGCAGCAAATAGGTCAACAGAAGACAAAGCTACAGAGACTGAGACCACTGTCTCTGTACTTCCCATAATAGATAGGACAATCTTGCAGCTGGAAGGGGGTATACTACATGTAAAATCATACAAGGATTTCGCCCCAAATGATCTAGAAGTCTTCAGGTGCCGCTTCTCAAATTCTACCTCAGTCCATTCAAGTCAATAAAAGAAATGAAAAGAGCCTTCACTCTTTTCAATCCCAGTTTTGGGGGTGTAGAATTTCTGCTTGGGGAATTCTCTTCATTCTCAGAAAAGGAAAAATTCTTAAATGAAACACAGACCAATCCAAACTTGACATCATGGTCAACCTCAAAGTCCTGTCTTTATTCCAAGTTTGAACCAACAGAATAGTTTGGATAAAGGAGAAAGCAGTAGGGATTTACAATGTATTCAGACAGGGATATCATTTGTAACCCTAAAGGAGTTGTGTCTCAAAGTGTTATACCATTCTCTTGCTCTAGACATGAAAAATCAAGATGTATTTAGAGAGACTGGCAAACGGAGTGCTGAGAAAGGCTTGACTTTTACAGAGCAGAGTACTGTGTTACTGGGTGAGAGCAGTAACAGAGACAAACCACTAACTACTTTTCTCAATCCCACAGCTGATGAATTCAAACCTGAAGCCTGGGTGAGAAAGAGTCATCATCTGTCATCTCGAGTAGTTAATGAGTTCAGTATTGTCATCACTGAGAACTGCCCAGTGGCTGAAGACACCAAAGAACTAGCTTCAGCCACACAGACTGCAGGGCTGGATAGTGAACTCCAAACAGTCTTTGGGTTGGAAGGAGACACACCAGAAGTGTTGAAGGGAATACATACTATCTGTCAAACACATCCTGGTACATCTAATGGGAAAGCTCCTACTCTTGAAGACTGTGAAACTCATAAAACCAGAGTGGGAGAAAACAGTAGTAAAACCTCTACCTTTTCAGCCCTCAGCCAGTTTCAACCTGAGAATTCCATGAACTCAGCTGAAGTCAGCTTGGTAACTAAGGTTACTCACAGACCTACCCTGAGGGAGAGAAGCTGTCAGTGCTCTACTTTAACATTCTATTTCAACTCTCCCAGTGTCAGAGCTTCTAGGGCTGCTACAGAGGCTTCTGTTTTGACTGAGAATAGTGACACAAGACTTGATGGAGTGCTCGTGCAAGACCTTTTGCATGATTGGATCCAAAATAAGAGCACACAACCTACTGAGGATTCTCTATTCCCAATAGTCCCAGTTAAGTCCAGTAGACACAAAGAACCCCTAGTTAGAAGGTGGCACTGGCCAATATTGATCAGGCTTCATGCAAATCAAGGCCCAAAGCAGGAGTACTTTTACAAGATTGTTCATAAAGTGGGGAGGCTGGACTCGGTGTCCTTCCCACCACGTCTCCAGGGTGGGCAGTAAGCAGTACTCCCATGACCAGATGGCAGGAAGCACAAGAAGGAAACGAGACAAAAGTCACAAAGGCCTTAGGAAGGTCCCCTGACACCCAGCACCATCAGCCTGGACTCAGGAAACGTCAAGGAGGCCAACACCGATGAACGGCACTCAAGGCTCGAGGCAGCCCCGGCTCCAATGCTGAGAGCCACAGACTTCTCTGCTTTTGTAGACGCTCTTGGCCTGAAGCTTTAGGGTTCATGCTCTTTGGGGGATCTGCTCCTCGAGAGCCTGCCAGGAATTCCAGCGGGAGGGCACAGGACCCCCTTAGAAGCAGCCGGGCTCTCCAAGCATAGCCAAACACGCTTAGCTACAGGTTCTCGTGAATCTGCCTCCCTCGGCTTCACCCACGAGCTTGTCTTGGAGCTAAAAGAATGCTCGGCCTTTCCACTGTGGAGGAATCCCTCCCCGGCTCCAGGCTGCTTCCTAGTGACTTCCCTGCCAGCCCTCGGGGGCACAAGTCCCACCCGGGCAGCCCTCTCTGATGGCTGGAGGGTCTCTGGGAGAACATCCCCCTGGATTTCCCTGGAATGCACAACGGAAAGATTCAAATCGCTCTGCACTGCTTTCAGAAATGTGTAAAGGCAGGAGGGAGGCCTGGCACTGCCTCATGCCGAGAGAGAAGGGAAGGACAAGACCAATGCCTGCCTGAGGAGTCGCCCATGCTTACTGGGCGCAGGCAAAAGTCACCTGATGCCTCTCCCAAACACAAAACCAAGAGGGTGGCGCCAGCATGGGCAGAACAGGGCAATGGTGGTGGGAAATGGGGGCAGGAAATCCCCTGCTGACCCTCTCCCAGGAGAAATCTCTCATCCCCTTTAGGGAAAATGGGAGCAACGACACACGAGAGCAGATTGGATCGGCCTGGGCAACGGCTACATTCTCATTCCCTAGACACTGCCAAGACCTGAAGGGGACCCAACATTCCCCAAGTCTGCCACAGTCACTTCCTAGCTGGGTGACCCTGGGCAAGTCACTTCACCCCGTTTGCCTAGCCTCGATTGCTCTTCTGTCTTGAGAGAAGACTTTCCTAAGGCAGAAAGGAGGGTTTAAAAGAAGATGATCCCTTTGGGACCTGAGCCACGCCTCTATGGCCATTGGTCAAAAGAGCTGACCGCAGGGCCGTGACTTCGGCGGGTCCTGCAGAGGCCAGTAGGATGAGCCTTGGGGCAGAAGCCCAAAGTTCTGAGGAGACGGCAACAGGGGAAAGCAGCCCCCAGAGCCGCCCGAGGAAGCAGGCCTCGCCAGGGCATTCCTCTGACCCGCTCTGACGCAGTCCTGCGATGCCCAAAGGGGCCCTCTGGGCTGTTCAGCCTCACCCCGCCCCCAGCAGTTCTTGTCCTCAACCTCGTGTGCTCAGGAAGGGCAGGCCTGCGGAGTCCCCAGGAGCCTCTCGGACACTCATCACAGAGCGCACCTAACAGCTGTAAGTCAGAGGGGCGAGGGCTAGGCACCGGGGCCAAGTGACTTGCCCAGGGTCACCCAGTGAGGCCGTGTCAGAGGCCAGATTGGAATCCAGGACTCCCGTCTCCTGGCCCAGCTCTCACTCTGCCTTGCCGCATCTTTCCAGGTCTATTGTAGGCACCCCTGCTCCGATGGTGCTGGTGACCACTGAAAAGGGGCTGAAGGGGCTTAGAGATTGTGTAATGGGAAATCTTGTACCTCTAAACTACACAACCAGGAGCCCACAGACTTCCTGTCATTACATGCCAACATAGACAGGAGACAAATTTGGTGGATGTTTGTGTCTAGCGTGCTTTCCTTCCTATAAGGGCAGATGTGAACACAAGCGTTTTGAACAGGCAGATTAGCTCGGGCATGTGGTTTTATTCTGTTACCTTTTTATTCCTTTACTTCTAGTGATTACAAATAAATCTTATAAAAATGTAATATTTGAAGGTATTGTAAATCCATTTTAATTTTTACATTGATGCCAATCACTTAAGTTGGAAAAAGAATTCTCCATTTTTTTTAAGATAGACTAGACAAATTTTGCAAAGCTGCGTTTCTCTGCTCCTACCGTTTTTCGGTTTGTTTTGTTTGTTTTTCCCATTTTCCCTGGCCACCCCACCCGTCCGGCTGCTTTCGTTTTGAGTGGCTTTTCTGGGAGCTCTTGGCCAAGAGGGATAAGCCACTTCTCCTGTCCATCCTCTTTGCTGCTGAGCCAGCCTCCTGCTAACTCCCAGAGCCGCCTGCTTCTGCTGTTCCTGTGTCTTTTTTCCCCTGGATGCCCTGCCTGCCCCTCCATGGAAGACGAGCTCCTGCTGTCGCTGCTCCAGGTGTGACCAGACACTGCCTGGGAGTCCTCACTGTTCCTGCTGTCCATGAGCTACTGCAGTCCATGCCTGATTGCCCTGCTTAGAATTACCTTTGTTTTTTCAGTGGAGGGTGAAGTTTAAATCCCCACACACACACCCCATGTGGGTTTTCAAGCCTGTGCTAGCTGCTTTTCAGCAGGGAACACACCCACCCCTACCACAGTTTGACTAACCCAACTAGGCTTCCATGCTCTGCCTGTGGGGGAGGGGGCTGAGGTAGCACATGGCCCCTAGCGTTTTACTCCAAGAGGAAGAGGAAGGGAGGTTACTCTTCCAAACAGGAAGTTGAATTGCAAGCATGGCTCACTCTATGTAAGAGCAGTACATTACTTATCTAAAACAACTCCCAGCTTTAGGATGTTTTATCTTCCTACCATTCCTGGGTGCACTGGTACTTGTGAAGGTTGAATAATCCTGAGATTCAGGGAGAAATTCATCTGCTCACACCTCCTTGCCATTTGGGCATGCCCAATCTCTAAAATATGTCCAATTTGGGATTCCTCCATACTATGTTCAGTGTGTAATTCTCCCTCACTATGGGAGATCTCAGAGGTGTGACAAAAGGACCCTAAATTGATAATGATGCTGGGAAGGGGAAAAAACCCTTAAAGAGTTTGGAGGTGGATTTTTTAAGCCTTTCCCGACTCTATTTTTTTCTGGGATCCTATGAACATTTTGGAATGGTGGCAGTAATAGACTTTATTAAAAATATCTCAGCCAAGGTTGAAAGATTTGCTACATCTGTAGAACTTGTGACAAGTATCCATGAGTTCATAGGTTTTTTAAATGTTATATAGAGACTCATTTGAATCTTACATAATAGCGGGTTTATTTGCTATTGTCATTAACTGGGCTATTATGAATTTTGGGAATTTTGGTACTGTCTTTGAATGTGCATTATCTACTGTACTGCTGTTTTATAAAGCTGTTACTTTGTGAAAACCATTTTCACTCACACAGTGGTTTATGGCTAAGTTAAAAAGAAAATGGATCTCATTTTTGGGTGAGAAACCTTTGTATTCTACCTTTCCTTGATTAACACAGTGTGTCACTAATTGTAAGCTATATATTTTTAATTTCTAAAACATTTTTTATTACTGTTTTTCTTCCTGCATATGCAATACAATGTTTGAGTTTTATTTTTTCTCTCCTTTTTTGAACTCAAAGCACATTGTTACCAGTATTAAAAATTTTTTTTTGATTTTGCACTACGGTAAGTTTAAAAATGTCCCTGTATACAAAAAAAGCTTTAGACCTCAGAAATAATGCTATTGATTGTTTAAAAAATTATGGGACTTTGCTTAATGATTCTGTCTCATTCCAAGAGAAGGGAACAAAAAGAGCCACTGCAAAGTGCCAAAGAAGCATAAAGCTAACCTGCATGGTGCCTAAAAGCACAAGGCCAAAGAAAACAAAATATGAACTTCTATGCCAATACAAAAGGACTTGAACCTAGTGTGAGACTTGAGGTTGTGGCGCTTGACATATGTTAAGACACAGAACTCCTTATACCACACTCCTTGTGAAATACTTTCTGTTAAGTACCTAACAATTGGCTGTTCTGGCTCCCCTATCCCTGAAAGTGAAGGTAAAATCAGACCAGGGAATGACACTTCCTTTTACACAAAAAATCTAGTCCTTTTTTCTCTCTTATAGTATGGTAACTTCCTGTAGTCCTGGCTGCCAATGGGTAAGTGCAATATTACTGCATTTTGTCCTACAGATTTGTGAGACAGAAATCACTTTATTATTATTAATTATTAATAAGTAATATCAATTAATTATTAATATTAATTTAATAATTCAAGGACCTCTTACAGGTTTATTTTTCCTTTACTTAGATTTTTTAGACATAAGACTGATATTTTGTATTTTATCCACAAGTTATTTTTCTCTTTTATTTGGATTTTTTGATGTTTTTGATTTTCTTTTGCCAATAGATTCATATACCTCATAACTCAGCTATGCATCCCTGAGTGATCCTTGTGTTTGTCACTATACTTCTCAGGGGGGAAATGTATAATTATCCTATAATGCAAAGTTTAAATTCTTTTCAGAGTAATTTTAGGATAAGAAACTTGCTATCTCCATGACCAGAAAGTGAACTGTTTGGAGAAGGTGCCATGAAGATGCCTTCAGAGACCACAAGCTGTCCCAAAAGATCCAGAGTGAACTTTGGGATGTGATGATTTGAACCGTGGGGGGTTGAATGCATTTATTTTGAATGAATACTCTTATGCCAAAGGGAACTGCCCCTTAATTAGCTTTTTGTCAATGCACCTAGCAATCATCTTTGGGGAGGCTGGTCTCCCAAAAAGGATCACGGGGGGGGATGTGTAATTGGAAATGTACCTTTGAACTACATTACCCAGGAGCCCACTGACTTCCTCTCATTATGTGCTGATGTAGACAGAAGATAAATTTGGTGTATTTCCATGTCTAGTGCTCTTTCCTTCCTATGAGAGCAGCTGTGAACATGGGTGTTTTGAACAGGTAGATTAGCTCGGCACGTGGTTTTATTTTGTTACCTTTTTATTCCTTTTCTTCTAGTGATTATAAATAAATCTTATAAAAATATAATATCTGAAGTTACTATAGATTCATTTTAATTTTTATAAGATCAGATTTTGGAGCGGCCTCGCCTCCTCTGCCTTGATGTAAGGGCCGAAGAGGGTGCCCAGCCTCTCTCCAGCTAGTATGCCACGCCGGAGCTCAGGAACAGCTAGCCGGCTTACTTTCTAAGGGAGGAAACCATCCAAGCAGGGATCGAGGGGAGCCACAAAGGGTCCCAAGGCTTCGCTATGAAGCACCAAGGGGATGCCAGCACCAGATCGGATTTGGCCTCCTCTCTTTGGGGTACAGATGAGGAAACTGAGGCCTGGAGAGGGGCTCTGGCTTGTCCTAAGCCTCTGTGGTGGTCAACAGCAGAGGCAGGGCCAGAACCAGCACCTTCTACCTCCAGATCCTTCTTCTCCCCCCAAATCCAAAGGGACAGCCCCCAGCCCTTAGGGGAGCTGAGCTCCAAGGAGGCAGGCTTGGGAGCAGCAGCAGGAGGCTGGACTGCAGGCCCCTGACCCCACCCCCACCCTCCCAGGCCCAGCTCCTGCCTCCTCTCCCTCCAGGAATGCCCTCTCTGTTCTCGCACACAGCTTCAGATGCATCTGCCTCACCAGGGCCCTAGGGCCAGGATGCCACGAGTCTCCTCCTCCCTCCCCCAACCCCAATGCAGGGCCACCATTCTGGAGAGGGGCAGGATCCCCTGGGTGTCCCCAGCTGCTCCCTCACCCACCGCAGAGACTCACCTGAGAGGGAATCCTCGGCAGAAGGACCTTACCTCCCTCCGTGGGCTGGCGACAAGTCCGGAGTCTTGTTGTAAGGGAAAGTGGGAGGTGAGAGCTGGGGCCTAACCAGAATTCAGCCTCAGCAATCACCTGCTGCCACTCCCCCTCACAAGGGCAGGGGGGCTTCCTCTGACTTCTTGGGGCATCTCCTGCTCGCCATGGCCGGGTGCGGGTCAAGGGTCGCCATCTGGACTCTTGCACATAATGGCAGAGATAGGCTGAAGCTGCAAGGATCATCAAGCCGCTCACAATGCCATAAGGGAGCAAGTGCCACGGTCTGGGGGGGGGGCGGCTCCTGCCACCCTCCGCTGCCATGCTGGGCCTGCCAGGCTGCTCTCAGTGCTGGACCTGAAACAACGGGAAAGTCCAGCTCTCTCCACGGCAGAGGCTGGTTCTGGAATCAGAGGCGAAGCTGCAGCCCGGCCACCCTGGGACAGAGCACAGCATGCTCGTCTGTGCAGGCGGAGGAGGGCTGACCCCTAAGGATGCCACGGAGCCCCAATAAGACAAGAGCAATCCCTCCCAGCCACCCTAAATCACTGAGGAGGGAAAGGGAGCCCAGAGAAGCTCATCTGATGCAGGCGGAGGAGGGCTGACCCCTAAGGATGCCATGGAGCCCCTAAAACCAAAAGCGATCACCGGAGGGGGCTCCCAGACACCCTAACCTACCGAGGAGGGAAAGGGAGCAGGTGCAGGACTATGGGGACCAAGAGGCTGAAGGGTGGCAAGAGGCACGCAGGCCCTGGCAGGAGGCGGGGGGCAGACCTCCAGGGAAAGGGGCCGGCAGAGCCACTGAGGCAGGCCTGACGAGGCCCCTCTTCTAGGGCCTGGGGGAAGCGTGGCACACTCGAGGAGATCCCCGGCTTCTCTCGTGCTCGGCCACGGGCCTGAGCTCCTGTCCGAAGGCCAGGGCTGGCATAGCCTGAGGAGGCTCCGGTCACTGTCTGGGGGGAGGGGACAGCTGGCTTCCCTTCCTGTCTTCTGGAGACAGTTTAATTCTGAGAAGGTTAACAAGTCCCAGCTGAGCCAAGTGCTGGAACAGTATTTGGCTAGATGGGCCCATGTCTGCTCTACCCTTCTGGGTTCCTCTGCTTTATAATCCAACATTTATAATTTTCGTATATTTAGTCGAACCATTTCTTTTCACTCACAGAGTGTCTGAGAGGCCCCTGGGTCACCCTTAGAAGAGGCGGCTGCGCGGCCTGGGACGGTGCGGTCACATGAAGACCCGTGACTGCAAGCCATGGAAGGAGGGACAGCGGGGTGGCTCCGTGGATGGAGAGCCAGGCCTAGAGAGGAGAGGTCCTGGATTCGAATCTGGCCTGAGACACTTCTAGAAGGCTGGGGGACGACGGGCAAGTCCCCGAACCCCCCTGCCCAGGCCTCCGTGCTCTTCGGCCTTGGGACTGATTCTAAGACCAAGGGGAGAGCTGACCAAAAGGACACGGAAGGATGCGCAGGAAGCGCCGTAGAGGAGGACGAGAACACCCAGCAGGCCGCCGGGAGCCGGGAGCTCGCCACGATGACCGCCGTGGGAGCCGTGCACGGAGAGGGACGCGCTCAGACCCAGAGGATGAAGCCCGGGGCTGGCGCCCAGCAGAGGGGACGGATCCGGCCGCCAGGGAGCCGCAGGGCCGGCGAGGCTTCACGGCAAAGATCTCTCACGAGGAATTTGTTCTTTTCTAGCTCTTCGATGGCAGCAGCGAGGGGAAGAGAAGAGGTAAAAACGGGGAGGCGGGGGGAGGGGGCCCAGCCGGCGGCCTGCACCCCGCAAGGATGCCGACGGATGGCCAGCTTTTGCCCCGCTGTTTCATCCTGCCACAAGAGGGCTCTGGCGGGGTCGGGGCAGAGAAGCTGGAGACGCCGTCCTGTGAAAGGCAAACACGCAAAAAGCCAAGAAGGGGGACGGCCCAGGCCTGAGCACGGGGGTGTCTGCGCAGATCCTTGGACATTCCTGCCCCGCCGGGGAAGGACCCGCCGCCTGGTCCTGACCCAGAAGCCCGGGAAGGCGTCTCCACGCAGACCGGCGAGAGGCGAGTCCGACCAGAGAAGCCAGCGGTGCGCTGCGGTCGAACAAGAAGCCCAAAGGAAGGCGCGTGCTGGGTAAGTAGAGGCAGCGGCCAAGGACGCCCCGACCTGGGGACGTACCTGCCGCTCCGGGGCTTTTCCCCCTTTGTCTCCCGTCGCTGCAGAAGGGGGCCCAAAGGGACACCAAGGCACGGAAAGGGAGCAGAACCCTCTGGGATTCTAGGGCGCCCCCTCTATCAAGGCCCAGCCCGGGGAGCCTGGGGGCCCCTCAGGGACTTCCCAAGGCTTCCATCACTCGCCTATAGCCGCAGAGGTGGGCTAGAGAAGTGGGGGCTCTGGCCCGAGTCCGGCCCGGAAAGGAGCCACAAAGGGCCGAGGCCTGGGAGCCCAGTGGGCGCATGCCGGCTCCAGGCAGGGGGCCCAGGAGGGCCGCCCTGGCTCTCTGCCACCCGAGCAGGGGCCCACTTCCAGGGTGAAGCACAGGATCCTCCTGGGCCTCACCTGCCTGCAGGGATGAACACACTTTTGTTCCTTAAATAGAAAATCCCTCTGGGGGAGCCTAAAAGCAGTGAGAGAGAAACTGAGGCCAGCCCTCTCCAGCCCCCTGGCTTCCCTCCAGCTGAGGGCTGGCCCTGGGGAGCCCCCACAGGCTCCCCCCATCCCGCTCCCTCCTGCCCTGTTCCTTCTCCCAATGCCATCCCAGGGGCCGGAGCCCACAGACAGCACCTTCAAGCTCCTAATCCTCGGGCCTGTCTCTGGGCTCAGGGACCGTGACGGAGAGCCAGGCTGGGGCCGAGGAGGCTCCCAGCCCACTCCCCTTGGAGAGGCCTTAAGCCCTGATCCCCCAGGGAGCTCTCCGAGGGGCAAAGAAATGCAGCCTGCTCACCAGGAGCCCCACAGACCTGTGAACCCCAAGGCGAGCTCCAATCCCACCCCCATCTCGTTATCCCAATCCAGATGGAGAAGCCGCTATCCTCATGCCGGCCCCTGCAAGACTCAGCCCTTGGGGGGGGGCAATGGAAAGCCAAGAGCATGGCTCCTGGAGACACAGACACAGGGAGGGAAAGGAAGGTTCCCCGGAGAGGAGAAAAGGGAACCAGGAGCTGGGGGGGGGCAGCACCCCAGAAATGGCCTCCAGTCAGGCTGTGAGCCCCCCGTGACAGATGTAGCCGGGCCAGTCCACACGCTCAGTCCCTGCACGCACACCCAGCCCTGCAGCACCCCCTTCATGCTGACCACGTGCAGGGCCACATCATCCTTCCCATCCACTCCATCAAAGAACAAACGTGGATTCCTTTGGAGTTGGAAAACGTGACAGGAAAGCCAACTGGATTCTCCCCCTTACAATGCTCCGGGGACACCAATGCCACACGGGCAGGGCCGAGCCAGACAAGAGCTAGTCCGAGCCTGTGGGCCAGAGCAGGCAGGGATGAGGTTCACGGAGGAGGGAACGAGCCAGAGCAGGATCAGAAACTCCAGAGAAGCGGAAAGTGAAGGGATGGCCCTCAGTGGGGGAATGGCTGAACACAGCGTGGCCCACGACGGTGCTGGAACCCTGGGCTGCTGGGGAAGGGGAGCAGGATGAGCCCAGAGAGAGCCACCAAGACCTCCAGAATGGAGGCAGAGACAGAGTCGCACCGGGAGAATGCCAGACACCAGCCGGAATACTGGAGCGCCATCCAGCACAACGGACCCCGTGGCTCCCTGCGGCACGGCGGACCCGGCGGCTCCCTGCGGCACGGCGATCCAGGACCGCCTGGGGGGGGACAAAGAACGCCCCGTCTGCCTCCAGGGAGAGAGAGAGCTGCTGCAGGCGGAGCACAGACAGAGGCACCATTACACACTGGGTGTAGGCTGTACTGTTTCGGTTTTATCAGACTTACAAAAATGAATAAGGCGGAAATACATTCTGCGTGATAATACAGGCATAACCCTGCTTGAACTGTTCGTCAGCTCCAGGAGGGGAGGGAAGACGGGAGGCAGACAACACGGATCACAGAACTTTGGAAAATGGATGTGGAAGTTTCTACTCTTATGCTATCCCCAGAGCCACCCAGGTGCCCTAACAGCTAAATTCATGAAGCACATCGTAGGGGCTGAATGGAATATGTTTGGCTTCTTCAAATAGATTTACTGAAAGAAGAAAAATATGCTGAACTCCAGTAATACCAACAATGATGATAATAATAATCACGTTTATCACCCACTATCTGCCGTGAGAAGCCTTTTACACACATGATCTCACTGGAGCATCACAGCAACTCTGGAAGTAGGTCTCTTTATGATTCCCATTTTACAGCTGAGGAAATGGAGGCAAACAGAAGTGACTTGACCAAGATCACACAGCCAGGAAGTATCTGAGGCTCACAGGCTTGGGTCCTTGTGAATCCCAGCCTACTTGGACACCTGGCTGCCTAGAGAGTCTGTGTGTGTGTGTGTGTGTGTGTGTGTGTGTGTGTGTGTGTGTGTGTGTGTATACTGTAAGGGGTAAAAAATAAAGGGTTGGACTAAATTTGAGGATTGTGGTTGCCATAATTATTACTCAAATTAGAATGACTTTTTAGCAACTTATTTATTTATAAAATAGAGGGAAAGACTGAAAGTAGTGAAATGAGAAAGAGGGCAGAGTAAGAAATCTAACTTAATGAGCTAGACTATTTGTTTAGGCCCTGGCTTTACTCTAGCAGGGCTTCAGAAGCCCTAGCCAGAGGGCCCCGGGGCCAATTAAACAAGGGTTTTAGCCAAGAGGCCTCCTCCAAGATGAGGGGCCTCTCCAGAGGCTAGTAACTCTCAAAAAAGCCAGGAAAGGGAGTCAGCCTTTTTCACTCACCCACGTGACAGTTCTAAGGGAAAAATCCAAGAGTAGTCCAAGGTCCCAAGCCAGAGTTCCTTCAAGATCAAGTTGAAGGCAAAAGACCTTGTCACAGGAAATTCTTGCCACTTTTAAAGATCATTCCTTTCATCACTTCCTGTGCCTTCCTTCCACTTTATGTGGACCAATTACAGCTAAAGCTTTGCTTAGGACTGCCCAGGAGGCAGTCAGTCAATTCTGATTTGTCACCCACTATTGCACACTTGGGTCACAGACCTCCCCATACTTAAAAAAAAAAGTAGGGTGTATACGCTTCTGGTGATTAAATCTAAAAATGGGCAGGGGAAAGTTAATCCCATCTTCACAATACACACATGCCCACAAAGAAACACAAAGCTCCACATTGTAGTATACAGAATTGGGGGGGATATAGTTTTTTCTAGCTTTGGCTGAATTCCAAAATCAGTTGGGCTCTTAGAATCTTGAGGAGAGAGGCAGTTGAGTTTAGTAAACCACATCCTGAGGGAAGGGAAGAGTGAGCTGCCATCCCACAGGAACTCAGGTCCCTGAACACCAATGAGAAATGCTGGGGAAGGTCCAGGTCCAGAGCTGCTCAGTCTCGGAGTTGCCCTTCCTTCCCTCCTCTCTCCCTCTCCAGCCACACACACACACCCCTGACCCTATAGCCAGGCTGGCCTCCAGGAGCCCTTGGTGACAGCAGTCCCCCCACCCCAGGAGATTCAGTTTCAAGAAATCTACTTTGTTCCTGGAGGATAAAAGGCCCTTGCAAGCTTCCATCATGTGCCAGAGAGAGAGGGGGACACGGATCCCTCCTCTCTGGCTCACCACCAGCCTACCACCACCCAGAAGGCCCATGTTGGGCTGATTCACATGAACTAGGGTGGTGGTGGAGCAGCAGCAGCAACAGCAAGGGCTTCTTTTTCCATCTGGTCCAGCATGGGCTGCTGCCCCTGTTCTGCTAGTGTGGGCTGGGACCAGGCTCCCAGAGGCCAAGAGGCTCCAAGAGGCTGGGCTGAAGGAGACCTACTCCAAGCAGCAAGGGCAGGATGGGAATAGGGACCACGCCAAGGTCTCTGCCAGCCTTGGCATTCCAGGGACAAAGAGAGGCAGCTAGATCTCCTCCTGTGAGTAAGGAGGCAGGATGCTGTTTGAAGCAGGGCATGACAACAAAGCCATGCCACAGGGCATCCCCGGCCTCTAGGCACACTGAGGCAGCTGGGCTAGTCTGAATGAGGGAAAAGGAGGAAGCCTGACATTTCTTTCAAAAAAAGAAACAGCCTATTTATGTTTCAGCACCCAGCTGACATCAAAGGAGGTTAAGCCAGTGTTCCCTAGGAGAGGGCTTCTGGGGACCTGCTCTAGAGCTTAAGAGAAGATGGCCCAGTAGTCGGCACCTGTCTCCTGCCAAAAGGGAATGGGCGTTTATAAAATCACTGAAACAAGCTTGTTTTCTGCTCTACTGTAGACCAACCATCTGGACATGCATTTGTTTTCTTGTTTTTTAAACCCTTCCCTTCTGTCTTAGACTCACTTCTGTGTATTGGTTCTAAGGCAGAAGAGGGGTAAGGGCTAGGCAATGGGGGTTAAATGACTTGCCCAGGGTCACACAGCTGAGGCTGAGCCTCCCATCTCTGGACCTGGCTCTCAATCCACTGAGCCACCCAGCTGTCCATGAAGAACGGGCACAGTGACTACAATTCAGCCTGGGGCTGTAGGTTCTTACAGGAGCCAAGAGGATTCTGGGGTGGGGGGCAAAGCGGGGGTGGGGGGGGAGGGCTGAGTCCGGCTTACCAAGTGCCAATAGCTGATGGCCATTGCCTATCTAAGAAACCAAGAGGGAGCTAAGAGTCTGTTCCACTTTGGGCAGGAAAGACTCTTGGCCCAGAGCACGTGTCTGAAGTCTGAAGCTCCAGCAAACAGCTTTTTTCCCATTTCTGGCCACAAAAGCTATTTAAGTCTGTGTCTATGCCTGGGGATGGGAGCCTGGGGTGGGCGGAGGCCCCCGAGCCCTCCTCCCCACAGAGGCTAAGGGGTCTGGCTTGGGACTCGAGCTTCCCGTGCTCCCAACACAATTAACGGAGGAGGACAGATTCTTTCTACTGAATTTATTAAGCTCGGAGCCTGAGCCTGCATGCAGTTCAGAACCACTCAGAAGAGAAGGCATGGAACGACGTGCCAGCCACGGCCACGGAAGGGCTCCCCTCGGGCAAACGTACACATCACCACCAAAGGGAGACGCCCCGGCACGCTCCCTCCCTCACTCTGAGGACCTCCTGGACAAGTCTGGGCTTCACCTCGGAGACAAAACGGCCTCCTGGGGCAGGATGGCTACTTACAAGGTCTGAAGAGCGAGCAACGAGGCCGCCATTTTATCAAGCATGGCAGAACTCAGCCTTCGGGAAGAGCATGGTGGCCGTCACGGAAGTCACGGCTGCCTCTGCCTCAGCCCTCTCCTTGGGCTGGCCTTCGGAGGGAGGACGTGGCCAGCGCCCTGGCCAGGAGGACCCGCCGGCGCCGGCAAGGTCCCGATCTTCCTCCAATTCAGAAGGCTTAGCAGGGAGCGAAAAGTGCCCCTTGTTGACACCCCGAGAGGGGTCTTGTAGGAAGGCTCTGAAGCACCCCTGAGCCGGGGACTCCCCAATTCCACAGAGCTGAGAGGGCAGCCCTCGGTCCCTCTGAGATGGACGTCTCAGCACACATCCGACCTCTTCACCTGAGGCCCCACCAAGGGGCCTGGCAGACGCTCGGGCGCCCGTCCTGCTTCTAGTGAGCGGTCCAAGGAAGGCTGGCGTTTGGTGGGCGCAGGTGTGACCCACAGGGCCAGCGAGAAGCCTCTCTCTTCCTCTCAGCTTTCCCTCCTAAGAACTTGGTCCTTCCCTCCTGGGCAGCACTGCCCTCTGGCTAGCTGGGCGACCATCGCTCTTCCTGTGGGCTGGCACGGCGCAGGGGTGAGGGGCGGCCAGCCTGCCAGCCTCGGATGGCTGAGGAGAGCCTGAAGGGCCCGGCCAAGGGAAGGCAGGCCAGTGAACCGCCCCAGCTGGGCCCTTGGCCGCTCCGGTGCCCACGCCAGGTCGGGCCCCTGCTGGTCCCTCGTGGGCCCCTAGTCCTCGGGGATCGGCGTGTTGCAATTGCCGTGGAAGATGCGGACGTGGCCCTCGCAGCGGAAGTACGCCTCGAACACGTCGCGGTAGCCGTGGTCCTTCCACCAGGTGCACAGCTGCCGGTTCCAGGTGCAGTCGAGAACGTGGAAGAGCTCGGGGTGCTCCATGCCGGCCACCGTGAAGAAGTCCTGGTCCCCCAGGTGGCCCTGGAAGCGGTACTTCTCCGTGAGTCGCTGCAGCGCCGCCGGCTCGAGGAGCCGATGGTAGAGGGCAGACTGGCGCATGGCCTCCAGGTTCAGGAGCATCACGCCGCTGTTAAAGCCCGGCAGCCCCTCGGGAGGAGGGTCCCCCACTCGGGTTTGAGGGTTCTCACGGCGAAACTGCCAGAAGGTGTGCCTGGGGAGAGCAAAGGGCAAACGTTAACAGGACTCGGGGCCAAGAGGGCAGCGAGACGGGGTGCCCAGTTATGAGGCCAGGGAAGGGTGGAATTGGGGGGCTGCAGCAGATCCCGCTGGGGGCAACTTCTTATGGGAGGGGACGAGAGGGGAGGCCAGAACTCTCCTCCCTCCTCCTCCCTTGCTTTTGGCTTTGACCCAGGAATCACAGGCAGGCAGTTTCCATCCTTGGGACCCTCCATCACGGACGTCGGGCAACAGCAAACCGGCCCTGGGCCCCAGGCGCCGGCCCAGCTCCTGCAGTCTGAGGGACGCCCCCAAGTCTCCCCAGCACGAGCCCCCTCCAGCTCCAGCCGCCTCTGGCTGCCAGCAGCGCCCCAAGCAGCAGGCGTCCCGGCAGAGGACGAGAAGGAGCCCCCACCTCGTGCCGGGGAAGGGAAAGGGGGCTAGGAATGGGCCCCCACCTGCCAAGCCACCAGCGGAAGCCCCAGAAACGCAGGCCCCGAGGGCCACGGCCCCCGCAAGGCCCAGGACGCCTCTTTTCTGTTCTGGGCGATGGGGGGGGGGTCTGGCCTCCTGCCTGCCCCCCAGCTCACGCAGGCCCAGAGAAGCACAGGCTCGTCGCCCACTGTCAGGGCTTACAAGCGGTCAGTGAAGGTTCCGACCACAGGTCAGCTTGTGGAGGGCTGGACAGCAGCCACGTGGGCACTCCCAGGATGGAAGGGTCAGCCACCGAGGCCAGGAGCCTCTTCTCTGCCGCTGGACGAGAGCAGAGTCTGCCCAGGGGCCCAGGGCCACGATGGGCCCGAGGGAGGACTCGCACTCGGGTCTTCCTGACCACAAGGCTTACTCTCTCCCACGAACCCAGGTGGCCTCCGCTGAACTGAGAATTACACAAGACTGTGGCGGTCCCTGGCATTTCCGGAGGGCGCCATTCAGTGTCCGAAGCCCGTTCAAGCCTCCCACTCGCCCCGTGAAGTTGGCCCACTTTACGGATGAACCAGGAGGCCTTCCTGCCCGGAGCACTTGTCGGAGGCCAGACTCCAGGCCGGGTCTCCCTCCCAGAGGACCTGCCACGAGCCCTGCTTCTGCCTCCCTCCTCAGCTGCCCCAGGAAGGCTGGCCTGGGCTCACAGGAGACAAAGGCAGGCGGTGGGGAGCCAAGGAGAGCCTCCGAGAGGCCGGCAGTCTGTCTGCACAGCCCTCGGACCACCCGGCTCACAAACAGGGCAGGGGCCGGGGCAGGGGCTGGGCAGCTGCCAGGCATAGGACAGCCGCCGGGCAGGGGCCCACAAGCCCAGGCCAGAAGGAAGAAACAAGTGCCCAGTGGAAAGGAAGAGAACAAGCGGGCAGGGGGTCCTGCGGTCACACCGTCCCACCAGAGCCCCGCCAGCGACCCCCCCCATCCAGGCTTCTGGCCGCCAGAGCCCTGCCCAGGCCCCAATCCCTGGGGAGCCGGCGGGGCCCAGCCAAAGGAATGCGGTCGGGGGGCTCTTCTGCTGGAAAAGGGCCCCTCCTGGCCACCCCACTCTGGCAGCGGCTTCACCTTCCGGGAAATGGGTCTGTGGGCCAAGCCAACCCCCGCTGGGCACGCTGGGGATCAGCGACTCCCCTGGGCCAGTGGCTGCGACCTACAGGCCATCCTCACTACCAGGAGCCTCCGGTGCCCGCAGGGGGGCCCCATCCACAGCCACCTGCCTGGCCTGTGGGGCTCCCTCTGCCAGGCTCTCTCCGGAATGACTGCTTGGGGCCAGACCAGAACCTTGAAGCGCTCTGTGGGGACCCCCCAAGGCAAGGGTCCAGGGAAGTGAGGAACAACCACGTGGCAGGAAACCCTCTCAGTCTGGTCTCTCTGCGCCCAGGAGGACGGTGCTCGGGCCCCGGGCCTCAGGGAGCCACGACCCAGCCACGGCCAGACCCCGTGCCCGGGGAGGGTCACTGCCACTGCCAGGGCCGCCTGAGGCTGCCCCGAGCTCCCCGGAGGCTGCCTCGTCCCGACAGCGTATCCCTGAGCTGTGCAAAATAAACCAGGGGCCTCCCGGGTGGCACGAGCCCAGGGGGCCGCGGTGCCCACCCCCTCCCGAGCCCAGGAGGAGGCTCCTCTCTCGGGCCGAGGCAGGCCCTGGGCTAAGCTGTCCAGGCACACGGGGAGCAGGTCCCAGGGCCAAGGGAATGACTGGGCCCTCCCTTAGCGCCACTCTCCGAGCAGTCCCGCCAACGATGCCCCGGCAAGCTCGCCTCCTCCTCCTCCGGGGCCAACCGATCCACCCCCTCATCGGACAGAGGCAACTGCGGCGGGGCGGCAAGCTCAGGGGAGCCCGGCCGGTGGGAGGGCAGAGCCAGGACAGGCCTGGGGCCCCCGACAGGGTCCCATCAGAGGAGGCAGGAAGTCACCAAAACGTCCGGCTCCTGGAGCCCAGGCGCAGGCCTGCTTCTTGGCGGCCCCCGAGGGTCCCCTGAGCCTGGAGATGCTCGGCTGGCTGGCTCTGGAGGCACGAGGGTCTGACCTGCACTTGGAGTCTGAAGCCCTGAGTTCCAATCTCAGCTCTGCCCTTTTCCTCCCAAGAGACCCTGGGCAGGTCACTCCATCTCTGCAGGCCTACCATTCCCACGTGTGCCAGGAGAGGCCGGACTCAGGAGGGTCCACTCCCGGGCAAGTGGGGAGGAAGCAGGGCTGAGCCGGGGGCCTAGCCTCGCCCCCCCACCCACAGGAGCCGCTTCTCTTGGAACATCGGAGGCATTAAACCTCTCCCACAAGCGGCTCCCCGTGGAGAGGAGCACCGGAGCCTCTGGGAGGGTTCCCAGAGCTCACTCCGGGGCAGGGGCTCGCCCAGGCCCCACCACGGGGGAGCCCAGCGTTGGGGCCCCGCCACGGGACAACCTGGCCATCCGCTCCCTTCCTTTACCAACGCAAACCGGAACCCCCCAATGACAAAGGGGTCTGGCCAAGGCAGCAAGGACTCGAACCCAGGTCTTTGGAGGGCGGGGTCTGGTGCTACCTTGGGGCAGGGTCCTCCGGCTCTCCTTTTCCTCCGCACACGCACGGAAGGATCCCGAAGCGCCGAGCATCAAAGCGGAGCAGCTGCCGGGAGGAAGAGAGGCCGAGGGGGCATTCCCGGCCGGGGCAGCCTCTCCTCCCCTGGCACAGGCTCTGTGCCGGCCAGGCGGGCCAGGAAACATCTGCAGAGCAGCATTTCCAAGCGTTGAGCCACAGGAGGCCTCCCGCCTCCTCTCCTCCCATCCCCCAGCAGCCATGGCGGCCCCCTCGGCGTGAGGACCGCCTATCGGACAGAACCGGACAGAAGAACAAACTGGAGACCAGCAGAGGAAAATGAGAGGAAAGGGGGGAGGGGTGCTCCTGGGCCCCCAGCAGTGGGAAGACCAGAAAGCGAGGAATCCAGAAACTCGAACTCGGGACCTCAGCAGAGAAGCGCCAACAGACATCGTCCCTAACTGGCAGCACAAACGGGAGCCATGAATGGTGGACGGTGTTGGGGTGCAAAGCAGTACCTGGAAGGGCTATTTGTCCCCAGCAGGCGCCCCTCCCCCCAGCTCCACCCCACTTACAGGAAGCCACGCCTCCGAGAGGCGGTGCCTCACCTATAAAAAGGGCTCAGTGCGCAGGCGCGCAGGGAAAGGCTTTGCAAACCGTGAAGCCCCATCAAAAGAGGAGCCGTGAGAGAGCCTGAATGGAGGACGCGAGTGGGGAAAGCCCGGAAGGGCCTCCGTCCTCGTGTGGAAGAGGAAGAGGCAGGCCAGGGCCGCCCCCCCACGAGGAGCACGCCGGGCCCCGCTTCTGCTGCTGAGCAGGGGGACTGCCAGAGGCGGGAAGGGGCTCCGGAAGCCGGTGGAGACGATGAGCTGCAGCCATCAGGCAGCGAAGGTGGAGCTGACAGCAGGCGGAGCTCACTGGCGGGCCGCCTGGGGCGCCACTTCAACGGGCCCTGTAGCCCGGCCCCCCCCACCCCCCTCCCAGCCCGGAGCTGCTCCTTCACACGAGAGCCCGGCGTGGAAGCACTCAGCTCTCCCGGTGCCCCGCGTTGTCACACACCGCCAGAGGGCAGCCGCGAGGCCGAGCTGGAGAGGCCGAGCTGGAGAGGCCGTCAGGGGCCGCCAAGCGGGCTGTGGACCGTGGCTGGGCGGGAGCAGGGGGGGAAGGCGGAGCTTCAGAAGAGCCGAGGCTGGGGGGGGGGGGGCAATCCGTCCTCCGAGTTACTTTAAAGGTCTGCCATGGCCTGAGGCCTCTCAGACCACAACCTGTGCGTGTGGGCAGCCCTGCGCGGCCGGAGGGGGCTTCCTCAGCGGGCTGAAGGCTGCCTGCGCACCACAGAGGAGTCGCTGGGACGACCAGGGAAAGCCCTCCAGGACAGAGGGAGGTCGAGGGGCCAGTCTGCGCCATCAGCCCCGAGACGCCACGGCCCGAAGCCCTGGCCGAGGAGCTCACCCTGTCCAGGGGGTCCGCCAGAGAGCCGGCAGGAGGCCCGGAGCACGCCGCCGCTTTACCGAAAGCTGAGGGCCAGGAGCGGCCCTCTGAGGCCCCGAGAAGGGCGGTTCTGTCGGTCTCTTTCTGTGTAACGAGCCAGCCGCGACCCCAATGTGACACACGAGCCCAGATGCGGTGGCCGAGGAGCCGCCTGGCTCAGCGGTCGGCCCCCAGGCAGGATGGAGCTCGAGGCCGGCTGCCAGAGGGGAGCCGCTGGGCTTGTGGGGAGCGGGCAGGGCCGGCCACGACGGACTTTCTGAAGGGGACGTGAAGCTCCCAAAGACGTCCCGTCCAAGGACGGACGACCTTCCTGGCTCGGGAGAACAAGGACGGGCCCTGCAGGCCCAAGAGGCCTCCCGGAGCTCCACAGCCCCTGGGGCCGGGGCACTCCCAGGGACCCCAAGGTCAGTCCACCACAGGCTCGGATGCCCTGCGCGGAGGCTCTGGGTGAAGCACCGGGAGGGAAGCTCCTCCTCACCCCCAGGAAGTCCCGGAAAGGAGCCCGGGGCCAGCGCACTTCTCTCGGCCTATTTCGGAGCGGCTCTGGGGAAGGGGCTGTCCTCGGGGCACAGTGCGCAGCCGGCCACAGCTCGCAGGATTCTCCAGCTCACAGGCTTAGGTTTGTCCAGGCCCGCTATGGACGCCGCTCTGTAAAGCTTCCCTGCTAACAGCGTCTCCCTGAAGCGCCCCCACCTCAAGCGAGAAGGAGAAGGCCCGGGGCACCTGCTGAAGAAAGGCAGCCTGCGTGTCTGTGCATGCGTGTGCATGTGTGTGCTTACATGTGCATGTGTGGTACATGCATGTGTGCGTGTTGGAGCTCCTCCCATTTCCTGTGAATTGTTTGCCGTTTTAAAACAAAGAATGACAGAGAAAGGCCGCCCCGAGAGCCTCCCGGGACGGATCCTGCCGTCTCCTGGGCTCGAGGCTCCTTCCCTCGGCGCCCCTGACCCCAGACGGTCACCACCACTCGCTCCGTGCCTCGGTTTTCTCCGCACTGACGCTGACCCGGGACGTGCTGTCGGGCTCTGACTCTCCGAAGAGGACTGCCCCTGCCTCTCGCATCCCTGTGGGCGACACGAGGGCACCCTCAAGACCCCGCCGTGCCTGGCCGGCGCCAGGGAGACATTCTGACCCAAGCCCAGGACACAGACTTCCATGGTAGGCTGAGCCCATTGGAGATGCCACAAGATGGCCCCGGGGCAACAGGTGGTGGCCAAAAAGATTCTAAGGAACTAGAATTCGGGGCTCAGACAGAGAAGCTGAAGTGTCAGGAGGAGCCACAGCAAGGCCGGAGGGTGCACTTGGGCAAGTACGAGTGTGAAGAGGAAGTGATACCAGGCTGCAGGCTCATCTCAAAAGATCCGGGGGCTTCAGTGGACCCCAAGCTAACAGAGCTGAGCATGTGATAGGGCAGCCGAGAAAGGGAAGAAGGTCTGGGGGGGCACAAAGAGGGACAACACGCTGGGCCCCAGAGACGTCTCTGAGGTTCTTCGCCCAAAGGAGAGCCGTTTCCAGGCCACGAGGGGCTGACGAGGTCGGGTGATTCATTCTGCTGTTGGGGTCGCCCATCTCTGCAACCCCATGAGCACCCTGAGGCGGGCAGTAGCTGCCTGGCGTCTGCCACCCACTCCTGGGGCCGCCTGGCCAGAATCCCCTCAGCACGGCTGCTTGTCTGCTCAGAGCACCCCAGGCTCGGCCGGCAGCTAAGGGCACAGCAAACACCACCGTGGTGGCACTCACAGGGAAGGACACGCGCCGAGTGGGGCAAGGAGGAATCTAAACGGAACTAAGGCCGCCTAAGAACCAAACACATCAAGAGAAACCCGGGGGGGGGGGGGTGTCACCTCTGTTCTGGCTGCCTCCCCAGGACCAAAGCGGCCCAGCCAGGGAGAGGGCGGACGACGGGCCGAGCCTCGGGCCTGGGATTAGGGACCCCCCAGCTCCAGGGACCCAGTCGGTGCCAGGCCAGAGCAGCTTCCAGGGCATGGCCTGGGGCCGCAAAACACGGAGGCCGTTGGCCGCTCAGCCACGGGGATCCCCAACGCTGTGTCAGCACGTGGAGCTAAAAGGAACTTGTGTGCTTTGGAGAAAAACCGCCAACTGGCTCACCTTTGGGGGAGGGACTCTGGGCCTTCCAGGGTGTGTAATGAGGCTCGGCCTCGGGCTCTCCCCCGCCCCCGCTGGGTCACCCCCAGGGCCCTGAGCTCCATGTGATGGAAACCAAAGGCAGGTCCAAGGCTCCGTGGTCGCAGCACTGATCACGAACAACAGAACCTCACTGGCCGACGGTCACCGTTCCTAATGCCCAGGGAAGGAACCTGACGCTCAAGGGATTTGTGCCAAGTCACAGAGCCGGCCTCTGAGGCAAGAGACAAGCTGAAGTTTTCCTGGCACAGACCCAGACGTTCCCCCTAGCGGACCAGCCTCTCTGTCTTGCCCATCCTGCCCCTTCCGCAGGACCCACAGGCCCATGATTCTTGGTACGGGCTCAGGGAGATGAATGCGGCTCCCCCACCAATTTCTGCACGTGTTGCTCTGGGCTCCCTGCTCTGGAGAGGGAGTCTCTCCTCTGTCATTCCTGGCCTCCCTCGTGGCCTGGGGCCCATGAACTTATCCTGCTTCAATGAAAGGAAGCTGGGGCCCAGAACCCACCTAGGAGTAGGCAAGATTCAATTAGATTAAAGAGAAACAAAAGGCAGAAACTCAAAACTAGAGCTGAGGGTAGCAGCAAGGAAAAGCTGAAGTTTAAGAGAGTTCTCCCCCCCCACCCTAAGAACAGAGCCCACCTTTAAGATAAATGAGAAAGTCAAACGGCTGGGGAAAAGAGCAAACACTAAAAAAACTAACCCTATTTTTATGGAGAAAAAGAAGAACAAGGCATAGACTCAGAAGGGGGCCATGAAAGCAAAGCAAACACACACAAAGAAAAACAGGACTCGGTCTCAGGCTCTGAAAGAGCTCAAAAAAGATTTTTAAATCAATTCAGAGAGAAAGGAAAATCATTCCTTAAAAATGAGAATTAGACAACTAGAAGCTAATGATGTCATGAGACATCAAGAAACAACAAAACAAAATCAAAATAATAAAAAAAAACCAGAAGAAAGTATGAAATAGCTCACTGAAAAAAAAAAAAAAGATCTACGATAGACAATTTAAGAATTATTGGACTTCCTGAAAGTAATGATTAAAAAAAAAACCTGACATCATAATAAAGAAATTATCAAAGAAAACTGCCTTGACAACCTTTTTTTTTTAAATTATTTTTTCATTTAATTAATTAATTTAGAATATTTTTCCATGGTTACATGATTGCTCTGACATTCTTGAAGAAGAAAATAGAAATTGAAAGAATCCACAGATCAGCTCCAGAATTAAATTCTCAAATGAAAACTCCTAGGAATATTATAGCTAAATTTAAGAGCCCCCAAGCCAAGGAAAAAATACTGCAAACAACCAGAAAGAAACAATACTAATACCTCGGAGCTACGGTCAGGATTACACAGGACTTGGCAGCCAAAGGATTAGAAGGACTTGGAATATGATATTCCAGAAAGTAAAATGTTTAGGTTTACAACCCAGAATCACTTCCCCAGCAAAAGTGAGTATATTCTTCCAGGGGGAAAATGTGATTTAATAAAACAGAAGATTTCCAAGCATTCCTGAAAAAAAGACCAGGCCTAAACAGAAAACATCATGTCCAAATGCAAGACCCAAGAGAAGCCAAAAAAGGTAAATAAGAAAGAGAAAATTGAGGGGATTCAATAAGGTCAAACTATGTATTCCCAAGTGGAAATGCTTGGGAATACATACATACAAAATGCTATTTGTAATCTTCAAGTTTTTAGTAGGTATTAGGCAAGTTAGAAGGCGTATACATAGGCAGAGGGCGTGGGAGTAAACTGATAACGATGACACGCTGTAACAAAAAATTAGGGTTAAAAAAGAGGATTGCATGACACACGTAAAACCCAGCAGAATTGCTCGTTGGCTATAGGAGGGGGGTGGAAGGAGGGAAGGGAAAGAACATGAATCATGGAACCATGGAAAATGTTCTAAATTAATTAAATAGACAATCTAAAAATGAATTAATAAAGAAATAAAAGAGGATTGCACTTGTGAGAAAAGGGAAAGGGGAGGCGGAACGGGGCAAATCATCGCACCTAAAGAGGCACAAAAACTGGTGCCGTGCGGAGCTGGGTGAGAGGTGCCGGGCAGTGCTTACCCTTCCTCTCATCAGGATGGGCTCACAATAACAATCGTCCTCCCCTACGGAGAAGCAGGCAGGGAACATGGGGAAGGGAAGGAGAGAGAAGGGGTTGCACAACTGGGGGGCTCTAAGAAGAGAGGAGGAGCAAAGACGTGGGGGAACTGGGGCAGAATGGGGAGAAGCTCGGCCCGGCACTGCGGTGGAAGGATCGGCGGTGAGGACGCGGCTCCTCTGAGCACCGCAAAGTCTGGGACGGCCGGCTCCCCCAGAGGAGTCACAGCCAGATTCGCACAGACATCCCCGCACCGTGCCTCCTCGGGGCCGCTCAGGCCGGAGTCCCGGGAGACCTGCACCCCCACACCCCACCCAGAGGGTCGGGCACCCCAGCACGGATTCAGGCCGGACCCGACGGGATGGCAGCACCCACTCAAAAGCGGGGTACAAGCTGGCACGAAGGGGCACGTGGGAAGAGGGTCAGCTTTCGGGCAGGGGCCGGAGAAACCAAAGGACAGACGGGCCGCGGCGAGGGGAGGCCCATTCCTGGTTCTTGTCTCGGATTCTGTTCTAGATCTGCGTCGTCTGCACAAGCTCGGCTGGCCTGGGGAGGTGTAGACGGTGCTCGGCTCCTCTGCCCACCCCATCGTCCTGCCTCTCCAGAGCCGGCAGCCTCTGCCCGCCCCGAGAAGCTGATGCCTAGAAGCGGGGCCTGCAGAGGCTGGCTCGGAAACCCGCTGACCACCCCGGAAAACAGGGGGCAAAGCCGGGCCAGAGTGGGGTCACGCTCACACACCTGCTGGCCAAGAGCCGGGCCCCGCCGGGCCCCCCGCGCTGGGAAAGCTGCCCTCTTTTCCCCGTTTTCCTGACTTCCCTCCAGTGACTGACCCCCAAGTCCTAGGGAACCCCCCAACCCTGCACGGCCCTGGCCTAGGACTGGTGCTTCAAGGGTCAAAATTAAGACAAAAATCAAGGGTGCTGAGGGGCTCCATCCTGCCGGGGTGATGTGGGGGGGACCCAAAAGCCTCAAAGCAAGACGTGGCAGCCCAGACTCCCGGCACGGTTCCCTGCTCGGCCCTCCCCAGCCCACCTGGCCCACATCCACAGAGGGAACGGGGGGGGGGGCTCATAGCTCCCCTCCCAGCCATCAACACGGGCACCCATCCATCTCCTGGGACCCCACAGACACGGAGCGCCTCAGGGATCAGGCCATCAATCATAGGCTGCGGGTTCAAATCCTGACTTCACTCATGCATCTTACAGACGAGGAAACTGAGGCTGAGAGGGTGGAGATTTGGGCCGGGCAGCGGCTGTTCCGTTCTGCTTGGCTGTGTGCTCGCTGTGTGAGAGCTCGAACCTGGGGAGGCTGTCCCAGAGGAAGGGGACCCGCTGAATCAAGACCTGCACTGGCCCTCTGGCCTGGAGGCAGAGCAGGCCCCTCACCGACCCCGGTGAGCAGTTAGCTGGGCTCCCCTGTTGTTCAGTGATGGGGACGGATGTCCGGCTCAGCTTGGCATTCCTCGAGGATCACAAGCAAGTGAAGACTGGGGGGGGGGGGGGGTGAGCAGGGTGTTACCCGAAGTCAGGAACTTGAGTTCAAATCCTACCTCTACTCCAGATGGCCTGGACCTCAGGGCATTGCTCAGCACCTCTGTGAGGTCCCTCCAGGAGCCCCCCACAGGAGGCAGGCTCAGGCCTCTCAGAGGCTGACCCACCAGCCTCCTGAGTCCAAGGGCCAGGCCACCCCTCATGCTCCACAGCCTCCATCAATGGCCAGGGACACTGGTGGTGGAGCGTACGGTCCCCTGGCCTGGGAGCCTCCCTGTGTGTCCTGTTTTTCTTGATATCATCCCTCGGCTGCTGCTCAGAAGGCCGATGAGCACCCTGACCTGAGGGCCCGCAGAGCCTGCGGCCACCCAGGCACCAGCTAGTCTGGGCCAAGGCTGCCCTGCACCCCCCCCCCCCAGCCCAGGATCCCTCCAGCACCAGGCCCACGAGGCCGCCTGAGACGGAGTACGCACAGAGACGAGGCCGAGGACTCGTGCAAGTCTGTCTCGTTTCTCTCTGCCCGTTTCTGAAGCAGCTTCTCCTGTGCGGCGAGGTAGGGAGGCGAGAGAAGGCGATTGGCCTCGCTGAGAAGCAGGAACGTGAAGCACTAACTGTCCCCCAGGCGCCCCACAGGGGCATGGACGGCCTAACAGCCTCATCCTCAGGAGCATCGCCACCTCCCCTAAGCCGGGTCACCCTAGCATGCCAAGCTGCTGGCACTGCCACCGTGGGAGCCTCCTCTGATCACAGGCTGCCATCAGAGGGGCAGAGACGGGCATGGCTGGGCGTTCAGAGTCCTGGCTGGACGGCTGCCCCTGACCTCACGGCACAAGGGGCTGCCCCAGCCATGAAGCAGCTCCCAGACAGAGGACAGACGCTAGGAACGACAGGTGCACGGCAGCGCTTTATCATCAAACCTTCTGCCCACTACAAGACGGCACACCCTCCCGTCGATCCGGCCTATTCTGGCCCTACCGAGTGCCAGGAGGGGGTTGGGGCCTGGGTGGAGGCAAAGGGCAAAAGGCAGCCCCGGCTGGGGAAGCCCCATCTGAGGGAGCCCTAGTTTGGGGAGCCCACATCATACAGGGGGCAACAACATGGATGGACCCAAACAAGCCTGCCTCCCTCTCCCTCTCTCCTTCTCTCCTTCTCTTCCTCTCTCCCTCTCTCCCTCTCTCCTTCTCCCTCTGCCTCTCCCTCCCTCCCTTACTCCCTCCCTCCCTCTCTCTCTCTCTTTCTTTCTCTCTCTCTCTCTCCCTTCCTCTTCCCTCTCTATCCTTCCTTTCTCCATGTCTCCCTTCTCCCCTCCCTTTCCCTCTCTCTCTCCCTCCTTCCTCTTCCCTCTCTCTCCCTTTCCTTTTCCCTCCTCTCCTCTCCTCCTTCTTCCCACTTTTTCCCCTCCCTCTCCCTGCCCCTTTCTCCTTTCTGGGTTCAGACTCGGGGGGCCTTCTGTGAACACCCCTTTCTCCACTCATGCCCAATAACCAGATCCCCTCGTGCCTGCCTCCGAGCAGACAGGCCACAGATGTCCGCTTTGGTGGAACCCTCTGTTCCGGCATTTGTGAGGCTCCGGTCAGTGCAGCTTGTCACACTGAGAAGGGAAGAACGTCTCGGCGTTCCGGGTCATGGAAATGGTTTCTCTTGGAATTCCGAGCTGCCACCTTTGCTTAGCCACAAGCTGCTCCCCATAAGAGGACTCCGTGGCCATTCCATGGCACAGACCCCCATGCCCATCGGGGAGTGAGCTTCTCATCTGTAAAGGAAGGACGGTTTCCCAAGGGAGACGGGCGACTCTCGGGGCAGCGAATTCTCCTCGTATCCCCTGCCAGGAAACGTTCCTCGCCCGAGGCTTCCACAGGGGCCAGAACATCGGACTGAGCCGTGCGAGGGAGCCAAGGCTGAGGAGAGACCCAGGTACAGTCCGAGGAAGCGGGGACGGAGGCCGGACTCGGTCATTCTAACAGAGTGAAGGCTAGAAGGCTTCTTCCTGCGGGCGTCTCTGTCCCGTTTCCTCAGATGGGGGAAGCCTCTCGGAGAAAAAGGCATTCCAGGGAGAAAGCATCAAGGCCAAAAGCTCCAATGACCAGAGCGTTCCCTTGAGGGCACCATCCGAAGCCCCTCAGAGAGTCTGTGACTGCACAGAGAGATGCTGGATTTGTTTCTCATCATGACCAACCTCCAGAACGGCCTCGGCCGGCCACTCAGAGCCAGCACGGCCTCCAGCCTCCTTCCAGGGGCCGGCCGGCTCCCCCTTGCAGAGGTCCATCCCGCGGCCCCTTTCTTGCTGGAGCTTCCCCTCGGACAGCCTCTCCATGTAGCCCATCTCACACGCAGCTGCATGCTGGGGCTCCCCGAGGCTTCTCAGGGTCCCTCCGTACCCCCGGGGGCTGTAACGGTGCTCACTGACCGGCTGACGGCGGATCTGAAGTTTAAAACCACCCGGGTCACGGAGGCAGGACGGTGCAATGGACAGAGCAGCACGGACGTGGGCTAGAGGCGGAGAGAGATGTGCTCAGAGGTGGCCGGAAGCTGCTGCTCCACAATCTAGAAGAAAAGGGCGACGAGGGTGCCGAGGGCGGTCAGAGACACGGGCCGGATGTCGCCTTAACTCTGTGTCGCGCTCACGACGGAGACAGCCCAGAGAACCACCACGGAGATCCCTTCCTTCTCCAACCGCCATCTACTCTTGGCCGAATCCCTGAACCTCCTGGCCTCTGCTTCTTCATCTGTGAAACAGAGCCAGTGGGCGCAGTCTCATGCAATGGGCTAAGGCTGTCTGGAAGTCCTGGATAGCCGCAGGAATCAGCCCGGCCACTGCGTGTTGGCACGGCAGCTGGCTCAAGAGAGGAGCCTGGCTGACCCCTCCAGAGGGCAGGGTGGGATGAGGAAGGCTCTGAGGGGCACACGTGAGGGGCACGAACGATGGTTGTTCCAACGCTAGCGTGCCAAGGAGAGGCTGGTGCTCTGCAGTAAGGGAGATCCCTCTCCCCACAGCACAGGGCAGGATAGTCATGCTTTTAGGAGGTGCCAAGAGAATTGAGATCCTTCCCCTACCCACCCCACCCCCTCCCCCCCTGGGCTGGATGTGGGTCCTGAGGCCTCCAGGGCCTGTGGTTTATAGAGGGTCCTAGGCAGGAAGAACAAGGCCTTTCCTTCCTTTAAAGTCGTCCCCTAGGATCAGGGAAGTAGACTCTAAACGACTGCTCTATTGCAAATGTTAGTAATATGGAAATGGGTCTGGATCCATGACACATGTAAAACCAGGGGAATTGCGCCTCGGCTCCGGGAGGTGGGAGGGAAAGAATGAATCATGTCACCACGGAAAAATAGTCTAAAACAGTGATTCCCAAAGTGGGCACCACCGCCCCCTGGTGGGTGCTGCATTGATCCGGGGAGGCGGTGATGGCCACAGGTGCATTGATCTTTCCTATTAATTGCTATTAAAATTTAAAAAAAAATTAATTTCCATGAAACTGAGGAATATTTTTTCTGGAAAGGGGACGGGAGGCCAAAAAAGTTTGGGAACCCCTGCTCTAAATTAATGAAATAAACAAATTAAAAATAATAATAATAAAGTCATCCCCAATTCCAATGGACCGCTGAAACGGCCCAGCTCTTCCCCAATCCAGGGGGTTTCTCAGATAAGAGAAGTGAGCTGCTCTGCGTCAGAGAGAAGCATCAGCCTAGACCAGGACACCAGATCCATTCAAGCATCCCTGGCGTGAAGGGCCCCAGGCCCTGGGCCCAGTAAACGTCCCAACTTAGGGGAGAAAGCGCAGGTCTCCTCTCCCAGCCTGCCCTGTCTGCCTGCGGACATACCTGTATACTGGCTGCATCTCATGGGCGATCCCAATGACGGCCCCGGGAGGGAAATTATCGAATTCCTCAAACAACTCACGGATGTTGGTCATATATTTCAGGTCCAAATCCAGCTGAATGATCCTCGAGATCTCTGGAGGGAGGAAAGAAAGAGGCTGCTCAGACCGAGGATCTCACGACAGCCGCCAGGACACGGGGAACCGAGGCTGCTCTGAAGGCTCCTTGTCTGATGGGGCCTGAGAGCCCCAGTGACCCAGATCTCTAGAGGCAGGGCTGAAAAGATGCCACATGAGAGGGAGAAACCCACTGGCCCAAGACCAGCCTGGGAGCAGGGAGGGGGGACAACAGCACCCCCCTTCCCCCTGCACCCCCCAGAGGCCTAAACCCCAATCTCTGCAGAGGTAGGAGGTCAAGGGAGGAATAGCCCAAAAAAAGAAGGCTTAGCACAACTTAAAGGAGAAGCGACTAGAAGCTTTCCAGTAGGTCCAGGGGTAAAGCAAAGGTGCTCAAAGAATACAGATCTGGAGCTGTCGCAGAGATCTCAGAAGGCACTGAGACACTCATTTCACAGATGAGGAAATGGAGACTCCCAGAAGGTGAGACCTGCCCAGGGTCACAAGCATAGGGTATAACAGAGCTGGGACTGGACCATGTATTCGGTAAATTCCTTATGTTTTCCATGGTACCAACACCGCCTCCAATCATTCACCATTAACCTGACCAGGCACTAAAAATGTAAGCTAGAGCAATTAAGACAAAAAATGAGAGGCATAAACATATGCAAAAGGGGGCAAAATAAAAATCATTTCAACTTCCCAAAGAGTTCTTAAGGGTCTCCTATGTAGAGAGGGGTGAGAATACAACACACACGAGTAAGTAAAATACACTAACAAAATAATTTCTAAGGGATTCCCTCCCCCGCAGTTCTGTCTTTGGACCCCTAGCACATCTCCCTTATTCAAGGTTCTCTGAGTGAGGCAGGGAAGCAGGGCTAATGCTCTCCCTGGGTTCCACAGGAAGCTCGGAATTCCACAAGGATAACGAGATGCTATGTGCAGGGCACTCGGCACCATCTGAAAACATGGATGCTCACCACGACGCACAAAGAGGGAGTGGTCGGGGGCCAGGGCAGGTCTATAGATGTGCGCACCCCAGGATGGGGCACGTCGGGAGGAAGTGGGTTAGAATTTACACAGTACTGGTGGGCCTATATAGGCGCCGGGGCCAGATGAGAGACCCACGGGAGGAGTGCGGCACGCCGGGCTCTATAGAAAACTCTGCAGAGTCAAGGAAGAAATGAGCCAAGAAGACCCAAGAGCAGCCCCAAAGCCATCCGCATTTCTGTGCAGTCATCACAGAAACCAGAAGGCCTGTCGGAAAGAGGAAGCCACGAACTATAGAAGACACGTAAAAGGTCTGACTTCCACCAACATCCAGACTTGGAAAAATGAAACGAAAAATGATCTTTGACCCCAACTGGCCTCTGGCAACACCCTAAAAATGCCCTCATTGCCCAACTAGCTCTAGATTAGCACCGTGCCAATGAGGTGACTGAGGATAGACTGGAAGCTCCACACGATACCAAAATTCATTCGGACAAAAACCCACACGCACAAAAAGGGAAGGAAATGGGCCTAAACGGATCCAGTCTCAAATTCTGCTCGAGATACTGGGATCATCCGAAGTCGAGCCCGAGTAAGGATCCACGAGGGGAGGCAGGATGGCCTCGTTCGCGTTGGACAAACTACCGAGAGATCGAAGTCCGGCATTCGCCAATGCTGGGCCGAGCTCTTCTCCCACGCAGCAGGGCCCCCCCATTCCGAATGGACAAATGACCCAAAAGGCTTCTGCACGAAAAGCCAGGGTGGAGGCTCGGCTGTCACGACGATCCTGGGACAACCGGCACAGGGAGAGGCCATTAAACAGGGCCAGCCCGACAGCGTGGGGGCACGAAGGCTGCCGCTGCGCCAAAGGAGCGTAGCACGACGGTGAAGAAGGGGGCCTCCAGGATCTCTGCCACGAGCCTCACGGCCAAACAGAAGCCCGACAGACCGGCGGCCAGAGCGGACGGCCCGGGCGGCCTCCAGGAACCGAATGTGTTTTCTCGTGAGCCCGGGGCACCTGGGGGAGGCGCGGCTGGTGCCAGGCCCGGGGGCTCCGCGTGGGCCAGCAAGGGGGCCCGGGGGCTCCGGCCGCCTCTCCTCCAGCACCTGATCCAAAGGGATTTCGTGGGACGCCGACTTCCTGCCTAGGAAAGGTCTGGCTGGGGGAGGTGGGGAGAAATGGGACCCGGAGCCCTGGGGGGACACAGCGGCTGGCTGGCACCTCGTGCCCCGACCCCCCGCTCCCGCAGACGTCCTACCAAAGAAAGGAGGCGAGGCCGGCCTCTCCGCCTGGCCTCCCATTTAGCCAGCCATGCCAGGAGGACTTCCAGTCTGGGGCTGACCCTTCCCCAACGCCCACATCCCGGCCCGGCAGGATTTCCTGGAAAGGGCTTTGCAGCAAAGCTGAGACACGCGGTGCCAGGTCCATCTTCTGCCAGCGGCCCCCACAGCTGAGTCACCCAGAGGCCAGGGACGATGGGCACTGGCAACCCGAGCCACGCGGGGCCTCTCCGGGCCTGCACCGCCCTCCGATGGCAGAGGCCCGAGTGGCACAGCTCTCGAGGAGAGAGATCCAGAGGGGCTTCGAGGACAGAGAGACTCCCCACGGGAGGGATGGAAAGAAGGTAAAACATGCCTGCTTCGGCCCAAGGAGCCTCCTGCGGCATTCGATGCTCATCCGAGAGTTAAAATCCACAACCTGAACCCTCGAAGACTGGGGCTTCATGCTGGCTACTGAGCCACTTCCTGGTTTGGGCCTTAAAACAAAAGGGACAGATGGATGGCTCACTGGCCTAGAGACAGAGGTCCTGGGTTCCAATCTGGCCTCAGATACGTGATACTTCCTAGCAGTGTGACCCTGGACAAGTCACCTAACTCCCACAGCCCAGTCCTTTCTGTTCTTCTGCCTTGGAATCCACACACAGGATTAGTCTAAGACGGAAGGGAAGGGAGTAAAAAGCCACCGCCGTGGCAGGAGTTTCCTGTCAAAGCAAGGCCTTCTCTGTCCTCTAAGCACAGAGGTGGGGGGCCGCCAGAGCACAGGGCGGCATACACCGGCAGGCAGGGTCGCCAGCACGGCCATTTCGCTTTTGTTTAATTTTTTCTGTTATTCCAGGGTTCGGTGCTGGGATTTTCTGGTCATACAATCCAAAGGTGCCAGGAGGAATTATTTTAAAAAAGAAATCGTTGGGTTAAGAGTAGGGTAGAGCCCCGAGTGACTCATGGGAAGAAAGGGATGCCCCGAGGCTCGCGAGGGCCGAGACCCAAGGAAAGTCCTCCATGCCCCGAGCAGTCCCAGAGCTCGCCGGGCACAGCCGAGCCAGACACGGCGCCTGGACGAGGAGGACTCCGGGCTGTGGGGGGAGACTTAGGGCTGAGGCGAAGTGAAGGAGGCAGAACCAAGAGGGCTTCTCCAGGATGCCAACGTGCCTCCCCCTCTGGGGCAGGGCCTAGGCCTGGGGATCCCCGCGTGCTCCTCGGTCACCCCCTCAGGCCTGGCCTCCCTGACCGTCCCGGGCCCTGAGGGGCGGCTCGTGGGGAGGTGAGTATCCAATAATGAAAACTAAAAAGCAAACACCACGGATGGGCTCAGAGCTGGGCCGCCATGTTGGGCTCAGCCGCTTCATTTAATTTCCTGTTTTTATGATAGAGCTAGAAAAGGAATGCCGAGTCCTCTAGGAAGTGCCAGCGGACAGAGGGAGCCTGGGGGGCCAGCGGGGCACCCGTGGTGGCAGTGTCCGGGGAGGACGATCCTCTCCACCAGGCTGGGAGAGATGCCACAGACGGGAGGACCGGGCACGGAAGCGCTTCCTCCGCTAGGGAGGCTCCAACCCAACGCTGTTGTCCCGCAGGCTCCCCGGAGAGGACGGACTGAGGGTGCTGAGGGGGCTCCCAGCGAGCCTGATGGTGCCTAGCGCAGTGCAGGCACCACCCAAGCGCTGTTGACTATTTGTTGACAAGAACATCTTCCCCAGAGTTGCTAACGGTGGGCAAGGAGCTCTCCTGGAGATCTGATGGCCCGTAAGGGTGATGGCGAGCTAAGTGGACCCACCGACGCCCACCTCCACAACAGCCCCCAGAGAGGCAGCTCCCCACTGTCAGAAACCGGCTCCCAGGCCAGCCTGGAGGACTCTCAAAGCAACATTCCACAGTGGAAACCTGGCTCAGGGAGCCTCAGCAGTTTCCAATTAAGTGAGCCACGAGACAAGTCATCTGACTAAGGATGGAATTACATCCAGGGCCGTCACTGAAAATTTTAAAAACAACAAAAATTCCAGGGGGTGGAGGGGGGGGGTGGGGGGGCAGCCTGCTTCCCTCAGTCCTCCCGTCTCCAAACTCTAGATATAATTCTGGGCAGCCAGTTTCAAAACACAAACAACAACACCACGTGACAAACTTAATCAGGAAATCGCAGTAAGAACAACAGGCATAATGTGCTCAGAGCTGAACAATCATGGACACCAATAGCAAGAATAAACAGACCAGATTAAGGATGCAGGAGGCGGCCCCCCCCCAACCCCCACCCCCCACTCCCTCTCTCGGTTTGGAAACAATCCCAGATCTTTCCAAAGGAAAATCTTTACACTATCTGAGGGCACATGAAATTCCAGGCTAAGATTTCTCGTCAGAGGCAGGAAAAAAAAGGGACAGATGACAGGAAATGGAAAGTCAGGAATTCGGGACCTTACGGACGTCAGCTGGGGCCCTTGGAAAGGATCCCTCTGAACGGAAGGCCACAGCCATCTGGAAATGCCGTTTTCCCAGAAAGTGAAGGGCCCTCATGCCTATTCTTAAGGGAAGGGATGTTTTCCCTTCTGCTGGGTCACATGACAATCCTTCTCAACACCAATGTCTCAACTCATTGGAAGAGTGGAAAGCCCCATGCTTCCCCTGGGCAGGGAGGCAACCACTCTAGACTCGCCGCCCTGACTGAGAAGCCCCAGGAATGGCAACGGGCCCACCCGCTACAGGGTCAGAAGAAATCAGAAGTTCGCCTCCGCAGCCTGGCCCTCCTCATTCAATCAACCTGGAAATGATGAAGGCCTTGCCACATGCCGGGTATTGGGCCAGCAGCCAGGGACACAGAGAAAGAATTAAATTATCCCTCCCTGCAAGGAGCCTTCAACTGAGGGAGGCAGATGACGAGGACACTAAAATCTATACAACAGAAACAGAAAGTGAATAAATCCAATGCTGTTGAGTTCAAGGTAGGAGCGTCAGCAAGTGTAGGATCAGGAAAGATTTCCTTAAGACAGAACCTGAGCTGTAGCTAAAAGGAAAAAGACTTGATCAGGCAGGACGCAGAAGGGAGGGCATTTCAGGCATGGGGAAATGCCAGAGCAAAGGCATGGAGATGAGACAGTTGAGTGTTGTGAGCGAGATGCAGAAGAGAATCTAGCTGGACTACAAAGGAGCAGTAAAATCTAATGACACAGGAGGTTAGGCTGGAAGGGGCTTCAAAAGCCAACCAAGGCGCAACTAAGTTATACACTGGAGCTGGGAAGTCCTGGGTTCAAATCTGACCTCAGATACTTCCTTGGGCAAGTCATGTAACCCAATTGTTCCCTCCTTTTGTCTTAACAGTTGTTACTAGGGCAGAAAGTAAGAGTTTTCTGTTCTTTTTAAAAAGGCAGAGTACCTTCTAGTTTCTCTATTATTTAGCTCATAGGGAGCCTCTGCAGGGGATTGAGTAGGGGAATAGCACAGCCAAGTCTGTGCGTAAGAGTCATTAATTTTGTAGCCCTGTGGAGGATAGACAAGTGCAGAGATACATGAGGCAGGGAGCCCAGACCCCACTACCAGCCCTATCCGAGTTTGATAGAATTCTCCCACAAACCTATTAGACAAAGGAGTGTCTGAGGTCAGATTTAAATTGAGATCTTCCTGACTCCAGACCTGGCCCTCTATCCATTGCACCACCTAGCTGCCCCCAAAAGGTAAGTCTGTTGGACTTATCCAAAACTGAGAGTGGGACACTGGAATGTCCTATACCAGAGATGAGCAAACTATGGCCCATGGGCCAGATGCGGCTCCCTGAAATATTCTATCTAGCCATATGCCATTATTCCTAATCTGACAAATACAATGAGTAGGATACAATACAATGAAACTTCAAAAGAGTTGCCTTAGAAACAGACTGATAGATAAGCATTTCCTTTCCTTTGGCTCCCTCTTTTAAAAGTTTGCCCATCACTGCCCTATACTGTCTATGAATTCTAGTTCATGTTTCCATTGTGGATTTGGATGCTAAGGCATTTGGAGCACATCATTTTAACACGACACTGATTTATTGTCTATGGTTTCTTTCAGCATAGTATAGTTTGATGACCCCTTTTTAGGTTGTGAACCTGTATTTATGTTTGTTTTGTTTTTTACATTTTTAAACCCTTCACTTCTGTGTATTGGCTCCTTGGTGGAAGAGTGGTTAGGGTGGGCAATGGGGGTCAAGTGACTTGCCCAGGGTCACACAGCGGGGAAGTGTCTGAGGTCAGATTTGAACCTAGGACCTCCCATCTCTAGGCCTGACTCTCAGTCCACTGAGCTACCCAGCTGCCCCCTTGTACTTATGTTTTGTCTGAAGGCATGATAGTAACTCTTGCTTTTTCTGAATTACTTGATTCACAGTAAATTTTGTAGCAGCCCCTACTCTTTTTGTTGTATGTCTTTGTTTTTTAGGCATATTTCTTGAAAATAATAGGTTGGGAGGTCTTGGTTTCTTATTCAACCTGTCACTTTTTCCTTTTATTGGACTATTTAATCCATTCACATTTAAGAGTTAGATTTTTTAAAATTTTTCTTTCATTTTCTCTAATAGTGGGTTGCTGGGTTTTTCCCAGATTAGGATTTTCCTCCCTTTTCCTCTGTAAATAGTGTTGTGGTTTTTTTCTCTTCAGTTATTGTAGCTTAATCTACTGTGAGGCAATTCTAAGTCTTCTTCCTCTCTTCCTCAAGCCTACTCCCCTCTCCCATTTCTTATCCCTTTCCCTAGATTTATATAACTTATTCATTCCTGTTTCTTTCTTCCTTCTTTCCCAGACTCTCAGGTAAGTAGTAAAGTAAAACTCATTCCCTTCACCCCACTGTTGAGGAGTTGGAGATCAGCCTTTACTGCTGTATGTTCATTGGGTTTTGTTTTTTTTTTAACCTCATTTTGGTTCTCGGTGTTCTCAAGTGATATCAAGACAGCAAAAATTGATTTGTCTCTTGCACATAATTTCTGTTTTAAAGAGGTTTAGAAGGCCACATGTACTGGAGAAAATACTGAGTCTTCCATCTTGTTACTCTCGACCCAGGTCCCTCACCACCCATTTATTTTTCTTACTACTTCTTAGTTCCCCACTTGGGTAATGCCGGCCACAAACTTTTGCCCTGGTGAAGGTATAAGTTTCTTGGGAAAGTCACAATAAACCCACTGGGCTGAGTGTTCCTGGTGGTGTAATGCTCACTTCATGGGATGGACTGTCGGCCTATCCACTTCTGCTTCTCTTTAGGGTTTCCAGGGACCTTCAGGGAGTGACCAAAGCCTCCATCAGGACAGGCTACTCTCATTTTGACTACAAACCTGCAGAAAGTCTGGTTGTTTCTCCTCCTCTGAGTGGTTCATAATAAATGTGTTTGGTGGGGGGGGGTTCACCAAAAGATGCGGCCACAACCTAGAACTTTCAGCCCATCTCGGGCTGTGCCACGTGGTGTAGGGGCCACGAGATGGCCAATGCCAAAGGCTTCCCCCTCCAAAGGAGTCTCAAGCACAAAGAAAGAGGAGCACGCACAGTCCTTAAGTCCAAGCAATGGGGAATGTTTAGCGGGTAGGAGAGACAGCTTAGGGGGGCACTTTATGGTTGCTGTCTGAAGGGAAGAAACTCTAGACTTGTTCTCTGGCCAGAGGCATCACTCCTACCACTGGGAGGAAGAAGCAGGGAAGCCCATGCAGGCCGGAGCTCGGAAGAGGGCCCGGACGAGGCCCAAGAAGGCAAGGCGACTCCTGGGCCCTTCAGCCAGGGGCGGCCCCTTGCTCCACTTTTCCAGGCCCTTATCCATCCTCCCAAAGCCTCCTGGCCCCGAGGGTCTTTGCTCCACCCCCAAAAGGGCCTTGGTGTCCCCTCCTGGACCTTAGGCTGACACTCATCTCCCAGCTTTGCTTGAAATCTGAGACAGAAGCTGCCCAGGCGTCGCCCCCCGCCCCTCCCCTGGGGGACAAGTTCCGTCTCTCATGGCTCAGGCTCCAATTTGGGCAAACCTGCCTCCTCCAGCCTTGGCCACTGAGCCAGCTGGCCCCTGAGGAGTCTCCAGTACAGGCCCTGCAGCTGGGTCCCAAAGAATGCCCAGAACTGACCGAAAGCAAAGCAGGCCGGAAGGGCCTTGAGAAAGTGCTGCTGGGCCAAAGGAAAAGCCCCCCCAGCCGCCTCCTTCCCCCATGCTGCACGCCCCAGGCTAGGTGGGCAAAGGCCCGACCCAAAGTTTCCTGCAGCAGCAGGGAGCAATCTAACCCCTGGCACAGCGACCCTCAGCCCTGCCAGCCCTTCAGCTTCCCAACGTGCCAGCTCAGAAACCCTCCCCTTTCCCTTTCCTCGATGTCCTAAAGACAGCCAACAAGGGGAGGCCAGGAGTAGCCCAACACACCAAGCACACGCGTGTGCATGAAGCCATGACCGTGGAGGCGTGTATCCAAAGGCATGCGTCCGAGCTGCCCGAGTCTCTAAGTGGGGATCATCCCTGAGGCATATCTCTTCCTTAGGAAGAGGGCACCCACCAAAGGGCCAGGTTCAGGCTGCGATTTCTCCCATCCTTCCTGGCATCATCCCCTCACTGGCCGTGGCATGCCCTGGGTGCCACAGGAGGGTGGAAGGCACCCCCCGGGCCCTGGGGGGGCCAGCAGCTGAGGGAGGGGGGCAATTTTTACCCCAGGGCTTTCTGGTCCTTTGTGGGGGCAGACGAAAAGGCAGACTTGGCTTTGCAGTGGCTGCATGTCCTGCATTTTTCTAAATACGGTGCAGAAAAACGAGCTGGGCCTCTTGGACAATTTAACCTCCTACTGGCCAGGCTGGGGCTCGGGCCGCCCTGTCCCAAGAGAGGACAGTCACCTCCTGGCACTGATCTCCCTCCTACCCAGGCGCCCGGCCCCACAGATGGCAAAGCACCCTCAAGTCTGGTCGGCCAAAGCAGGAGGCAAGACCCAGCATCCTCTCCCCGGGGGTGTCCGGAGAACGGCTGACGCTCCACAGAGAACTATCCTGGCCGTCTTCGCCCAGTGATTCCAGCTCCAATGAAGTTAGGCGGAAGAGAAGAAGCGCCAAAGCCTGGCCTCTGGGAGGTAGAGGAGAGAGTTCTTCCAGCAGAACTCGGGGCCCAGGTCTGCACCCCACATCTCTTGTCTCACAGTCCCTGCATGTGGTGTCCCAGTGCTGGGTGGGAATCTTGGCTCTGTGCCCTGGGCAAGAGTCTTTACCCTTCCACTCAGGGATGTCTCAGAAGCCCAGGAACTCTTCTGTCTACATGGGAACCACGGTCTTTGCTGGCCTCCAGGCAGGAGGGAGGGGATGAGGTCCCGAGGGAGCCCGTGTCCAGAAGGCCTCCAGTAAAGCACCTGCCCAGGAGGGTGTGCGTGCAGGGCCCTGAATGCCCCCCGTGCCCTTCCTGTCTGCTCTGCCCCAGCAGCGCTTCCACTATAAACACGGGCAGGGAGCGCAGTTTGTGGTGGGGACGCTCTGTTCTCTCCTGCTGGGCTCACAGGTTGGGAATCTGGGCTTCGGGCCAACTAGGTTTGGACTGCTTCTTTCCCGTCAGAGCTGCTCCTTCTGAACGCCGCTGCCTGGCCTGGTGACCGGCTGGCCTGACCCGAAGAAATGCAGCGGCCGCTGCTCGGAACACACTCGGCGTCCCAAGGCCAGCAGCCAAGCCTGAAGGAAAGGAAGGAAGTCAACACCTTCTGGTGGTCACTGAATAGACAGAGTCCAAGGAGATGGGCCAGAAGGGCCCTCAAAGGCATCGGGGCTAATTCCCTCACGGTGCAGAGGAGCAAACTGAGGCTTGAAAGCGAAGAGACTTGCCCAGCGCCACATGGAGCAGTCAGGAAGAGGCTGAGTCCCAAAGAGCCCAAGCCTGAGGACGAAGAAGCACTTTCTCTGGGTCCTGAAAACTCCATCATTACCAGGGAGAGCCAGGACTCGTGTCCAGCCAGAGGCGGCAGCCATACACTGCCATTTCCCACAAAGATCCGGGGCCAGCAGAAGCCGATACTGACCCAGGAGGCAGGTTCTCACTGCCTGGAACTCAGTGAATCCGAGAAGGTTCCCAGGAATGTGAGGGGTACCCAGGAGGAAGACTAGAGGCGCCCAGTCATGGAGGCTCCCAGAGGGCCTTCTGGTTCTGGGGTCAGTCCTGCTCCGAGAGCCGAGCTCCTCATGGAACAGAGACTGAATTCTACAATTCTACACTGGATGAAGCGGGAGGTTTCCAAAGACCACTACCTCGTGTTAAGCACTCGGGGGGATTCCGGGGAAGGTGGCTGCTCTCTGGTTGTTATTTGTAAATTAAGTCCTCTTTTCCCCATTAGTGCAGCTCAGTGAAAGAGCAGATTCTTTCTTTCCAGGCTGGTCTTCGAGGTGATCACAGACCCCCCCATAGGCCGGACAACAGGGTGGCCCCACCTCTCACTCTCCAGCCCCCAGTACTGGGAGAGCCCCCAACTAAAGGAACCTCCTGGGAAGGGGAATATCCTCTTGTAACCCAAATGCTTCCCACCAGCCCGGATCCCTGAATGGCAGACCTCGCAAGGGAGCCAGAATTCTCTTCACCCAAACTCCTCTTGTACAGACAAGGAAAAGTTCTGGTCCAAAGTCGCTGGGTCTCTGCTGATCTCCAACAATGGGTATTCTCATTCTAAAGCTAGCATTCAGCACAATGCCGACACCCAAAGAACACCCCACCCCCACCCCTACCCCCGCCTGCCAGCTTTGGCTTGATTTTGATGAAAAAGAACCTGGGATGTTTCAGCACCTGCTATTAGCCACACGGTAACCAAGGACGACACTGCTGCATGGACAAGGAAGGCAGCGGCACTGGGGGAAGGGAAGAGAAAAAGCATTTACTGAGTGCCTACTATGTGCCAAGCATCATGCTAAGGGCTTTAAAACCATTATCTCATTTGATACTTACAACTCTTCAAGGGCACTACAGTTATGACCCCCATTTGACAGCTGGGGAAGCTGAGGCCAAAAGGGACAAGTGACTTGCCCTGGATTTCACAGCAAGCAGAGTGTCCACCTCTCCTGGAGTCAGAAAGCCCAGACTTTAACTCCTACAGCAGTCATGTCTTCTCAAGTGACACCCGCCCCGAAAAACATGTATTTACACACATGCACATCTAGTTGACTGACAGTCATTCCTCAATAGAAAAGTGGCCAAAGGATGTGAACAAACAATTCTCAAAAGATTTGTTTCACATCTCAAAAAAAATGCTTTAAATCACTAAGAAAAAAGAAACACAAACCAAAACAAGCCCAAGGTTTTACCTCCTACTCTGCAAAGTGGCAAAGATGGCATAAAGGGGCAACAGTCAACGTTGGAGGGGTTTGGGGAAGACAGGCACACTGGTACATTGTTGGTGAAGCTGAGAAGTGGCACCACCATTTGAGAAAGCAATTTGGAATTCTGCAAATGAATGGACTAAAATGTCCATACCTTTGCAAGCTGTGGTAAGAAGAAAGTCTCCGTGTGCACCAGAATGTGGACAGTGGCACTTTTTGCAATAGCTAAGAATGAAAAACGAAGCAGATGCACATTAAGGAATGGCAAAACAAACTGTGGTCCATGAACAGAATACTACTGAGCTTTAAGAAATGACAGTTGAGTTGCATATAGAGAAGGATGGAAAGAGCAATATGAGCTGATAAAGTCAGCAGAACCAAGAAATCAACCTATATAGTACCTACAACATAAATGGAAAGAACAGCACACCAAACATCAAAAGTAACAAAATTATAAAGATCTAAAATGACTCAAAGGAAGACATAGACGCCACTCCCAACCTACCCTCTGTGGGGGAGGGCAAAGGTCCACGGGTGTTACACGTGACACACTTATGGACTTTCTCGATTGTAACTGACATTTTTTCTTCTGTTAAAAATATTATTTAAAATATCTTTAAATTATTTATTAAATAATATATTTTAAAATATCCTGTTAAAATATATTAAAAATAAAAATTTAAATATATTAAAAATATAAAAGATGAGATGGCTATTGGGGAAGGGGAGAGGATGGATGTATGAAATACTATGGTGATGTAAGAAAGCCAACAGCGAACATCATATGCCACGGGGATAACGTACACCTTTCAGAAAATACAAATAAAATAACGTTTTACAATCCTATCACGGCAATTTATCCCAAACTTCTCCAGACCAAGTGAGACTTATTCCAGGGACGCAAGTATGATTTAACATTAAGAAAACCATCAATATAATTAATCCTATTAAAAACCAAAACACCTAAAACCACATGACTATCTCAACAGAAATAGAAAAAATCTTTTGACAACCCAGAGGCATAAAAGGATCTTTTTAATACCATCAAAAGCTTCTACCTAAAAGTAAAAGCCTGTCAATATCTATGCACTGGAGAAACACTAGAACTTCTTCCAATAGACATAGAGTAAAGCGAAGATGCGCTCTCTTCTCACTATTATTTGACACAGTTCTAGAAATGTTACCAAGAGCAATAAGACCAGAGAAAGAAATTAAAGATATAAAGAGAGAGAGAGAGAGAGATAAAGAGGGAATGAAATGATCTCTATATGCGCACAACAATTCTAAGCAAAATCCTAGAGAATCTGCAGATATTGACCAAGATAATGAATAGCTTCAGCAAAGTTGAAAAGCTACCAAACAGGCCTTTGAAAATTAAACGTAGTTCCTTATAATGGTCTTTTAAAATCCAAGAGGCACGAAAAGAAAGGGAAGTCCTTTGGCACCAAATGACTACTTAAATTACCTGGGGGTCAACCTCCCAGAAGACATAAAACATCTGTATAGTCAATTACAAAGTGTTTCTTAAAAACACGAAGGCAACTTCAATAGCTGGGGAAAGCTGGGGGCTCCTTTCTAAGCCGGGCCAACAAAATAAAATGACAACACTACAGAGGTTAGCAATCAAATTGTGAAAGAGGTACTTTGCAGAACTTCAAAAATAACAATTTGTCTGGAAAATGAGAGATGAGAATATCAAGAGAAATGGGGGGAAAGCAGAGGGACAAAAGAGCAGTAACATCTGCAGCCCTCAGACTATAATATAAAGCAGCAGTCACCAAAGCTATCCGGTACTGGTTTAAAAATATGTAAACTGATGGATCGGACTTGACAAAAGAGAATCAGATTCAATGGAACCCAATAATCTCATGTTTGGCAAAGCGGGAAAAAAATAAATGGCTTGGGAAATAACTCTTTATTTGATAAAAACTACTGGAAAAACTGGAAAGCAATCTGGCAGAAATCAGGCTTAATCTGACACTTTACACCACACTCCACAATACAGTGTAAATGGATAGATGACCTTAACATTAAAGATCGACTATAAAAAAGTGAAACGAGAAGCAGATCATGTACCTCTCAGGGCTCCAGGGAGATGTTTGCTTACCAAACAAGTGGTAGTGACAATTGCAAAACAAAAATTAGATCATTTTGATGACACTTTTTGATGAAAAGCTTCTTCACAGACAACATGGATGCACCTTGTGATAATGAGATTAAATCAACCCTGCCCATCTTTAGATTTAATCACCAAAGATGAAAACATCTTTACTTAACTCACAAGTTGGGTGGTCTGTAACCCATGTGTGCTAGAGTGAGTAACAAATCAGAATTTACAGACTGCCTCCTGGGCAGTCCGAAGAAAAGTGTCTGTTGTGATTGGGCACGTAAACTAAGAGGAAGGCACAGGAACTGATGCAAAAGAGGCCCCTTTAAAAAGAGAGAGTTGAGTGAGCCAATTTTTCTATTCTGGTTCTTGCTTGGATATGGAGGAGCTCTGGACCTGGGACCCTGAGACCTTGGTGAGACTGCTCTTAAATCTCTCTCTCTTAGAACTACACGTAGTGAGTGAAGAAGGCTGACTCCTTTAACCTCCCAGGCGGTACTAGCCTCTGGGAGGCTCCTTTGATTGGGAGAAGCCCTTGTGGCTAAACCCTTTGTTAATTGACTTTGAGGCTCTGGCTGGGCCTCTGGAGCCCTGCCAGAGTAAAGTCCAGACTTGAATACAATCTCTTACTCTACCCTCTTCTCATCTCCCTACTTCCACTCTCTCCTATATTTTATAAATAAATCACTAAAATAATTTTGGGGATTGATAATTATTCAATTCCCTGGCAACCTAACCTTTTAATATATTCAACCAAAAACCCTCTTTTTCCCCCCTTACAGCCTCAGATAAGAAGGGAAGCAGTCAAATGGGGGAAAATCTTTATCACAAATTTCTCAGATAAACATTTGCTATCCAAGAGATACATATATGGACCCACATTCTGACAAACATATCCGAAAGCCATTCCCTAATAGATAGGTGGTCAAAGGACATGAACAAACATTTCTCAACAGAACTGAATGGTAGGAACAATCCCTTGAAAAAATGTTCCAGATCACTCATAATAAGGGAAATGCCCAGCAAAACATCCCTGAGCTTTCACCTCATACTCTGCAAATTGGAAAAAAGGACCCAAAGTGCAATTTGGAACTATGCCCAAAGAGAGCTAAAAGACTGCCTGCCCTTTGATCCAGCCATACCACTGCTAGGTTTGTACCCCAAAGAGATAACAGGGAAAAAGACATGTACAAAAATATTTATAGCTGCGCTCTTTGTAGTGGCAAAACATTGGAAAATGAGAGAGTGTCCTTCAATTGGGGAATGGCTGAACACATTGTGGTATCTGACGGGGCAGGAATACTATTGTGCTCAAAGGAATGATGAACTGGAGGAATTCCATGTGAACTGGAAAGACCTTCAGGAAGTGATGCAGAGTGAAAGGAGCAGAGCCAGGAGAACATTGTACACAGAGACGGATACACTGTGGTAAAATCGAATGTAATGGACTTCTGTACTAGCAGCACTGCAATGACCGAGGACAATGAGGAGGGACATGTGAGAAAGATGCTCTCCACACCCAGAGAAAGAACTGTGGGAGCAGAAACACAGAAGAAAACCAACTGCTTGAACACATAGGTTGATGCAGACACGATTTGGGATGTAGACTCTAAACGACCACCCCAGCACAACTATTAATAATATGGAAATAGGTCTGGATCGATGACACATGAAGAAACCAGTGGAGATGAGCATTGGCTGGGGGGGGAGGGGGAGTAAGAACATAAATCATGTAACCATGGAAAAAAAAATAAAATTAAATAAAAAATTTTAAAAAGGACCCAAAATGACAGCAGTCGATGTCAGAGGGGTTGTGCTAACTCACTGCTGGTGGAGCATGAAGTGGTACAAGCAGGAGGAAAAAACAAGACCGGCAAATGTTCCTATCCTTTGAATCGGAGACTCTGTTCCTGGGCTTCGCGCCCCAAGGAAGACTGGGATAAGAATAAAGTCTCCAATCACATAAAGATACTGACAGCAGCCCTTTCTGGCAGCTCAGAACCGGAGCCAAGGAAGATGCCCGAGCCCTGAGAATGGCTAAACCAATGTGTTCCCTTAATGGAACGGAATCTTGCTGCGCTGTGAGAAATGATACATGAGAACCCTGGGAAGATCCATGTGAACTGACGCAGAGGGAAGTCGGGGGAGCGAGGCAACGACAGACACGCTGACTCCAACCACGGAAACAGAAAAAGCAACGGCAGCAAGCGTGCAAAGAGAGACGCGTTCTGTGAGTTACGTCGTCGGGGGCGCTCCGGTACATTATCTGATGTGATCTCGCAGTCATCCTGGGAAGCAGACCCTCTCACCGCCCCATTTTACAGCCGAGGAAACAAAAACTCTTTAAGAAAGATTGAAGTGACTTTCCCACAGTCACACAGCAAGTTTGTATCTGAGGCAGAATTTGAACTCGGCTCTTCCTCACTCCAAGCCCAAAGCTCTATCTACTGCATCCCCTTGCTGACCACGGATGCCATGTCCAGCGTCTGTCCTAGCCTTGACGACAATCATCGTCATTCCCAGACCCCAAGGGCTGCTCCAGAAAACGCACAGGCCAAAGACAGCGAAACTATGGATCCAAACCACTGAAAACATCCCCATCATTTTTGCTGCAAAAAGCGAGATCTCCTCCCATCTGGCCGAGCTCCTGAACTGGGCATCCCAGCATGCTTGGGGAAGAGCAGCATCAGCCACTGGGGGGGGGGGGAGGAAAGAAGCTGAAAAGAGGGGGGTTTGGCGTCACCCTGGGTCGGAATCCTGCCTCGGCCTCTCCCCTGCGGGGGAGCCTTGGGCAAACCTTCCCCTGGGGGGGGGGGCCAGAAAAGGCAGCCAGAGACTCGGCGCTCTCCGGGGTCCTGAATGCCAGGGTCTAGCCAGGGCCACAGGACAGGCCTCCTCTAGCTCGGCACCCCCCACCCCTCTCCTCAGGGCTCTGTCCTGGACCCAGAGAAGGAAGAAGCCTGCCAGCCTCTGGCACGACGGGCAGGAGCCGGATGCACTGGCAGGGCTGGGCTTGTCCCAAAAAGGCCAGCCAGGAGGGGTCGGTACCGATGCCCGTCCGCCAGAGCCCTGCCAGGGGGCATTTCCGCCTCCTAGGGACCCCCATCTGCTCCCCACAAGTCGGTCCAATTCCAACCCTTCACCCCCAAACTGGCCCCAGTCAGCCAGAGCCCACAACGGGGAAGCCAGGCCCAAAGGGACCCGGCCGTTAACCCAGACTCCCCTGGGCCAAGCCCCAGAGAGCCTGGGCCAGGGGCTGCCAGCCTCAGAGGAGGGCCTGCAGGCATACCTCCTGCCCATGTTTCCCAACAGAAAACAGGGCGTCTCCGCCCCGTCGCCAGCCTGGTGCCCCCAATCCGCCTTGACCCCCCTCTAGGGGCCTCCATTTCCTCCCGCAGAAAACGAAGAGCCGAGGATGGCCGCTCTGGAAGGCCAAGTCTACGCCCGGCTGACCATCGGAGGCTATAAACCACCTGTAGCCACGCCAGGCAGCTCAAGGATGGCAGCAAGGAGGGGCTGGCCGGCTGGCTGGGGGGGCGCTAACAGAACCACCAGGCAGGAGCTCTAAGACCTGGCACAGATCCTGTTTCTTGACTCCTCCCCAAATCCCAAAGGCTCCAAGGACCCCGCAGAGGCCTTCTGGTCCTGCCCCTTCTTTTACAGGGGAGGAAACTGAGGCTTTGGAAGTGACGGAGGCAGGAAGCACCTCGGACAGAATTTGAACCCAGGTCCTCTGACCCTGGAGCTGGAGATCTCCCCACCGTGCCACAAAGCTAACGTTTTCTAGGTCCCTGTGGGCTCCCCCAAAAGAGGCGCCTTTTTTCCTCCCCCCCC